>NW_006921621.1:12989754-13002375 GCF_000298275.1 Orycteropus afer afer
TCTTAAAAAAAAAAAAACAAAACACTTCAGTATTATGTATTTATTTGTTATCTCTCTTCTTCACTAGAATGCAAGCTCCAGGAAGACAGGGCCTTTGTCTATTTTGTTCACTGCAGTATCTCCAGTGCCTTGACGTTGTCTAGCTATAGTAAGAGCTCAATAAATATATGTTATGAAAAAATAGTCATAATGAAAACATTTCTAAACATTTACAGATTATAGATGTTTCATCATTTGGAAGGCATTTATTTTCTCACAACTTTTACCTTGAAAGGAATAGATAAATTTTGTTTATTTTTTTTTCCAAAAATATTGGTTAGTTGCATCAAATAGTCATCACATAGGAGTTCAGCAAATTTGTGACACTTGTCTTTTAAATATGGAAAATATTTATTTGGGTTTAAATTCTATGGCTCTTTTGATTACTTTGCCTGGAAATAACTTGTGAGCCTTTGGGTTCATTCCAAATCTCAGTTTAAAGTATTGTAAGGATTCCACTATAGATTGGTCTTATTTTATTTGTTTGTTTGTTTGTTTGTTAACCATAATGAAGACAAATTCATATAGCAAATACAGTGTAATAAAGTGTAGCATCCTCAACATGAACAAATGCATGGCTGTACTGTGAGCCTTTCCATGTGCAAAACTACTCTCCCTTAGGATGTTGCACTTACATGTGATTGTTGGACATACAGATTAACTGAGGGCAGCAATATCAATCCATATAAAATACTCTGAATTTTTTAAATTAGAAAATAAGCATAAATAGATGTTCTACTATTTTTTTCACATTCTAGTAAGTCATTTTGGGCACCCCATCCACTTTTCCCCCTTATTATCAGATAAACTAAGAAAGAGGGAATCACTGTTTAAGAAACATTGAGTTTCTGTTTATGGTGATGGAGAACTTGGCCACAGGTATTGGTGATGGTTGCACAACATGATTAATGTAATTGGCCTAATTGGCAAATGATGTGTTACCTATATTTTTACAATAATTTTTTTAAAAAAGCACTTCTTCCATTGTTGTGATATTTCTATACATCTCCTTTAGTGTCTATTTTTGACTTCTACAGTCCAGTATTCCCACATTGTTGTTGTTGTTGTTGTTTTTATGTGCTGTTGAGTCAAACCCGACTCATAGCGACCCCTCCTTGGGTTTCCGAGGCAGTATCACTACGGAAGTAGGATTGCCCAACCTTCCTTCCGAGGAGTGGCTGGTGGGTTTGAACCGCCAGCCGTCTGGTTAGCAGGCAAGTGTCTTAGCCACTATGCTACCAGAGCTCCCACATTAGAAGGGAGAATTTCCAGAGCTATGGATGGACCTTTCATCCATAAGAACTGACTCATGTTCCAATTAATATCTAGGCCTGCTACAGTTTTGCCTATTTTTGTTTTCAATCTTTCTGAATCAATTGGTTTGTGTGTTATTGTTGTTAACAGCCTACATAGAGTGGGATTTTGTGTTTTACTTCAATCTGAAGATCTTTTTTCTTTATATTATGAAATTATCCTGCTTATTGGTTGACCTTTATTGACATAGCAGATATACTAGGGTATATTTTTTCAAATTCTGAAGAAACTTAAATCTATGTGACTCAAGTTAACAGCTTTAAAAGTGAATTAGTGTTTTATTCATTTAAGAAGTAAGTTTTGAGCATCCAGTATTTGCTAATTACTGTAGTAGATCCTGGGGATACAGGGCAGTGTTTATGATATAGTTATTTCCTTCACAGAATTTGTAATCTATAAAGTAGACCTACTAGTAGTACTTACAGAGTCCTGTGTAGCACTCAGAGACACTGGGTGGTAAAAACAGTTAATGTACTTCCCTGCTCACTGAAAGATTAGAAGTTCAAATCTACCCATAGAAGCTTCAGAAAAATGGCTTGGTGGTTTACTTCCAAAAAAAATTGGCCATTGAAAACCCTGTGAGCATCATTATTCTCTGATACATTTAGGGTTGCTGTGGGTCAGGATCAACTTGATGGTAGCTAGTTTCTTGGTATATGTATAACACTTACTACATGCCAGATACTATTCTAAACCCTAACATATATGTTTACTCATATGCACATTTCTCATAATCTACTATGAGGTAGATTCTGTTACTAATTCTACTTTATAGCTGAGGACATTGAAGCACAGTGATTAAGTAACTTGCCTAGGGTCACAGTTACAGAGTGAAAAGTTCTAGGAGGAAAAGTCATGGGTGTATGTGGTGGCATAGTGTCTAAGGCATTTGACTGCTAACCAGAAGGCTGGCCGTTCAAACCCACCAGCCACTCCTCGGAAGCACAGTTGGGCAATCTACTTCCGTAGTTATACCACCTCAGAAACCCAAGGAGGGGTCGCTATGAGTCAGATCCAACTCGATGGCAGTGTGTTGCGTTGTTGTTTGTACTATATGAAAAAGGAAAGTAGTGGGAAAGTTTCATATTTCTTCCAATGTGACCTCCATCTGGAAGAAATCCCTTCAGTTTTATTATATATGATTACTTTCTTCTTCTTCCATTTGGTGTTGAGTCAGTTCCAAGATAATTTCTGTTATTTTTGCTTTTTTTGGCCATTTTAGTTGATTTCTAAAAAGAATAACACACTAAATAAAGATTACAGATTAAATATAATTTGATTTACAAGTAAGAAATCTCATTCTCTTAAATCCACACTTTTCAAAACCATAGTTGATAAGAGATTACTTTATCTTCTCTCATAAGATTTAAAAACATCTGAAGGGCCAAGGACTTTCAGTTACTTACATTTAGTGTGATTCAAATTGTTCATCTCTTAATCATTTGCTGAGAGGGACTTTCTTTAAAGAATTTCAGTTGGCAAGGCACAGAGGTGACGTATTTGAGCCTTAGAGAAATGGGCACAGGAAAATGTTATGTGATGTACCATTTTATCTGTTTGTGAGAAAGAAAAAAATTAGAGAAAGAGATGCTAAGAAATTAAGAGGATTTTAGAAATAAGATGAGAAGATGTCAGAGGCAAAGTTTATGTTTTCAGAATTTTGCTTAATACTAGTTCATGTGGAAAGAGGACAAAACTCAATTAATTATTTCCCATCTGATCTCTACACGAACTGAGTATGTAATCCAGGTCAGATGAGTTCAAGTAATTTTTGTGGATTGCTTAGGAACCTAACCATCATTTACAACAATTTTTTTTGGAAGATGCAGTTTGAATTGAAAACAATGTGTTTGTTTATAAGTTAGGTGATTCTGTATTTTAGTTACAAATGTGAATTTTATGTGTTTTTATGTGTTGATAGATTTTTAGTGAGACAGAACTACTTGTCATCTCTAGAAACCTTAAGATTGTTTCCTCTGAAAACAGAGAACTACTAGTATTAGACAGCAATATTGAATAAAATTTGGTACCTCCACCTGATTTCTTACAAGATTATATAAATAAAAAAATGAACCCGTTGCTGTCAAGTCAATTTCAACTCATCATGACCCTATAGGACAGAGTAGAATTGCCCCATGGAATTTCAAAGGCTGTAATCTTTACAGAAGCAGGCTGTCACACCATTCTCCCATAGACCGGCTGGTAGGTTCAAACTGCTGACCTTTCAGTTAGCAGTAGAGCACTTAACCATTGTGCCACCAGAGCTCCTATAAGATTATATAGGAAGGTCCTATTTCCTGCTGAGTAAAGGATTTTTTAATAACTTTTATGCACTTACATAATTTATGTTCAAGCTTTTGGCAATGTCCTGATGGTAAATTAAAGATGTATATTAATATAAAGTCTACAAAATGAAAGAAGCGTTGGTTATATATTGGAAGAGGTGAGTTCTTTTAGGATGATGATATGATGCAAAGGTATCATGGGAGTTCTTTTTCAATAGGAGTTATCTCTGTTCTTCCTGGGATTGACATACAGAGTACAAAAGGTCATGGATTCATGTAGAGACTGAGAAACTCAAAGAAGCTAAATATATATTCACTTATATTCTGCTTGATATGTTATTTAGAAAAATAGTTATTAACCCTTCATGTAGACAGATTTCCCATGTGATAAGGATGTGTATCTTCCCAGCAGTACTGGGATGGAAATAACATCTGGGCCTCAGGAACTACAACTCAGAAACAAGTGAAGTCAGTTTACTGTATGTGATCGCTGCTTCTCTCTATATATAGGCTTGATTTTTCTCTCCCTTCTGAACCACTTTCTTTTGCCTCTTTTTTTTTTTTTTTTTTTTTTTTATTGTGATTTTGGTGAAGATTTACAGAGAAAATTCACTTTCCATACAGCAGTTTACATATACTTTGTCTCATGGCATTGACCACAGATTACCACAATGCAACAGCTCCCCTCCCACTTCCTCCCCATAGTTACCTCTTCCCAGTGTCCATCCCTCCATACACTCCTGACCCCTGAGCTGCCTCCCTGTGCATAAGCAGCCCTTCTTTTTCCCATGATTGTTCTCTCCAAGGAGTGTATCTACTTGAGGTAAATGTTTAACTCATATGCCTGTCTTTTGTTTGGCTGGAAACCACAGGTGTGGGTTCAATACCAGACCTGAAGGGCAGCTAGGGGCCATAGTCTCAGTGGTTCCACCAGGCTCTATCAGACCAGCAAACCTGGTCCCCACCTTTTTTTTTTTTTTCCTCCAAATGATTTTGAGTTTTTGAACCACTTTCTTTACTTGAAGGAACTAGCAGCTCCAAAGTTAGTTAGATTCATCACCTAGAGAGAGGAAGGCCCATCTTTCTAGATAACCAAATTCAGATCTCAGGAAATGGCCTCTGATGGACCCAGCTTATGACGGGTGTCCAGGCCCAGACATGATGGCATCATGTTGTCCCCCTAAAAGGAGAGGGCTTCTAGAAGAGCGATGTGGAGATGGAGGAGGCACGGGTAGGCGACACTGCCTTCCCTGCTACTACCCCCAGGCCATCCACCCTTTCCTCCCCTCACATTATAGCATGCCCACATACATACTAGGCTTGATCGTGAAACTATTAATATTTTACTTCAACAATAATTTTTATAATCCAAATCAAATTTCCTTTAATTTGCTATAGGGGTTGCTGTACAGTTATCTTAGACTTACAGGAAAAGGGTAATGAAAGAAGAGTAAATATAAAAATCCCACTAAAGTTCTCAGAATGATGAGAAAGGAAAACATGCTTCTAGTCACACTGTTTCTCAAGAAATATCCTCACTAAAACTTTAAAATATTTCAACAAAAATGGTTCTTCCAACATGTTATTTTAAATCCTATATTACCTAAGTCAATATTTAAATGCTATATTAATTTCTCTGCATATTTGAATTTAATTCTACCTGTCTCCCAAGTATGTTGAAACTCCCAATACATTTTCATTTGCCAGGTTAAATGTTTATTTTTTTTTCCTACATAATATGCTCTTTAAAGTGTCATAAGCATACCAAATCTGATTTCTTTTTAATAGGGACATGGAAGGGTTATTTTTCCCTTCCATTCTCCGATTAATGAGATGGTATTATGCTTCTCTCAAAGAATGTATAAAGGTATGTTCACATTCCCTATCTACTGGCAGTACCTACTACCTTTATTAGCCATTGGAAAATACCCATTAGCTTTCTTAAAAGGGAGTTTATAATGTGTCCAGTAAATTTGCATACATTTTTGAAATCTAACTATTATTTCCTTGTAATCAGAGTACGAATCTTCTCTTATACTATAGATTGTCTAGTTTTATCTAACAAGTGAGGCTGCGTAAACTAATACAATGAAAAAGCATGAGGCTACAGTGATTTACAAATATCTGACATTATTTGATTATGGGGTTCCCCTTTTACATTTCCATGTTTATGTGAACTTTCTGTTCTTATTTTCAAAGAACATTTACATGTATTTGAATGCTATAGTCTTTCAGATATACTTCTTTTAAAAAGAATTTTTTGCTCGTATCTTTTGACTATATCTTACTATGCTTAAAAAGATAATTTAATATTCATCCTCTACGTATTAATTACAAGAAGTCCCTGGGTGGTACAATGGATTAAGCTCTGGACTACTAACCGAATAACTGGTGGTTCACACCCACCCAGAGGCACGTTGAAAGTAAGTCTTGGCTGTCTGCTTCCAAGGGGTTACAGCCTTGAAAACTCTATGGAACACAGTACTACTCTAGATGCATGTGGTCACCATGAATTGGAATTGCCACCATGACAACCAGCAACAACAGCCTTTCACAAATTTATTGTGTATTTTCTTAGGTTTCTTGTATGGGACCTAATTTACTATATTAAGGAGCATCTGAAGGAGGAGTTACTTCAGTTCACAATGGTGGTGATATTCCCTATCCTTTAACTTTCCTGACAGAATGACTGATTCTTTTTCCTTTCTCCATCTGTAATGAAAGTGCAAATTCTTATGAGTGAATATTTCCACTGTCAGTCTCAACAATAGTGAGGGGAATAAAAAACTAAACTCAACGCCATTGATTTGATTCTGACTCATAGAGACCCCATTGTTTTTCACAGGCTATATATAAGTCTTTACAGAAGTAGATTGCCCCATCTTCCTTCTGCGAAGGACCTGGTGGGTTTGAACTGTTAACTTTCTGGTTAATAGCCAAACGCCTTATCCACTATGCCACCAGAACTCCTAACAGTAGTAAGAGGAGCATGGATTCAAAGTTCATGATTCCGGCAGTCTATAGTGTATTCAGTATTATTTGTCAACACCATAATTCAAATATATCAATTCTTCCTTGGTCTTCCTTACTCATTGTCCAGCTTTTGCAGGTGTATGAGGTGATTGAGAATACCATGACTTGGGTCAGGCACATCTTAGTCCTCAAGATGTAATCTTTGCTTTTCAACACGTTAAAGAGGTTTTTTGCAGCATTTTTGCCCAATGCAGTATGTTGTTTGATTTCCTGACTGCTGCTTCCATGATTGTTGATTATGGTCCAAGTAAAATGAAATCTTTGACAACTTCAGTCTTTTCTCTGTTTATCATGATTTTGCTTATTGTTTCTGTTTTGAGGATTTTTGTTTTCTTTATGTTGAGGTGTGATTCATACTGAAGTTTTTGATCTTCATCAGTAAGTGCTTCAAGTCCTCTTCACTTGCAACAAGTAAAGATGTATCATCTGCATATTGCAGATTGTTAATGAGTCTTCCAATCCTGATGCTGCATTCTTCTTCATATACAAACCTGACGCACACCTTTCCTAATTTTAAACCATGCAGTATCCCTTTGTTCTGTTCAAATGACTACCTTTTGGTCTATATGAAGGTTCCACATAAGCATAATTAGATGTTCTGGAATTCCCATTCTTCAAAATTTTATCCATCATTTGTTATGACCCACACAGTCAAATGTCATTGCATAGTCAATAAAACACAAGTAAACATCTTTATGGTATCCTTTGTTTTCAACAATGATACCCCTCATTCCACATCCTTTTTTGAACCCAACTTGAATTTCTGGCAGTTTCCTATTGATGTACTGCTGCAACTATTTTTAATTATCTCCAGCAAAACTTTATTTGTGTGTGATATTAATGATATTGTTTAATAATTTTCACATTCTGTTGGCTCACCTTTCTTTGAACTGGACAAAAATATGATCTCTTCCAGTTGGTTGACTAGGTAGCTTTTTTCCAGATTTCTTGGCACAGATGAGGGGGCATTTCCAGTGCTGCATCCATTTGTTGAAACATCTCAATTTGTATTTTGTCAATTCCTGTAGCCAGTGTCTTCAGTGCATTGTGGAATTCTTCCTTTGGTACCATCAGTTCTTGATCATATGCTATCTCCTGAAATGGCTGAATGTCAACCAATTATTTTGGTACAGTGACTGTATATTTCTTCCATCTTCTTTTGTAGCTTCCTGTGCCATTCATGATATTGCCCATGGAATCTTTCAATTTTACAGCTCAAGGATTGAATATTTTCTTCAGTTTTTTCAGTTTGAAAATGCCAAATGTGTTCTCCCTTTTGGTTTTCTAACTCTAGGTTTCTGCACATTTCATTATAATACTTTACTTTGTCTCCCAAGCCACCCTTGGAAATCTTCAGTTCAACTCTTTTACTTCATCATTTCTTCCATTCACTGTAGATATTCTGTGTTCAAGAGCACAGGCCTCTATTCTATATGGACTCACAGTTAGTTCCTAAGTTTTTCTTAGACTTTTGTCTAGAGCATTGAATTGTTTTTTTCCCCCAGACAATTTACAAATTTAGTCTTTCTTTTAATATTCAGCAAAAATTTTGCCATGGGGTTTTGATTTTCAAGAAACAATCCTATCCACAGAACGTGTTAATGTCTTAATGTGTTTCACCTGAAGACTCAAATTAGTTTGAGAAATTTTGTTCATCAAAATTTACTAGCTATAAGAATCACTCAGTGTTTATGAATACATTTCCTGTCTCTTAAATCTGGAGATAAGGAATTGGTTTGAGATTTTTTGTTGTTGTTGTTGATAATCAAGATATTCATCCTGCTCCTTAAGAAATTAAAATATTGTACTTTACAAAATAAGTACCATCTGGGCTGTGTGTTTTTCTGTCTCCTCTAAAGAGCGATATGTAAAAGAGGGTATGCAAAGTAATAGGGCAAGCTTCATTTAACTATACTTATGGGATACCTGACATGGTACTCTCTAACTCTAACTGCCGTTGAGTCGATTCCACTCATAGTGACCTCTCCTTGGTTTTCCAAGGCAGTATCTCTATGGAAGTAGATTGCCCAACCTTAAAGTTGTGTTTAAACCAAATTGTAGTTCATATTATAAATGTGCCACAAAATCTCTAATACAAATATTATAAGAAGATTGCTTTTGTGCTATGAAGACTCAGTTTATAAGTTTGGCAAAGTCACATTTTCATGACGTGAATTTCTGTCATTCATTTCAATGTTTGCTATGTTTTGTTTTTAATCCACCTACAGCATTTGGGGAATCTCTTTATGAAATCTGTTGCCCCGAGTATTGGCCGGCTCAGACTAGCAGATTAAACCCTGTTCTTCCCACCTTCACACACATCCTGTTCCTCCCACGGCAGCCTTCTAGTTGCTGCTTCCCTCTCAGTGGAAAAGAATGACCTTCCTAGACAGATGCAACAATGTTTATGTCACAACCATGGGAGCCCACTTGAAACCTACAAACTAAAGATTCTCATTCTCTCTCTCTCTCTCTCTCTCTCTCTCTCTCTCTCTCTCCACACAGAAACACACACAAAAAGAAAAAAAAAAAATTTTCCCTCAAGGAGCCAGCCCTGCTGGCTGTTAGCACAGTTAAGCACTGTTGTTGTTGTTATGTGCCATCAAGTCGGACCCGACTCATAGTCGACCCCTCCTTGGGTTTCCGAGGCAGTATCACTACGGAAGTGGATTGCCCCATCTTCCTTCCGAGGAGTGGCTGGTGGGTTTGAACCATCACCCTTCTGGTTAGCAGTCAAGTGCCTTAGCCACTATGCTACCAGAGCTCCTAAGTTAAGCACTAGGCTACTAAAAAAAAAAAATTTCCAGTTCTGAGCCCACCCAGCAGCTCCATGGGAGAAAAGCCTGGGGATCTGTTCCTATAATGATTACAGCCTAGAAAAGCCACATGGGGCTCTTCTACTCTGTCATGGGGTCATCGTGAGTCACAATGGACTCAATGGCACCCAACAACAACATACACATTTTCAAAATATTTAGTCAGTGTATTTATTCCTTTGGCATCATTTTCCTAATCAAACATGGTATCACAAAAGATTATGAAGTATTGTAATGACAGCATTTTTTTAGCTTTTACTAAACTATTTGTTGTGTGCCTATCTTCCTAATGTTCTCTTTAGGCTGCATGGTATTATGGCTGGAGCATGAGTGTTGGAGTCAGATAGACCTAGGTGTTCAAGTCACAGTTCCATCAGTTGTCCAAAGTGTGTGATACTAGACAAGTTGCTTAATGTTTCTGAATCTCAGATTCTTCATCCATATCTGTATCTTAGAATATAACAAAACCATGTGACTACCACAGTATCGCTAAGGAAAAGGAAGACATGGAGAGGTGCACAAGAGGTACAGACAATAAAGGCAAATACTATTGCATACACAATACTGCATTATCAGTAACAGCAAACACTAAGCTATGGGTAGATACATAGGTAGAAAGGCAAAAAGATGAGGTATGGATAGGCAAAGGGAATGTACCCATGACTATACATAGGTTTTTTTTTTTTCATTTTTTTTTTTTAATGTACAATATGGCTAAATTCCTGTGGATATACATATAAATGGAATTTGGTTTAGAAACTACCTTTCATAGTGATTAGAATCAGAAACAAACTATTTACAGCATACATGATGAGATTGAGTTATTGAAATATCTAACATTGACTGCTATCCCCCAGTAAAATGACTCAGGAAATGTAGTCTGTATCTTTGGAAGGCACTATGCCATATAACCTAATAATATTTGTCCACTTATATTTTATTACCACTACTTTTCTGTCAGGAGCTCTGGTAGCATAGTGCTTAAGGCATTTGACTGCTAACCAGAAGGCTGGTGGTTCAAACTCACCATCCACTCCTCGGAAGGAAGGTTGGGCAATCTACTTCTGCAGTGATACCACCTCGGAAACCCAAGCAGGGGTTGCTATGAGTTGGGTCTGACTTAACAACACATAACAACAACAATACTCTTCTGTCAAGAAGCATTGGTGGTGCAGTGCCTAAGGCATTTTGATTACTAACCAGAAGGTTGGTGTTTCAAACCCACGGACCACTCCACAGAAGGACGATGGGGCAATCTACTTCCGCAAAGATTTACTGCCTCAGAAACCCAATGGGGCTCACTATGAGTTGGAATGAACTCCATGGCAGTGGATTTGGTTTTTTGGTACTCGTCTATCAGTTTGTCATACTGCATGTTGTACGAAGGCATAAGGTGTGCCTAATTCAAGCTGTGGTATTTTCAGTTGCCTCATGTGCATGTAAAAGCTAGACAATGAATAAGGAAGACCGAAGAAGAATTGAGTCTTTTGAGTTCTAGTGTTGGTGAAGAATGCTGAAAGTACCACGGACTGCCAGAAGAAAGAACAAATCTGTCCTGGAAGAAGCACAGCCAGAATGCTCCTTGGAAGCTAGAATGGCCAGACTTCATCACACCTACTTTGGTAATGTTGTCAGAAGGGACCATTCCTTGGAGAAGGATATTATGCTTGGTAAAGTAGAGGGCAGTGAAAAATGGGGAAGCCCCTCAATGATATGGATTGACACAGTGGCTGCAACAGTGGGCTCAAGAACAGCAGGGAAGTGAGGATGGTGCATGACCAGGCACCTTCTGTTACACATAGTGTCATTATGAGTCACAGCCAACTCAATGGCACCTAACAACAACAACAGTATTTCATTAAATACCTTATTCATTTTTAGAACTTATTTCTAGGTCTTCTTATCCAAACTGTACATTATGTAAGTTTTCAATTCTGTAAAAAATGAACTTTTTTTTTTTTAAATCACAACCACAAAGAACATTTCAGATAGAATTTTTTAGATTATTGCAAATCTTATAGGTCTTGATAATTGAACCATGTAATAATAATGTCCAAAGAAATCTTTGGGTTATTTTACTTGATCATATAGAAATTTTTACATCTGAGTAAGGTTTATTATAAATTCCCTTGGTAATGCAAACAGTTAATGCACTTGACTGCTAGCTGAAAGGTTGGAAGTTTATGTCCACCCAGAGATGCCTGGGAAGAAACACCTGGTGAGATAGATAGATAGATATAAATAATTATTTTATTTTATTTTTTAAATAAACCATTGAAAACTCTATGGAGCACAGTTCTATTCTGACACACATGAAGTTGCCATGAGTCAGAATGGACTCAGCAATTATTAAGTTTTGTTATAGGTATCTGTGATATACTGGTAAGAGCACTGGTTTTGAAGTAGGAATATTAGATATTTCTAAGAGTGTGTCTTACCTTGATGAAAAGCCAGAAATTTTCATCCAAGTACTAAAAACACCTGACCCTGTTTAGCTTCTGAGATTAGCAATGTTAAGACATGTTTGGAATGGTGAGGCTGGGTAAAGCATACCTAAGAACTCTCTGCACTATTATTGCAAATTTTCTGTAAATCTAAAATTATTTTGTAATAAAAACTTTCTTTAAAAGCCATAGAAAGTCAGTAAGCCTGTTTTCTTTATCTGCAAAGTGGAGATGAAACAATAACTGTTCTTTCTACCTCACACGTTTGTTAAAAGGTTCAAATAAGAAAATATATGAAAAAGTGAAAAATGCTGCTGTTTTCCAGGATTTTTCCTCACTCGACTTCACCTGTTTTACCACCTCTGATCTTCCCTTCCTCTTGCTGCCATAGTTGTCCTTTACTTCTTTAAAGCCCTTGTGGTTGCTTTATTTGGGGTAAAACTTTGCATCACCTCACCAAGTTACTAAAACAATCCTCCTTTCTTTATCTCTTTGTAATCCATTCCATACCCTCTACAGCATGCCTTCTTCTAAGCCTTCTTACATAGGAACTGGGCCTAATGGCCACTGACATTTAATAAAATAACAGTTGTAATACATTTACTCATGAGTAAAGGCTGATTAAAATTTGATCACTGACATCTAAGAAAATGGGAATTCCATCATCAAATATCTTTTTTTTTTTTTTTT
>NW_006921621.1:13009814-13038442 GCF_000298275.1 Orycteropus afer afer
CCATCTTGCCCCGCCTCTCCATCATCAAATATCTTAACAGAAACCATTTTGTTAAATGACTATAATATAATTACAGGTTTTACATTTATGAATTCCAGAGGATTTTGCTGTTCCATTGAAGCCCAAGAGGCAGCCTTGTGTTCAACATACTTGAACTACCTATTCTGAGTCTAAGTACAGCTAGAGCTTCTTCAATAGATAAGCCCCTGCAGGACTTTCTTATTCAGAGGTTTTGAACCCACAAGTACTTTCACAATGATTTCTATTTTATTGGTGGTGCTTTTAATTAGGTAGGTAGGCTCCTTCTCCCCCCCCCCCCCATTTAAGAGTTGCAAATAGACATTAGTTTTCTGAGTATGTAGACACTTCTGATTGCTTCTGTTCAGATATATAGGGATTTACATTAATAATATTGAAAATGAAAGCAGTTTTGATTGCTGTGATCCTAGTGTAATCTGTTGATAGTTATATTTGATCAAGTCTGTCTCTGTTTTTCTGAAAGTGACTAAATCTTAGCTTACTCAGGAAATCATTTTGTTCCTTTTGTGTTAACTTGTGCTTTCAGCTAGATCAGCCTCTGTGGCAGATTTCTTTTGATGAACTTGTTCATCTCTGACTCATGAAAACAGCTCAGCCAATGATGAGAAAAGAAACTTCAGCTTTAAAATGATTGAGAGCATTCTCTGTAGGGTATTAACAATTTAATTGGGTTAGTTTTGTTTCTGATCTTAACTCAGATGGTGTTCAGTTGTAAAAGCCTGTTTTTCCTCCATAATATATTCTCTTGTGAATTTCTCCTAGCCTGGTGACTTCATATCTTCAGTGGTGTACAGTGTAATAGGATTATTCATCTTTTTATAATTTCATCTGCCTTCTTTTTGAATTTTTAAAGTCTGTGTGATTCAGATTTACAGTTAAACATATTTTTCTCATGTCTTCACTTTTTTCCAAAGTTTAT
This sequence comes from Orycteropus afer afer, assembly GCF_000298275.1. Lineage (NCBI taxonomy): Eukaryota > Metazoa > Chordata > Mammalia > Tubulidentata > Orycteropodidae > Orycteropus > Orycteropus afer. The sequence goes on from NW_006921621.1 coordinate 13,010,773, forward strand.
TTACAGCAGTTTTTTTCCTTCAATTGAATATTCCTAAATGAATAATGGAACCATCATAATAGAGTACCTTCTTGCTTAGAATACTACAGATTGACCATGGAAAGAGTTTTAAATTTTAAATTATTTTACAAACTGTGATATTGAAACTATCAACATAAATGATAGGGAGGAAATGCTATAATCTCATCATTCAAATCCATCGTTGACCCAGTTATCTCTGCTCCTCAACATTTCAGGCAGTAACAGTACAGTTTTCAGATAGGGAGAAGTATTCTGATCAGAAATGAGAGGCAGGTCCTACTCTACTGGCATAAGAGTACGGGCATTTGTTGTGGTCTGTGTTTTAGGAACATTGTACCATAAGTGTTCCAGAGATAAGCCTGTAATTTTTGCAACAAACCATGATGTTAGAACCAAGAAGGGTTTTTATAGAAATGATATGATATGATTTATATTTCAGACTGATGTGTGAGGATTAGTGGTTCCTTCAGTATCCTGGTCATCCTGTGAGTCTCATCTGTGAAATGGCTTCTGTGTTCAAACCAGATATAGGAATAGGAGCCCTGGTGGTTCAGTTGTTAAAGTGCTGGGCTGCTAACCAAAAGGTCAGCAGTTGGAATCCACCAGCCACCCTGTGGGAGAAAGACATGACATTCTGCTACCGCAGAGATTTATGGCCCTGGGAACCCAACAGGGCAGTTCTACTCTGTCCCGTAGGATCACTATAAGGTGCTTATGGGTTGGAATCTACTTGAAGGCAGTTGGTTTAGTTTTTCTTTTTTTTCCCCTTTAGTTTTCAAACTCTGTCCTGTAATTTTGGTGTTTTCAGGAAGAACTACTTTGCAGAGGACAAGGAAAATTGGAAGGCTCTACGTCTCCTTCCCTCACTTCTCTTAAAGCATCTCTACTTTTAATGGTTTCATTGATGACCATTCCATAAAATCTCTTAAATTATATATCCATCCACATACATATTCTATAGGAGCTGTGATAGCACAGTGCCTAAGGCATTTGACTGCTAGCCAGAAGGTTGGCAGTTCAAACCCACCAGCCACTTAACGGAAGGAAGATGGGCAATCTACTTCTGTAAAGATTTACCACCTTGGAAACCCAATGAGGATAGCTATGAGTTGGCATCAACTCAATGGCAGTGAGTTTGTTTTTGTTTTATTTTGTTTTAGTACATTATATATACAATTATATTGTATATACATCCATATATATGAGTATCTTATTTGAATATATCTTTTCAAATACATATTATGTTTTCTATATATTCAAATATATATTATACTAGAATATGCATTATTTTTTATATATATTTGAAATAAGCATCCACACACATATCAAAGCTTCTTGTGTAATTAAAAAAAAAAAAAAAGCATAGGCTATGAAGTAAGGCAGACCTGATTTCACATTGTAGCTCAGCTTACTTGCTTAGCAATCTTGAACAAGTTACCTACCATATCTAAACTATAGCATCATCATTTTAAACATAAGATTTGTATGTACCAACTGAGATTATTGAATGAATTAAAAGGGATAATATAAAGGAGTTAGCATGGTATCTCGACACATAGTAGTTAGTTCCCTTCTCTTCGAATAATGGTTCTTTACCGAGGAGGATTTTCTCCCCAGGGAACATTTGACAATGTCTGGAAACATTTTTGATTTTCCCAACCTGGAGAGTGGTAGTTGGATGCTACTGGCACTCCTGGGTAGAAGCCAGGAATGCTGATAAGTATCCAACAGTGCACAAGACAGTCTCTATGACAAAGAATTATTTGGCCCAAAATGGTGTCAAGATTGATAAACCCTTCTGTGGTGGTGGTGATGATTGTTGTTAGGTGGCTTCATGTTGATTCCGACTCATGGTGACCCTACATACAAAACATGGCCCAATCCTGCACCATCCTCACAATCCCTACTACACTTGGGCCCGTAATTGAAGCCACTGTGTCGATCCATCTTATTGAGGGTCTTCCTCTTTCTCTCTGACTCTCTGCTTTACCGAGTATGATATCCTTCTCCAGGGAATGGTCCCTTCTACCAAATGACCAAAGTTGGTGAGATGAAATATGGTCATTCTCTCTTCCAATGAGCATTCTGGCTGCATTTCTTCCAGGATTGTTCATTCTTCTGGCAGTCTATGGTATTTTCAGTATTCTTCACCAACATCACAATTCAAAGGCATCAATTCTTCTTCATCTTCTTTATTCATTTTCTAGCTTTCACATGCATAAGAGGCAGTCCATGACTTGGGTTAAACACATCTTAGTCTTCAAAGTGATATCTTTGCTCCTCAACACTTCAAAGAAGTTTTTTGCAACAGATTTGCCCTGTGCAATACAACATCTTATTTCTTGTCTGCTGCTTCCATGGGTATTGATTGTGGATCTAAGTAAAATGAAATCCCTGACAACTTTAAACTTTTCTCCATTTATCATCATGCTGCTTATTAGTCCAGTTGTGCTGCTGCTATGGTGGTAATGGTGGTTGTTAGTTGCCATAGAGTTGATACCAACTCATGGTGACCACATGTAGAGTAGAACTGCTCCATAAGGTTTTCAAGGTTGTGATCTTTCAGAAGCAGACACTAGGCCTGTCTTCCGAGGCACCTCTGGTTGGGTCCAAACTACCAGCTTTTTACCTACTAGTGAAATTACCATGGACTGCTAAAAGAACTAACAGATCTATCCGGGAGGAAGTGTAGCCTAAATGCTCCTTGAAAGCGAGAATGGCCAGACTTTGTCTCACCTACTTTGGTCATTTTGTCAGAAGGGACCATTCCCTGGAGAAGAATGTCATGCTTGGTAAGGTGGAGGGTCAATGAAAGAGAGGAAGAAGGCCTTCAATGAGATGGATTGACACGGTGGCTGCGATGATGGGCTCAAGTATAGCAAGGATCATGGAGCTGGCACAGGACCAGGGGAAGTTTCGTTCTGCTGTGCATGGGCTGGCCATGAGTCAGAAATGGCTCGATAGCACCTAACAACATTAACAACAGTTTAATTTAAATGCAACTATATTTTTCATTATATAACCAATTCATGCCCATTCCTGATAGTTTAAAACATAGAAAAGAAAGAATTATTATACTTACATTAATTAGTATATTAGACCATAGACTATTGACCAAGAAAATCCAGTTTTGAAATTCTCATTTTTACTATTTTCCACTATTGATACTCTATTTTCAGTATTTCCAGAGCACTATTATGAACTAATCATCACAAATATCTTTCAGTGTATTTGTCAATTACTAATAGTGGTGTAGTGCCTAAGGCATTTGACTGCTAACCAGAAGGCTGGTGGTTCAAATGCACCAGCCGCTCCTCGGAAGGAAGGTTGGGCAATCTACTTCTGTAGTGATACCCCCTCGGAAACCCAAGGAGTGGTTGCTATGAGTCACAATCGACTTGACGGCAGTGAGTTTGGTTTGGATTTGGTTTAATGCTTTTGTACTTGTCAAGAATTATTTATTTTCATCACAAAATTTCTTTTAAACCCCTTTACTCTAGACTCCTAGAGTCTAAAGCTATTCCTTTAGAAAACATCATGTAACTTCTGTAATACACTCTTAATACCTTAGACACATAAAATTATGGAAGCCACTTTGGGAGAACAGATTAGCGCCAGTGGAAACTTGAGCTTTCAGGCTGTGAAATGGAAAATATACTGTATATTTATTCCATTTTCTAATTCATAGACAACTCTGGGTCACTTTTAAATGAACTTCTGATATTACAACTGCATCCATCAGGATTCTGATTTTAGGCCCCTAAATACTGCGATAACATTTCCTCTTTCCTGGATCTTCTTTTGCTGAGAACATATATTTAGGCCTATGCTGTTTCTGTGTTATTTTTTGCCTCTTGAGTAACTATTTTGATTATTTTTGTGTGTATGGACATTTAATGATCTCCTGTCAGTGAGGCAGAATTAACCCAAGAGGAAAAGCACTACTTCATTGATTTATTTAGTAAAAAATATCTGTCACCATATATCCAATGCCCAATACAGTATTTTGGAGGAATTACAAAAGAATGTTAAGATCCTTCTCCTCAAAACACTAAACTGTTTTTGTCAACTTTATTTACTTTTCTGTTGGTTTTTCTTGGATTTCTTTTTTAAAAAAAATTGAGTATAACTCACTGTTAAAAAGAAAAAGGAAAAAAAAAAAACATTAATGAAATGTGCAACTGAAAAAGTAAAAGTTCCCTATGTCCAACCCTCAAAGATAAATACTATTAAAATTATAAAGTATATGCTTCTAGGCTGATTTTCCTCTATGTGTTGTACATAAACATAAATGAGATCAAGTTACATAATTCTAGTTCACAACTTGAGTTTTGCAATTAATACTACCTTTCCTGAAGCATTTATCATCATTGAGGGGAGACAAAAGTAGTATACACAGAAAAGTGCAGGGGTGTAATTTAGTCTGTTATTGTTTTCATCCTGACTCATAGGGACCCTATAGGACCCATAGGTTTTCCTAGGCTATAATATTTACTGGAGCATATCACCAGGCTTTTCTCCCACAGAGCTCATGGTGAGTTTGAACCACCAATCTTTTGTTTTGCAGCTGAGTACTTAACCATTGCACCATGAGGGCTCCTAGAAGGAAAATGCTATCTTTCTTAGGGAGAAACAATGTGAGCTACGGTTTTTAGGAAAAGCTTCTTAGAGGAGGTAGTGTTTATGGTGACCCCTGAAAAGAGGGAAAAAATTAAATTACCAGGAGAAGGGAGAGAGGTGTGTGGTAGTTCGGTTTGTGTGTCAACATGGTTGGGCCTGGTTGAGTGGCTGGGCAGCTGGTGGTAGTTAATCCCCATGAGGAGACTGGCAATCAACTCCATGGTGGGATTTACCACAAGCAGCCGAGTAGCTGCCTTTGGGTATATGGTCTGCTTCCTGTATATAAGGAGAAGCCTTTGGGAATGGTCTCTAGCCTATGGCACGCTTGGACCCTGCATGTAGCCGTGTTGTTGCTCAGCAGCCTGCTATGCTCTGCCGACCTTGGGACTTACGATGGACTTAAGTTAATGGCCTGCCATGTGGTTTGGTAACATTGGACTGTGCCTTTTTACTTGTCACCCTTGAGGCTTCTCAGCCTCAGCAGCCAGCAGCTGTCTGAGTGAAGAAATGCCTCTAGCTCCAGTGGGCTGGGAGCAGGAGGCAGAGCTGTACCCCAAGGTTGAGGGGCTTTCACCCAGCCCCTAGAGCCTGGCACTTGAACTTGGACTTAAAGCCTCCAAATTGTAAGAATAAACTCTGTTTGTTAAGGCCATCCCATTTGTGATATGTTTCCTTTCAGAGTGGCACTAGGTGACCAGAACAGGGTGGCTAGCAACTTAGGAAGGAAGGGGCAGAGTATAGCAAAAAATGGCAAAGAGGGTCTTGACTAAGGGAAAGAATATTGGTTAGGTTGTATTATGAACAGTATGTGCCTAGGTAGAATGGGCCAGATTATGACTGCATTTGTAATCTAAGGATTTACCTTCAATCTGACATTGCTAGCCATTTGTTTAAATGTATGAGGCAGAGAAATGAAAGTGGTGAGGGGGTGAAGGAGGGCCTGTTATCATGAGGTCTCACTATGTGCAAGTCTCTTTTTATATGTTGTTATGAAGAGCAATTGTAGTTAAGATGGCTTGGGAAGGGAGGAACCAACCAGTCAAGAATCTGTTGCAGGTGATCCAGGACCAAAATGATGACTTTTGCAGTAGGGTGGAACCAAAGGGAAATCCAGTATGCATTTAGAGAGAGACTCACTTGACCTTTGGGTAGGCGTATCTACTAAATTACAAAGCAACTCTGCAAGCAGAATGAGCCCTCACTGGAATACCAGGTTATCTCTGTGACTCTCCAGGTAAACCCTATAACCTTTCTAGTTCTAGCTTCCTTACCCGCAGCATGAGGAGTATAGTTTCTCAGTTTCTTCAGCATTCTGTGGAGCTTACAGATCTGTCAGTGAGTTTTCTGCAAATAGACTACAGCAAACATATATTAACATTTATAAACATTCTTCAGTTCATATATTGTCATGTTGCTGAATGCTGCCATCAACTACTCCATTTGATAGTCAATTTCAGCTGCCAATTCCATCATCTAGCATGAGGTGTTGTTGTTAGGCACAGTTGTGTGTATAATACAGGAAACGTTGCCCCATTCTACACCATCCTCACAATTGTTGCTGTGTTTGAGCCCATTGTTGAAGCCAGTATGTCAATCCATTTCATTCAGGACCTCCTTCTTTTTTGCTGATCCTCTGCTTTAGCAAGCATGATGTCCTTCTCCAGGGATTGAATCCTCCCAAGAACATGTTCAAAGCAAGCAAGACACAGTCTTGCCAGCCTCACCTCTAAGGAGCCTTCTAGCTATACTCTTCAAGACAGATTGGTTTATTCTTCTGGTAGTCTAGTCCATGGTATATTCAATGTTTTTCACCAACATGAGTTAGTTGGTAGATTAACCATTGGCATTTTGCCTTTTCATTGCAGAAAGGGCTTTGTATTTCCATTATAAGACCTCTAAGAGTAATCAAAATTAGATTTTTCTAAAAATCTGAGGTAGAAGTGAGAGCAGATAGGCTTTCATCTTGGTTTGAAAGTTATGTTCTGTGATTCTGTGTTGCTGATGAAAGATAAATGTCATGTCTTGAGAAGCTGCCAAGAGATATGCCAGCACATAGCTTCTATAGCTTTTAAGTATACTTTGGTGAAAGCATGCAGAGAATTTAAATGAAACTATATGCTGCATAAGTAATTCAGCCTCCTACCTTGAAATAGTAGAGGTTAGGGGCAAATGGTGACTGTCATTGTTGCAAATATTTTTCAAAGACACAAGCAACAGCAAGTCATGCCAATTGAACTCAGAACTTTTTACTGAAAATTCATTTTAACAATATATACTGAGAGTCTTTTGTGTTCAAGGGGTTGAACAAACAAATTATATAAAGTATTGCATCAGTAGGAATATTTGCTTCTCTGTTTTCATTTAGGTAAGATCCAGAAAATGAGTTTATTTGGCATGGAATTGTGCTTTCTAAAGTTGCTGTACAATCAGCAGAAAAGGCTGTAACTTCTCATAGTGAAATGCGTACTAGTAGCATGATGATTCTCTTTTTGCCTTTTTAAGAAGTGATCCAGTAGGATTTTCAAATAATCTGTTTGGAATGTTTCAGGAATAATATTATCTACAGTAAATTTTCATGCATTCTTCTATATTGTAATACTTTGCTTGCCCATATGGTTCGGTTACAGAAAAATTCCTGTGTATGTTACATATTTTTGTGTGTTCAAGAGCACTGTTGTTGACACCTAACACACACACCAGGAGTGGGTAGAATTGATGGATTATGTAGAAGATGAACTGGACTTGCAGATACAACAGCCTGACTAATCCAAAGATGACCTTACATTCATGTGGCAATCCGCAGAAGAGCATTGTGCGGGTTGAGAACATTCAGTATGAATCAAAGCTATGATTAAGCTACTATGCTTATTCAGTGATTTTTATTTCAGAGTGTAGTATTTTCAATGTTCTATTTAGGTGATGTCTTTTTCAATCCAGCATCTTTACCATATGGTATGATCAGATAAATTTTTAACTCTCTTTTAAAGTACTTCTTTTAAAATCAAGTTTGTATTCTAAGTCTTAGTTCAGAAGAAGCTAGAACATGAAGGGAATACAAACTTATCACAGGTAATATAGTTTAGATTAGTAATTCTTTTCATGGAAACTATGTGTTCCATAGCCTCAGATAGGTCATTTAGGACCCAGGTGTTACATCTATCTTCACCTCTTATTAACTATATGCTTTGAAAGTTATATCACTTATCTAAGTCTTGATGTCCTCAACTATAAAACAGAGTTTTTAAAACTATCATAAAGGCTATTGTGAGGTCACATTTATGAAGAAGCCTTTATAAATTGTGCTGCTCTACATAAATAATCTTATTGCCATTGCCATGGAGTTGATTCTCACTTACAGAGACCTTATACAAAAAAACAAATTCACTGCCATTGAGTCGGTTTCAACTCATAGTGACCCTTCCTTGGGTTTCTGAGGTGGTATCTCTGTGGAAGTAGATCGCCCAGTCTTCCTTCCAAGGAGTGGCTGGTGGATTTGAACCACCAGCCTTCTGGTTAGCAGTCAAATGACTTAGGCACTATGCCACCAGAGCTCCCACAGAGACCTTATAGGAATCGTTATTCTGATTATGCTGTTTTTCTCAAGCTTATGGTTCTTTTCCCCTGGCATCTTTTCCAGATATTTCTTATAGTACCAGGCATGGAAAAAGACAACCAGTGTGCACTTAAGTGTGGATTTGAATGGGTGACCTGAATAGACAAAACCTACTGCCATTGACTTGATTCTAACTCATAGCAACCCTATAAGGCATAGTAGAACTGCCCATAGGATTTCCAAGGCTGTAAATCTTTACAGAAGCAAACTACCTCATCTTCTTCCCAGAGAGCAGCTGAAGGATTCGAACTGCTGACCTTTGCGTTAACCACTATATCGTCACAGCTCCTTGATCTGAACAGAAGCAGAGGGGAAAGTGGAAATTAGGGAAATCACAGAAAATAAAAGCCTTACTTATTTACTATTTAGTCAATAACTTAGTATCATATGGGTCTTTGGCTTACAAAACCAAACCCAAACCAAACTCACTGCCATTGAGTTAATTCCTACTCATAGCAACCCCTAAGTTTCCAAGGCTGTAAACCTTTATGGAAGCCCACTGTCCATTATTTCTTCTGTGGAGCACCTGGTGGGTTCGAATCACTGACCTTGTTAGCAGCCAAGTGCCTTAACCACTACACTGCCAGAGCTCCTTTTTGGCTTAAAAGGGGGTAGAATTCTTGGCTCTATGCGGGATGCAGTACCTCGATTCACTTCATGCATAGTCACCACTTGTCTGTCAGTGGAAGCTTGCACATTGCCATGACACTGAACAGGTTTTAGCAGAGTTTCCAGACTAAGAAGAAAGGCCTGACAATCTACTTCCCAAAAACAGCCAAGAAAACCCTATAGGTTATAACAGTCCAGTCCTCAACCAATCATGGGGATGGCCAGGGCTAGGCAGCATTTCGTTCAGTTGTGCTTGAAGTCACCATGAGTCAGGGGCTGACTTGATGGCAGCTAACAACAGCATTGGCTTAAAAACTACCTACCCTCTATGAAATTCATAAAATTTGATGGTAAATCTTACAGTTCCTGGTCTTGTATCAGCCAATCAAAGATTTAAGTGCATTACTTTTGCTTTTCATCCATCTATCTATCCAGTGATTAAGCTAGCCAGCAAACATTCACTAATGACCAAATACATCCATGCTAAGCATTGGCCTGACACTGAGATTATAGAAGTGAAACACAGTTCCCATCTTTAAAGAACACATAATCCATGGCTTTCACTGTCTTCCTTAGTAGCTATCATGACAGTTTCAGGGCACAAGGTAAATATCAGGTGCTAGATGATTTGGACCTTTTTGTAAGACCAAAGTATGCCTCTTTCTTTTGCTTTTTGAAATAATTTATGGAGAAAAGATAAGAATAAATGAAAATCAGCATGATGACCATATCTGAATCATCTTGAAGTCCTAGTTAAAGAATCTGTGATTCATTGGTAAACTCACTTGACCATGCAGAGAATAGTATGTGGGCACTATCTCCTGTACTAGTCAAGGACACTATTAGTACAAGTGCTTCCCAACCTTGTCACATCACTGCACACATAGAAAATGATGATGTTTTTATGTCACACCATGATAAATGGACAAGGCAACTCATAACTAGATACCAGCCTGGAAGTTCTGCAGCCTCAGAAGAACTTTGCCCTTTATCCAGAGGGCTAAGAGAAATCAATATCTCTGCCCATGTGGTGTTTATGTGCAACACTATGGGAAACAGTAGCATTTGTAAATTCTGCACTAGATTATTCCCACGTTGTGTTGCCTTTGCTGACCTGAGGTATCACTAATTTATTTTACTCAAGAACAGTTAATTTTTAATTGTAGTGACTACATGATACTTTTTGGTAAGACCATGTATGGAATTTAGAGTATCCCAAAGAAGAACATTCAAGTAAAACATGACTATATGTTAGAGACAGATGGCATAGTGCCTAAGGCATTTGGCTGCTAACCTGAAGGCTGGCGGTTCAAACCCACCAGTCACTCTTTGGAAGGAAGATTGGACAATCTACTTTCAGAGAGAGACTGCCTTGGAAACCCAAGGAGGGGTTGCTGTGAGTTGAAATAGACTCGATGGTAGTGAGTTTATAGGTTAGAGACAGCTTTTTATGATGAAAATAGGATGACTTGGTATTTGGAGTCCTGGGCTTCATTCAATTCTAGCTTCCTCTCCTTTGCAAATCACTTCTTTCCGAACCTCAATTTGCAGATCTTTAAAATGAAGAGGATCAAACAAGTTGGAATTTAAGCTACCCTCTAGCTCTAATATGCCATGATTTTTTACTGCCCGTAAATCTTTGCTATTGAATCAATCACTTCGCACTGAGAGTTTGCTGTTTACTGTTGTTGTTGTTGTTGTTGTTGTGTGGACCCGACTCATAGCGACCCCTTCTGAGGCGGTATCACTATGGAAGTAGGTTGCCCAACCTTCCTTCCAAGGAGTGGCTGGTGGATTTGAACCTCTGGCCTTCTGGTTAGCAGTCAAATGCCGTAGGCACTACGCCACAGTGGCCTTCCATGCCTGATGCAAGGCCAGCTACATGGTGTTCCTAAGGTTAAAGGTCACTGCTCAGATGCTGAAGAAATTATAAACAAACAAAGATGTTTAATGAATTAAAGAGAATCGGCACTAGAGAGGGTGTCTGAAAGGAATGAAGTTTGCTATAATAATTGAAAGTCCTTCAGATGTTTGTGGGTACTTTTAAAATATAGACAGATGATAGGCTTTGCAGTTCAAAATTTTGTGGCCAGCTAAAATACCTCACTTAGTTAAACTGGCAAACCTTGCAACCTTTACCTCTCAGGGTAAGCTTCCCTAGTGTTCATTTCCAGAAACACTTACTGCAGGTACATCAACAGATACATTAGCCAAGTTTCTCTTGTCTAAATTGATAGAACAAGTTAGTGTTAAATCCCTTTAGGAGCTTTCTTTTTCCTTAGTTAATCTAAGTCCTTTCTGCCTATTATATGTGGGGTGGATGAAGCTGAGACTTATAGGAGTGCATAGATAATCAAGGACTGGCTGCATTATGGCAAAAGTCATTTGTCTTGCTCATAAAATAAAATGGTAGCATTTATTGATTCTACAGATTTTTGTTCCTTGTTTATTTACCGTGTCAGTTATTTTTCTAGAAACGGAAATATGGAGGTTCCCACTATATAGTCACACTTAGATTCATGTGTGTGTGTATACACATATGCACACACACACGTGAATGATATTGTTTCAATCTTAGACATTTTAAAAACAAACCAAGAGCTCTCGTGGTATAGTAGTTAAGGCGTTTGGCTGCTAACCACAAGGTCAGCGGTTCAAACCCTCCAGCTGCTCTGCAGAAGAAAGATGAGGGAGTCTGCTTCCATAAAGACTTACAACCTTAGAAACCCAATAGGGGTCACTATGAGTCAGACTTGACTCAATAGCTGTAAGTTTGGTTTGGTTGTTGGTATTAGTAACTAATGAGCCCTGGTGGTGCAGTGGTTAAGTGTCCAACTGCTGAACCCACCAGTTGATTCTCAAGGGAAAGATATGGCAGTCAGCTCCTGTAAAGATTACAACCTTGGAAACACTATGGGGCAGTTCTACTCTGTCACATGGGGTCACTATGAGCCAGAATGGACTTGACAGCAGTGGGTTATTAGTAACTGATCTGCTATGTTCAAAACATAGAAGTAAATTCTCCATTCCTTATTTCCTACTTTCCATCAGCAAACATATGCTAAGTATTATACCAGATACATTAAAAAGAGGGTTGGAACTAAAGCATTCATTCATATATATAGCATTATTCTTTGAGTTAAGTGAAAATTCACTCCATATTATATCCATATACACTTAGGAAATGTGTTTCTAAAACATGCACAAGAGGATACATATGCATGTACATATATACATATGCATGTACATATATACATATGCATGTACATATATACATATGCATATACCAAAAGAAAACCAAACTCACTGCCATTGAGTCGATTCCAACTCATAGCAACCCTCTTTGGGTTTCTGAGGCAATAAATCTTTACAGAAATAGATTGCCCAGTCTTCCTTCCTCAGAGTGGCTGGTGGATTTGAACTGCCAACCTTCTGGTTAGTAGTCAAATGCCTTAAATACTACGCCACCAGAGCTCCTTACATATACATATTGTTGTTGTTGTTGTTGTTGTTATGTGCCATCGAGTCGGACCCGACTCATAGCATACAAATATATATTTGCTTATAGATGCTCAGAAAAGGCCACTTGAACCTAGGGGTTCAAGCAAGAGAAGTCTGGGTATGTTTCTTCCTGCCTGTGAGTATGTTTCTGTGGGAGGAAAGGAAGGGAAGAAAGGAGGGAGAGAAAGAAGAGGAGGAAGAGTTGGAAGAAAGGAAGAAGAAAGAAAAAAAAAAAAATAGGGGTCTTAGAAGGAACCACTCAAAAGCTCACTGCTATTGAATGGATTCCAATACATAATGACCCCTCTTGGATTTCTGAGGCTATAAATCTTTACCAAAGTAGATTACCCCATCTTTCTTCCACGGAGTGGCTGGTGGGTTTGAACTACCAACCTTCTGGTTAGCAGTCAAATGCCTTACCCACTGCAATAGTTAATTAATTTTTCTTTTAACTCTTACCATCCCATCTGTCTTTTCTGTATTGATCTGCAACTAATGCACCACTATTCATTGCATCAATTGATATATCATTGACCATTCACCTAAATCAAACCCAAAAAAAAGAAGAATCTCAGTTTAAAAATATACAAAAAACATCCACAGACATGAGAAAAAGTGGTACTTATGTGCTCCATTAACCATGATAAAGATAACTTGTTGAAAGTCCTTGTAAAGCAGAAAAAAAATAAAATCTCAGAGATTTTTTTCCCTTTACTGACCAGAACTTCGTTCCAAGAAGTACCAGCCTGTCTCATTTCAAAATATCTCCCTTGCCAAGGAAGCGGAAGCGGTTGTATTCTTTCCCACCAAACTATGGATAAATTATAATTATCCTACCTCTTGTGGGACAATGAGGCAGCAAACATCTGCTATACTGAATCAAAAAACCCACGAATGAAACTATACCAAACTGTGAATCATACCTGGACTCAGATTAAAGGATTTGTGTTGTGTTTACCTTTTTATTTTCTTTTCAATTTAAAATTTGAATCTATTAACTCTGATTCCACATTCTAACTGAGGGGAAATATATGGATTCTATTGACTGACTCTCGTTTGAGCATTGATACCAGCTTTAAGCCAGATGGATAATAATAGCTAATAACAATTTTTCTGTTTAGTTTATTGTCCCTTCACAGTTTTCTTTTTCTTTGAAAGGATGGTACAGGTAAGTAATTTCAAAAGTATATAAGCTAAGTACTAAAGTTCTTTAGTTTTCTTTTTTACTGTAGTAACAATAACAGACTCTGGTGATGCAGTGGTTAAGGCAGTTGGCTGCTAACCAAAAGGTTGGTGGTTCGAACTCTTCAGCTGGTCCATGGAAGGAAGTTGAAGCAGTCTGCTTCTGGGAAGATTTACAGCCATAGAAACACTATGGGGGTCGCTATGAATCAGAATCGACTCAATGACAGTGAGTTTGGTTCAGTTTGGAACAATAACAGAGGGGCAGAAAAGGTATCTTAAAGAAAAGAAGCAAGCTTCACATCCACTGTTACTTACTATGACTTTATGTATGATGGTATTTATGATGTACTAAACTATTCACTTAGAGTAAGGAAAAGAAAGTGGTACTTTAATTCTAAGTTTATCTCTGAAAACATGTAATTCTCTACTTATTTTAAAAATGAGTCTTTTCCTTTTTATCCATTAGAGAGCAGAAAGACAAACTCGAATGATGGATTCAGCTCAATATGCAGAATTTTGTGAGAGTCGGCAGTTAAGTTTCTGTAAGTAAGCATTGAACTTACAGTTCATTATATGCATAAAAGATTATGTGTTATAGATGTACTAACATATGGCATGATCTCTGTTCCTTAGAAATTGGTGGATTTAATATATGCATTGTTCACAACCTCTGCATTGCAGAGAGAGTCTATGAAAAATTTTACTCCTCTCTACTGTTTTTTTAAGGAGCTCTGGTAGCATAGTGCCTAAGGCACTTGACTGCAAACCAGAAGGCTGGTGGTTCAAACCCACCAGCCACTCTCGGAAGGAAGGCTGGGCAATCTACTTCCGTAGTGATACTGCCTCGGAAACCCAAGGAGGGGTCGCTATGAGTCTGGTCCGACTCAACGGCACATAACAACAACAACTGTTTTGTAATTAATACTGTCAGAGGTTATAAAGGATAGTAATACTTACAGAGTCATGTTAATCATTCACATTGCTTTTAGTCAGGAAAGTCAATTTTGTTTAATATTCCCATTATAATTTATTTTCCATTTTCTTAGTCATATTTACACTAGCTACACTTGACCCAAATGGCCTGTTAATTGTACAGTCATGACATTTAAAAGCACACAATATTAATTAATTTCCCTGTTATGCATGCATACACATCTGAACACAAAGGAGCATATCAGTAGTCACTTCCATTTTTGTCTGTAACCTCCTGCTGTGTGGCGTACAATGTTAGCCATATTCATCAGCCCACGCTCTTGTAACATTAGTAACATAGTGGTCAAATTAGTCCTGTCCCAACACTGCATAGCAGTTTACTAAAAGTACATAAAGACCCTTGATAAATAGTGGGCTAGATTGTGTAGTGAAACATCCTTACAGCAACGGTTCAGTGATGACTAAAACTCTCAGGGTAAAGGTCAAAGAGAGAATGTGATGAAAAGTCCAGTTAAAAATATGGCAAAGTAGCACATGACCCTGATCTGAGGAATTACACAGACAATGGTGTCTTTAACTGAAAAGCCATTATGTGGTCACAATAACAACGCATTTGATTTGGAAAAAGAAAATGAGAGCTTCATTCATAGATCATAAAGTGCAAATAAATGACACATTTCAAATAGTGTCCCATGTAAATGTCAGTAAAATATGGGAAAACATGTTTTGGAAGATTTTTTTTCTGACTAAATATACTTTCCAATCTGACTAACAATTTGGCATCATACATCTGTGAAGCATTAAGTAAATGACACTTCATTTACTTAATGCCAGATCATGGCAATTTTAGCAAATCAGAGGTTTTTGTATTGTAATTTTTAGGTTTAAAAATGGCATTCAAGTCTTTTAGAAGTATAAATTTCTAGTTTATAAAGTAATGTTAGTGTTATTGAGCTATTTTTTCAAGTTATATTTTAAAGTTAATCCACTTAGAGGAACAGAAGTGTCTTTCACATGATAACTGAGTCATTAAAGTCTCCTGTCTTTTGTTTGAAAAGCAGGTTTTTAGTAACTCTTCATATTCTGTACTTAACTCAATAATGAACTGTAGTAGGTTAAATATGAACAATTTCCCTTTCTAAATAATGGTGGTATAAACAGTATATTATGCTTTTTTTTTTTAATAAGAAGGATTTGGTCTTTTAAAAATATTGGTTTATATGGTACCCATAGGTGATTCATTATGAAACCTTAGTGAGAGAATCTGTTTTATATTCCAAAATACTGTGGTTAGGGATGCTATAACCCAAGTGGGTCAGCAAATTTAGAAATAATTCCCACACTGGTGTTAGGCTCTTTGCTTTCTTCTATTTTCTGAGAAACCAAGATACAGGAATTGTGACCCTGCCATATGTGTCTTCTTAAATATTTGCTCATAGCATTCAATAATTGTAATCACTGATACATTTTCAAGTAGCATCTCATAACTTTATAGGCTGAGAGTAAACTGTACAACTAGACACTGATCAAATTCACCATTATTTTATTTTATATAAATCAGATGGTCATTTCCCTCAAAGTCTTTTTAATCTCATGTTAATATTGATTCACTAGCTTTCATTTAGTTAGAATTTATCTGGTAATCTTTTCCAACCCTTTGCTTTATCTTTTTATATTATACATATATAATAGGCTTCTGTAAACAACTGATATCTAGGTTTTCTTTTTAATTAATCTGACTGATATTTTCATTGATGAATTCAGTCAATTTATATGTATTAAGTTACTGATACATTTGGGCTTATATATACTGTCGTATTTTGTATTTTAAATTTACTCTGCTTTTCTGTTTGTTTTTTCCTCTTTTACTTCCTATTACGTTTTCATTATTACATTTTTCTTTTACCAGCTTGGATATCATATATTCTCTTTCTATTATTTTAGCTATAATTTTAAAATATGTATCCCTAATTGAAACTTTTTTAAGCCATTATGTATCTATGCTTTCCCTCTTAGCTTAATTTTCTTTTTCTTAGGGTGTTTAAGAGTTTAAAGCACTAATATTTTGCCTTCGTACTTGCATGATAGTTTAGCTGGGTAGGAAATTGTCAACTGATTGTTATTTATTAGTAAAAGTTATTTATGGAAACATTATCTATCAGCATCTCTTGTTAGTAAGAAGTCTGCTGTCAGTCTATTTGTTGTTCTGTATTTTTCCTGTTAGAGAAATTGAAACAAAGTGATTGCTTCCAGGCCCTCAGGTAGATGGAGGATAGAAAATCCACAGGCTGGCAAACAGTAGCTGCTCAGTAAATATATAAAGAAGGAAGGGAATAAGAGACCTCTCTATAAAAGGTTGCATGGAAAGCCCTGTTATCTGAGGGAAAATATTTTAAATTAAGTCAGAGAACAGTGGTTTTGAATATGTGAAATTAAAGAATTCTGTCAGGGTAAAATGATTATTTCAGAGGGCACTGAAGGAAAGATCACGTTTGGAAAGACTGATGAATAGGGACAGGGTAGAAATCATGAAATAGTATTCAAGAATGAAAGAATGAAATGTTAAGAGGAACTTAAATTTTGGTTGTGATAATTGATGAGAGAGATAAACAGTACATGAGCATCAACTAAACCTTAAGTTCTGTGTTAAATTTTGTGTAAAGTTGTTTTAATCCAGCATAGTCTAAAACCTAGATAGTGTCAAAATGGTAATTCTAGGATATTTTGGCTGTTGTTTAGGCTTCTGTTTAAATTGCTGGCTAATTTCCAAATTACCTTTTGTCCTAATGAATTGGGAAGTAGAAAGAGAAGAAATCAGTTCATTCTAAAGCTTCCTCATCTCATGATGGAAACAAACTGTCATGACTAGGGCTATTTGTGCCTCTTTTGCTAGAACCAACAAAGTCCTGAAGGGTCAATCTGTCCTTCTCCTGGTGACAGGGGAGGAAATTAGTTTCACCTGTTCCTGGAATGGCAGAAATCCAAGTGCTTTAAGGGGCCTCTATGCATCTTTTTTAATACATAGAGAAATATGAACTTGACCTTTTTAATAAAAAATATTTTTCATCCATTCATTTATTCATTTCTTCTAGAAATCGCTACTGGTAGTTTTTTTAATGCTAAGCAGTATTCTAGATGCTGGGAATACAATGGTGGATACGTGGTCCTGGTCTCTGCATTCTCAGCACTTACTATCTAATGATGAAGCTACTAATTATCTTGCTTAGATAGATAGTTCTGGCTTAATATTAGTCATCATCCTTTATATCACTTTTAATTTAACGAACAAAAAAAAATCATTGTGGTAAAAATATAAAACAAGAAATTTGCCATTTTTAAATTTCAAATTTGCCATTTAAAATTTACAACATTTTTAGTTGTACAATTCAGTGACATAGATTACATTCATCATGTTGTACAACTATCACCATGATCTTTTCCAAAAGTTTTTTCATCATCCCATTTTTCCCTCCTCCAGTCTTTGGTAACCACTAATAAACTTTTATCCCTATGCATTTGCCTATTCTAAATATTTCATAAGTGAGAGCATACAATATTTTCCTTTCATGCCTGACTTATTTCACTTAGCATAATGCTTTCAAGGCTTTCATGTTGTAGCATGTACCAGAACTTCATTTCTCTTTATGGAAATTGTACATTTTCATTGTGCATATACACCACATTTTGTTTATCCATTTATCTGTTGGTGGGCACTTGGGTTTCCACCTTTTTGCTTTTGCAAATGCTGCAATGAATACTTTTAAAGTATATAGTTTAGAGAATAGTCACAAAATCTCTGTCTCCGTGTTCCTAGCAATCTGTCAAAGGGAGAAGTGAATAAGGTGCATTTTATTGATCTTGCCAAATTGCTGGCCTGTTAACTTTAACTTCAGAAGTATTCCACAGATGTTAAACAAGTGTTTGTGAGCTATTGCAGCTTACTAGTTAGATGGAATGTTGCATGCCAAAGACTATTTGGAAGATTAGTTACTTTAGGGAGATAGCTTTAAGGGGGATTATCATAATTCTGCCACATTTGACAGTTTTGGATACGTGCTTCGATAGCAGAACTTAATGTCTTCTCTGATTTATTTTAAAGAGCACTTTTCTGTATGTGGAATCCATGAAGACTGTATCTATGTGGATCAAAACATCATGGTTTGAGTTACTGTTCAGTGTTTTATAGACCTGTGGGACCGGATTAATCTAAAGAATAATTGGTGAATTTTAAAACAAAAAGATTATTATCTTACACATTCAATAAAATCTTTGCTATCAATCTTTTCCTTGTAGGTTACTAGTTAAATTAGTAATATCTAATAAAGGCCCTCTATTAAATTAGTCTCTGCTTAGTGCTATGACAGTTTAGAGATATTTAATTGAAGGCTTCGTAGATGTTTGGTTCCATGTGTGCTTCGTTCTGTTTGGTATGCAGAGATACATAAGGCAGGATCTTTGCCCACAGAGAATTATATGGTTTGAGAAATTTAAACATAATGGAAAGATACCTGATGATGTAAATATTCAATAAATGCTGAAAGTGGAGATATTGCCCTTTGGCCTGTATGGTTGAGATTCATATAAATGGAGATGAGTGACAGGAGAGCATTCCATGGAGGGAAAGGGGCCAGGGTGAACACAGAGGGGACTGTACTCAAGGCCAAGTGGCAGTTTAATAAGGGAGTAATGAGCAGTTTATGACCCCTGGTGGGGCAGTGGTTAAGCACTCAACTGCTAACCAAAATGTTGGTGATTCAAACCGACGAACTGCTCCATCGGAGAAAGATGGGGCAGTCTGCCTCCATAAAAATTGACAGCCTTGGGGGTGGACAGATGGGTGGACAGGCTGAACTAGTAGGTATGTCTATGAAATGGGGAGTAAAAAAAAAACTTTATAGCCTTGGGAATCTATGAAATAGTTCTGCTCTGTCCTATAGGATCACCATCACTTGGAATCAACTCAACTGCAATGGATTTGGTTTTGGTTGGGTTAATGGGCGATTCAATTTGAAAGGCAAGTTGGAATCCATTTGGATGGTTTTGAGAGTCAGACTAAGAATTTAGACATCTTTGCAATCAGGAAAATTTAACTGTACACTTAGATCAGATCAGATCTAGCTTTGTTGTTGCTGTTGTTATTTGCCGTCGAGTCGCCCCTGACTCATAGCGACCGCTCCTTGGGTTTCCGAGGCAGTATCACTATGGAAGTAGGATTGCCCAACCTTCCTTCCGAGGAGTGGCTGGTGGGTTTGAACCGCCAGCCTTCTGGTTAGCAGTCAAGTGCCTTAGGCACTATGCTACCAGATCTAGCTTTATTTTACTTAATTCCAAATTACCACTTTGAGCCTATTCTAGTTATAGGCCCATTTTGAAAGGTCTTGGGAATGCAATTTCTGTATGCTCCTTTTGCCATCACAGGTTCTGTCTTGCTATACTCTTTCCACAAGAATAAAAGTTGTATCAAGCAAAATAACCCTTCTAAGCTAGAGCCACCTGTAAGCAGTGTAAGAGTGCTGAACATTAAATGGTTTAGTAAACAATATTATGTAGCATAGATACATCCCAAATGCATTTTCTTGAAAGCAACCATTGAACTGCTTTTCAACTGAGGATTAAAACTTGAATTTGTTAGGACTAGACTATTTAGCAGTTAATAAAACTTTGAAAATATTACATTTCATATGCATTGCTTTTCATATTCAATTTTCAGGAAACATTTATCTTTTTCTTTAAAAATTAAATTTTCTACACTTTTTTTTTTTTTAATGGCTAGCCAAAAAGGCCTCCAAATTCCGAGACTGGTTGGACTGCAGCAGTATGGAGATAAAACCAAATGTTGTTGCTATGGAAATTTTATCATACTTAGCATATGAAACTGTGGCACAGGTATGAATTCTTTCTGTCATATCAGGCCGTACATGGCCATTAAAAGTTTGGCTGGTTTCTCCTTTTCCCTATCTGTGACCAATTCTTCTTCTGCCTGCCGCTGTACCAGAAATGAGAACAGCCATGGGATTTCCCCTCTGACAGTCTTACCATTTTCTGAAATTTAGTTCGATTATGTTTCTCTGCATTCTCAGCTTTGGTGGGTGTTAGGATAAAAGTGACTGTGTGCTGCAACTTTATCCTAACCACAACCAGCAGCCCATATGCTTCTTAACATTGAACTTCAGGTCCACATTGCCTTAGTTAGGGATTATTTTTCAACTTTCAAAAATACTTTTCTAGATAAAATCTCCCATTGTTATTGTTGTTGTTACGTGCTGTCGAGTCAGACCCAACTCATAACAACCCCTCCTTGGGTTTCCAAGGCAGTATCACTGTGGAAGCAGATTGTCCAGCTTTCCTTCCAAGGAGTGGCTGGTGGGTTTGAATCATCAGCCTTCTGGTTTAGCAGTCAAGTGCTTAGGCACTGCGCTGCCAGAGCTCCCATGAGATCCCCCAAGTGCTTACCCAAACCTGTATCTGGAATCACTGCTCACAAGCAGGTTTTCTTAAAGCAGAGTCCTAAGACCACAAACATCAGCATCTCCATGGCTTTTGTTTAAAATACAAGTTCTTAATCTATACCCCAGAGCACACCTACCGAATTAGAATTTGTAGGCCATCCAAGAACCCAGAAATCTATATTTTAAAAATGGTCCTCTGGTGATTATGGAAGTAAAGTTTGAGAACCATTTCCCTAGAAAGTCAGACTGTGTATCATTTATATGATGTGCACAACCTAGCACAGGTCAATCCACAATACAGATTTTTTTAGGCAGGCACTATTATCAATAACATTTGGAATGTGTTCCTTTTACTTTTGCCACTTCAGTGGCAGTCATGATTATTGCCAGCTATGTAACTTTATTTTCATTACTGTGATCTTCTAGTTAGTGGATCTGGCTCTTCTTGTGAGGCAGGACATGGTGACCAAGGCAGGGGACCCCTTCAGCCATGCCATTTCTGCAACCTTCATTCAGTATCACAGCTCTGCTGAGGTAAGTCTCACTAAAATATGTCTTCTTTGACACATCTGTAGATCTTTTCACGTGTCTGGTATTCATTAATACTTTAAAAATAAGATTATATTGGAATGTGTAAACTTTAGTCAAAGAATCTTAATAAATTCGACATTCCACAAATATTAATTGAATATCTAGTGTGTACCAGGCCCTGACGATCCATTTAATGAATTGAGTTTTTTCCCTTTTTCCTTGCCTCATTTACCATGTCCCTCAATGAATAGTTACAGAACATTTCTCATTTCCATTAGAAACAGTAACTTAGAATATAATAATGTTAGGAAACATAATTTATTTCTTTTTGCCTCAAAATATGAAAGGATTATTATTATCATTCATGTGATGATAATTCCTGACATTTATTGATAATTTTAAATTTTAGTTACTGGTTCATTTCTAAAAGTGATTTAGAGGAACATGGCTCCATTTGTCCTCAGTTTTTAGATTGGCTTTATCATGTGACGATCACATCTTTTTTGATCTGGTTTATGCTGCTGAAATCCCTACCTGTGGGCACTATAAAGTCTTCTTTCCAACTTTAAGACTTTGTGTAATAACTGTAAAGAACCCTAGTGGTACCACGGTTAAGCACTCGGCTGCTAAGCAAAAGGCCAGCGGTTCGAACCTAGTAGCCTCTCTCGGGGAGAAAAATGTTGCACTCTGCTCCATTAACGATTACAGCCTTTGAAACCTTTGGGACAGCTCTACTTTGATCCTGTAGGGTCGCTGTGAATTAGAGTCGACTTGACAGCGATGGGTTTATTTGTTTTTTATAATACCAGTGTACCACTTTCAGCATAAAAAATGCTCTCTGTAATCAATGTGCCTAAAAATCAGAAATGCAATATAATATGATGAATATAGTATGTTGCTAATGCATGACCACTTTTACTAACAAAAATAATCATTTCGTATAATTCAATCTAATAACCCTAGAGAAGGAAGACAGCAAGGTTAGATTAATATCTACGTATGTAATTGTAAAGTAAGCTGTTGATCCAGTTAGGTGAAATGTATAACCTGACTGACTAAGACCTGTTTTATGTCTATACCTTATCATGAATATCCACTCCTTGTTAATACCTGTAGGTAAGGATGGTGGCTTAAACAGTCTGTAAGAAATAGTTGTAACCATTTTTTAGGTCACTGACCCCTTTAGGACTATGATGAAAGCTATAAAACTTTACTCCATAAACACATTGACAAATTTTACAAATAATTTTAGGGTGTTCAGAGACCCTCTGAAGCTGTTTTATGGATCTAAGAGGTCTTTGGGAACTGTGGTGGTATAGTACCTAAGGCATTTGACTGCTAACCAGAAGGCTGGCGGTTCAAACATACCAGCCACTTCTCGGAAGGAAGATAGGGCGATCTACTTACGTAGTGATACCACCTTGGAAACCCAAGAAGGGGTCACTATGAGTCGGATCCAACTTGACTACATTGAGTTTAGTTTTCTGTTTTTTTTTAAGAGGTCTTTAAACCCTATGAACCCAAGTTTAAGTATGTCTGCTCTAGGGTACTTAGAAAACAGATAAAGAGATAAGCCTGTATATCATCTTACTACAAATGTCAGTTTAATATCTTTTTATGCCCTTTGCAGAATCAGATTAGTCAGAATCCAAGTAGGGATTAAAATATTTATGCCCATTAAAAATCCATTTTTTTTCCTTGGAAAAGGTCATATACATCATTATCAGTCAACATACTTGAAAATTGCCTAAAGCTTCCCCAGTTGATTAAACAGTATTTGTTTTTTCTATGTTAAAAACCCAAATTATGATGTCAAAAAACACCCTTTAAAATGTCTTTGATGTATGTTCACTTTATGAATATATGTATAAGTATGCTTTTGATTAACATCAGACAAATTTGTTATAACATTTCTAATTGAAGAAATTTACAGTGAACATAGCAAGCCTAGTTTTCCCTTAACATTCAAGCACTTGCTTGCATAGTTAACAAAACCCTTTATTTTTCCCCTCTTGGCTCTTCAGGGTGGCCAAGATGCCCTGGGGAGCTGTTCAGCAACCACAGCTGCTGTTCCCAGCTACCCAGAAGTTGAGAAAAATGCTCTGTGAATGCTGGATTTCCTGGGCTCTCTTGGAGGTGGGAGTATCGGTATCAGAGAGCATTCTGATTTAGTATGTTGTGTAGGCCTCAAGTTTTTCCCTCGCCTGGCAGACCCTCTTCCTTCCCTACAAGCGTTTACAGAGACTGGAAGTCTTCCTTCCTGCCTTTCTCTGGCTGATAAGACACAGAGAAGTGGCTGCTCTGAAGTAGGAACTGTACCCATCAACATCACAAACCAACAACTAATATCATCAAGGGTCTGCTTTAAGAATGTATAGGGGAGCTTTGGAAACTGTATTCAGAGAGAAAGTACATTTTATAAAATAAATAAGAAACAAATAAACCATTCAAGATAGCAAATGCTAATTTCCAAATGAGTGGTGCAGACAAAAAGTGCAGAGGTAAAAATACTCCTTGTGTTGTGTTGTGTGTCATGTGCCGTCGAGTCAGACCTGACTCATAGCGACCCCTCCTTGGGTTTCTGAGGCAGTATTACTACGGAAGTAGATTGCCCAACCTTCCTTCCAAAGAGTGGCTGATGGGTTTGAACCGCCAGCCTTCTGGTTAGCAGTCAAGTGACTTAGGCACTATACTACCAGAGCTCCTTAGTTACAGTCAAATAGGACATCAGCAAGGAAGTGGGACTTACACTGTGTATTAAAGGAAGGGTAGAATTTTGATAAGCAGCTGGGAGTAAAGACATTGCTGTAGGCTGCAGAGGCAGCATAAATACAATTATACTGAAGAAGAACTGTGATGAAAATATTCAAGCAAAGTGTTCATTTAACAGGGGGAGGAGGAAGTTAGATTAGAAAATGAAGGTTCAAATTGTGGATAGACTTAGACTCCTCCTTATTAAGAACCAATTGAAGGTTTCCTGGCTGAAGATGAGTTCAAAAGGATGTTTTAAGAAGATCCAAGTGATGGAACTACATACAGTAGAAGGAAACACCAAACTAAAGGCATGAAATTAATACAAAATGCACTGTATTTTAACAAATATCATTCTTGAGCATAAACTGGGACTGAGCTAGTTACAGCTGGGTTCCTCATACTAGACTAGAAAGTGTAATATTAAATCAAGTTAATTTTCTAGATTTTAAAAAATTTTTTTATACACGAGAAACAACAAACTTGTTATCTTATTCTCCTAAAAACAGACCATGTCAGATTAGCCTCATTTCCTCTTGTTTGATATGATTTCTAGGCAAGCAACCAAACAACCAACCCACTGCCATCAAGTCAATTCTAAAATCAAGGAAAACTTTTGAAACCATTAACTGAATTCCAGCAAGGTATTTTGCAATATTTGACGTAATTTTTTTTTTACACATTATAGAGAATGGTGGACAAGCCAATAATACTATGATTAGTATAACTGATAGTTGATAGGTTGGGGAAAACATAACCCATAACCAAACTCACTGCCATAGAGTCAATTCTGACTCATAATGCCCCAATGGGACAGAGTAGAACTGCTCCATAGGGTTTCCAAGGGTATAAATCTTAATGGAAACAGACTGCCATGTCTCTCCGGGGGAGTAGCTGGTGGATTCAAACCACTGACCTTTCAGTTCACAGCCAAGCGTTTAATCACTCTGCCACCAGGGCTCCTCAGGTCAATAATAGCATACATGAAAAAGACCTAGAGATTTTTATTTGCCTATTAATTTCTTAGGAACCAATATTGTGATGCGACTGTTAAAGAAATTTTTTCTTTTTAATTTAGTTTTTAGTCACCATTTTATAGGATAGACATTGACACAGTGGAGCATGTCTAAAGGAGAGTAACCAAGGAGGTGAAAGGACCTGAAAATATGTGTATAATTAGTGATTAAAGGAACTTGGAGGATTTGACCTATAGAAGAGAAGAGATTATGAAATATAACAGTGTCCAAATATTTGAAGTACATTCACATTGAAGAGAGAACAGACTTACAGTAATGGCCAGAGAAACCAGAATGGTGTGAGGGATATTAGCAAGGAAGGAATAAACTATTTGTGAGAAGAGCTGGAGGAAACTGCCCTAACCATAAGGCTTTGAGTTTGAGTTACTGGAAAAATGCTGATCACCACTGACACAAATTATATCCCAAAAGGCATCTAGTTTGGAAAGGGATTTTTAGGGTTCCTTTTGAGACATGTAAATTAGAGGGCAAAAAAAGAGGAAGATTCTCAACGAGAAGGATTGACACAGTGGCTTCAACAGTGGGCTCGAACACAACAATGTCTATATCCAACAAAATCAGCGGAATTCCTAAAAGCTATATATGAAGAATTCTGACTTCTATTTACATGAGAGGATATTAGAAATTAACATAGTCAGACCCTCGAGGGCAGATAGGGGCATCATTTCTGTAGATTAGAGAAGAATAAATTATTTTTACATTTGTAAGTTTCAAGGAGTACTAAATTCATGACACATTGAACAAAATGTAATGTTAACAGAGGCCTGATCACTTGATTTCAAAGCCACATCTCTTTGGGCAGGGTTCTTGTGTGAAGTCCAGTCCAGACTCCCCCGAGAACACACCTCCTCCTACACCAACAGCTCCATCATGTGGATCCCAGCACTCAGGAAAACCGACATCAGGATCCCTAGGGAATGGGAGTACTGGACAAGACTCAGCTAAAACCAAGCAAAGGAAAAGAAAAAAGGTCAGTTGTGATTTGCTTCTAGTGGGGATGGGGAGGGTCTGTTTTCAGAGATAGGGGAAGTGTGTGCTGTTTTTTGCGTAGCTGAGAGTTTAAAAGCTGCCAGTTTTCTTTCAACCATTACAAATGACTTCTACTCAAATCCTTTTAACATCTTATTTCTGGAGAAAGCAAGATTTTTTTTCTGGTATTTTATTATAAAAATATCCAAACAAACATACAGAAAAGTTAAAAGATTCATAGAGCAAACACTCTGTATCTACCATCTAAATCCTACAATTATCATTGTACTGCATTTCTTTATCTAATCATCCCTTTGTCCATGTGTTCATCTTTTTTTTTTTTTTTTTGATGCACACAAAGTAAGTGGTACACATCAATACACTTGGTACTTAACCACTATGTATATTTATTTATGGTTCGTGGTTTCAGGTTTTTGGAGGTAAAATTTACATACAGTGAACCACTCACCAATTTAATATAAGTGAATAAATTGATATATTCATACGATGGAATATTATTCAGCAATAAACAGGAATAAATTACATTGATACTGAAAAATATTAATTAGAAAGCACCTAAGCTGTTTCCAGAAGCCCTAGGGGTGCCAGTGATTAAGTGCTTGACTGCTAATTGAAAAGTAGGTGGTTCAAACCCACCATCCTTTCCACAGGACAAAAGACCTGCTGATCTGCTTCCACAAAGATCACTGCCTTGGGAGCTCTGTGGGACAGTTCTACTCTTGTTTTATACGGTCACCATGAGTCAGAGTCAACCTGACAGCAAGGGGAGGCTATTTCCAATTTTGAGGTTTTTATGAATAAACCTGCTATGAATATTCTTATACAGGTCTTTGTGATAAATGTTTTTTTATTTCTGTTAGGAATGAAATTGCTGGCTCATACTTTAGTAGGTATGTGTTTGGTATTTTTAAAAACTCTGAGACATTTTATTCCATAATGATTGTACTATTTTATACTACCCAGAAATATTTAAGTTACAGTTGCCCCATATCCTCACCAACATTCGGTGTTGTCATCATTTTTACTTCTTGGTGTTCTTAAAAATAATTCTGATCTACCACTCATCAGTCCATATGTCACACTGTGGTGGTTTGTAGTGCTAAAAGTTGTGCAACCAATGTTTCAAATACCAGTAGGGTCACTCCTGATGAACAGGTTTCAGCAGATCTTCAAGACTCAGACAGAGTAGGAAGAAGGACACGGTGATCTACTTCTGAAATAAGTTGGCCAGTGGAAACCTTATGAATAGCAGAGGAACATTGTCTGATAATGATGCCAGAAGATGAGCCCCTCAGGTTGGAAGGCCTTCAAAATATGACTAGGAAGAGCTGCCTCCTCAACGTGTAGTCAGCCTTAATGGCGGGGATGGAGTGAAACTTTTGGACCCTTCATTTGCTGATATAGCATGACTCAAAAGGAGAAGACACAGC
>NW_006921621.1:13038542-13040181 GCF_000298275.1 Orycteropus afer afer
AACTGGAATGTAGAATGTCTGAACTAGGAATCTAGGAGAATTGGAAGTGGTATAAAATGAAACGGAATGAATAAAGGTCCATATGCTAGGCACTGTTGTTGTTAGGTACTATCAAGTTGGCTGTAACTCACAGTGACTCTGTGTACATCAGAATGAAGCACGGTCTGATCCTGCACCATCCTCACCATCCTTACTATGCTTGAGCCTGTCTTTGTAGCCCCTGTGTCAGTCCATCACATTGAGGGTCTTCCTGTTTTTCAATGACCATCTGTTTTACCAAGCATGATGTCTTTATCCAGGGAATGGTCCCTTCATGACCTAAGTAGGTGAGAAGTCTGGCCATTCTCACTTCCAAAGAGCATTCTGGCTACACTTCTTCTAGGACAGATGTGTTCATTCTCTGGCAGTCCATGGTATTTTCAGTATTCCTCACCAATACCGCAGTTCAAATCCATCAAATTCTTCTTCGTATTCCTTATGTGGAACAGTGGTTAAGGGCTTGGCTGCTAACCAAAAGGTTAGCAGTTCAAACCCCCCAGACACACTGTGAGAGAAAGATGTGGCAGTCTGCTTCTATAAAGATTACAGTTTGGGAGCTCTGGTGGCATAGTGCCTAAGGCATTTGACTGCTAACCAGAAGGCTGGCAGTTCAAAGCCACCAGTCACTCCTCAGAAGGAAAGTTGGGCAATCTACTTCCGTAGTGATACTGCCTCAGAAACCAAAGGAGGGGTTGCTATGAGTCGGATCTGACTCAACAACAGTGCGTTGTTTTTTGTTTTTTGTTTTTTTTTTCTTGGTTTGGTATTCCTTATGCATTTATTGTTGTTGTTATGTGCCGTCAAGTCAGACCCAACTCATAACAACCCCTCCTTGGGTTTCTGAGGCAGTATCACTATGGAAGTAGATTGCCCAACCTTCCTTCTGTAGAGTGCCTGGTGGGTTTGAACCGCCAGTCTTCTGGTTAGCAGTCAAGTGCCTTAGGCGCTTGAAAATACCATGGCTTGGGTCAGGCGCACCTTAGTCTTCAAAGTAACATCTTTGCTCCTTCACACTTTAAAGAGGTCTTTTGCAACAGATTTTCCCAGTGCAATATGACATCTGATTTCTTGACTGCTATTTCCATGGGCTTTGATTATGGATCCAAGTAATAAAACATCTCTGACAACTTCAATATTTTCTCCATTTATCATGATGTTGCTTATTGATTCAGTTGTGAGAATTTTGTTTTCTTTATGGTATGGTGTGATCCATACTGAAAACTAAAGTTTTTGATCTTCATCAGTAAGTGCTTCAAGTCATGTTCACTTTGAATAATCAAGGTTGTGTCATCTGCATATCACAGGTTGTTAATGAGTCTTTTCCCAGTGCTGTGCAGTCCTAGACATTAGTGAGCTCAGTTGGACTGATCTTGACCATTTTGAATTGGACAGTCATGTGATCTACTATGCAAGGAATGGCAAATTAAAGAGGAATAGCAATGCATTCACTTTCAAAAAGAACATTCAAGATCTATCCTGAGGGATTTCCGGCAAGATGGCGGACTAAGCAGAAGGACTGCACAGACCCTCTTCAACAAAGAAAAGGGAAACCAATTAACACAGACACAGAAGATAATCTTGGACCCCTGAGCCTTGAAGG
>NW_006921621.1:13043176-13047929 GCF_000298275.1 Orycteropus afer afer
CGCCCTGGAGAGAACAATCATGGGAGAAGGAAGGGCTGCTTATGCACAGGGAGACAGCTCAGGTGGCAGGAGAGTATGGAGGGATGGACACTGGGAAGAGGTAACTATGGGGAGGAAGTGGGAGGGGAGCTGTTGTATTGTGGTAAACTGTGATCAATGACATGAGAAACGTGTATGTGAACTGCTGTATGGAAAGTGAATTTGCTCTGTAAATCTTCACCCAAATCACAATATAAATAAATAAATAAATAAATAAATAAAAGATCTATCCTGAAGTACAGTGCTGTCAGTGATAGAATAATATCCATATGCCTACAAGGAAGACCAGTTGATATGACTATTATTCAAATTTATACACCAACCACTAATGCCAAAGCTGAAGAAACTAAAGATTTTTACCAATTTCTCTGCTCTGAAATTAATCAAACATGCAATCAAGATGCATTGATAATTACTGGTGATTGGAATACAAAAGTTAGAAGCAAAAAAGAAGGATAATTAGCTAGAAAATATGACCTTGGTGATAGATATGATCCCAGAGATCGCATGATCTAATTTTGCAAGACTGGCAACTTATTCACTGCAGATATCTTTAAGGAGCTCTGTTGGTGCTGTGTCGGTGATTCAAACCCACCAGCTGCTCTGTGGGAGAAAGATGAAGCAGTCTGCTTCTGTAAAGATTTGCAACCTTGGAAACTCTGTCAGGGTTGCTGTGAGTCAGATGGCAGTGGGCTTTATTTCTTTTCCCGCAACAACATAAATCACAACTATACACATGGAACTCACTAGATGGAATACACAGGAATCAGATCAACTATATCTGTGGAAAGACACAATGGAGAAGCTCAGTATCATCAGTCAGAACAAGGCCAGGGACTGACTACAGGACAGAATATTAATTGTTGTTGTTAGTTGCTGTCGAGTCATCTCTGATTCATAGTGACCTCAGGTACAGCAGAACTCAACACTGCCTGGTCCTGTGCCAGCCCCACAATCCTTGCTATACCTGAGCCCATCATTGCAGCCACTGTGTCAGTCTATCTCGTTGAGGGCCTTCCCCTTTTTCGTTGTCCCTCCACTTTGCCAAGCATGATTACCTTCTCCAGGGAATGGTCCCTTCTTACAACATGACAAAAATAGGTGAATGAAGTTTGGCCATTCTCACTTCCAGGGAGCATTCCAACTGAACTTCTACCAGACAGGTTTGTTAGTTCTTTTAGCATTCCATGGTATTTTCAGCATTCTTAGCCAACACCACAACTCAAAAGCATTGACTCTTCTTTGGTCTTCCTTTTTCATTGTCCAGCTCTCACATGCATATGAGGGATTGAAAATACCATGATTTTTGTCAAGCACACCGTAGTCTTCAAGGAGACATCTTTGCTCTTCAGCACTTGAAAGAGTTCTTTTATAGCAGATTTGCCCAATGCTATAGGACGTCTGCTATCTTGACTGCTGCTTCCATTGGTGTTGATTGTAGAACCAAGTAGTATGAAGTCTTTGACAACTTCAATCTTTTCTCTATTTATCATAAAGCTCCTTATTCATCCTGTTGTGAGGATTTTTGTTTTCTTTATGTTGTTGTTGTTATGTGCTGTTGAGTCGGACCTGACTCATAGTGACCCCTCCTTGAGTTTCTGAGGCAGTATCACTAAGGAAGTACATTGCCCAACCTTCCTTCCCAGAGGTGGCTGGTGGGTTTGAACCACCAGCCTTTGGTTAGCAGTCAAGTGCATTAGGCACTACGCTACCAGAGCTCCTTTATATTGAGGTGTAATCCATACTGAAGATGTAGTCTTCAGTCTTTATCAGTGTTTCAAGTCATCCTCCCTTTCAGTGAGCAAAGTTGTGTCATCTGCATAATGTAGGTTGTTATTGAGTCTTCCTCCAATCCTGATGCCACATTCTTCTTCATATACTCCAGTTTCGTGGATTATTTGTTCAGCATGTAGATTGAGTAAGTATGGTGAAAAGATGGAACATTAGCACACTCCCTTCTTGATTTTAAACCATGCCATGTCCCCTTATTCTGTTCAAACAACACCTCCTGGTCTGTGTACAAGTTCCTCATGAGCACAATTAAGTGTTCTGGAATTCCCATTTTACTCAGTGTTATCCATAATTTGTTATGATCCACACAATCAAATCCTTTTGCATAGTCAATAAAACACAAGTAAATATCTTTCTGATATTCTTTGCTTTGAGCCAAGATCCATCTGACATCACAATGATAACCCTCATTCCACATCTTCTTTTGAATCCCGCTTGCATTTCTGGAAATTCTCTGTCAATATACTGCTGCAACCATATTTGAATTAAGTAAGATTTTACTTGTGTGTGATATTAATGATATTGTTTGCTAATTTCCACACTCTGTGGGATCACCTTTCTTTGGAATGGGTACAAATATGGATCTTTTCCAGTCAGTTGACCAGGTAGTTGTCTTCCAAATCTCCTGTCATAGCCTAGTGTGAGTTCCTCTAGTGTAGCATCCCTTTGTTGAAACATCGCAATGGGTGTCCCATCAATTCCTGGAGCCTTGTTTTCACCACTTCCCTTGTTGCAGCTTCAATTTCTTCCTTCAGTAGCATTGGTTCTTCATCATATGCCACTTCTGGAAATGGATGAACATCAGCCAATTCTATTTGGTACAGTAACTCTGTGTATATTCCTTCTGTCTTCTTTTGATGTTTTCTACATCATTCAATATATTGACCATAGAATCTTTCAGTATTGCAAATTGAGGCTTAAATTTCCTCTTCATTTCTTTCAGCTTGAGAAATGCCAAGTGTGTTCTTCCCTTTTGGCTTTCCAACTCCAACTCTTTGCACATTTCATTATAATAATTGACTTTGTCTTCTCGAACTGCTCTTTGAAATCTTCTGTTTAGCTCTTTTATATTGTCATTTCTTCCCTTTGCTTTAGCTACTCTCCATTTAAGGGCAAGTTTCACAGTCTCTTCTGACAAAGGTTTTGGTCTTTTCTTCATTTCCTGCCTTTTTAATGATGTTTTGCTTTCTTCATGGATGATGCTCTTGATGTCATCCCACACTACCTGTGGTTTTCAGTCACTGGTGTTCAATGCATCAAATCTATTCTTTAGATGGTCTCTAAATTCAGGAAGGATATATTCCAGGTCATACTTTGGCTCTTGTGGACTTGTTTTAATTGTGTTCAACTTCAAGTTGAACTTGCATATGAGCAGTTGATGGTCTGTTCCACAGTCAGCTCCTGGCCTTGTTTTGGTGAAAATACTGAGCTTTTCCATTGCCTCTTTCCACAGATGTTGTCCATCTGATTCCTGTGTATTCCATCTGATGAAGTCCACTTGTATAGCCACCATTTGTGTTGTTGAAAAAAGGTATTGGCAATGAATAAGTCATTGGTCTTGCAAAATTCTATCATGTGATCTCCAGCATTATTTCTATCTCCAAGGCCAAATTTTCCAACTACCAGTGATTCTTCTTTGTTTCCAACTTTTGTATTCCAATCACCAGTGATAGTAAGCACATCTTGATTGCATGTTTGGTCAATTTCAGACAGCCGAAGTTGGTAAAATTCTTCTATTTCCTCATATTTGGCTTTGGTGGTTGGTGCTTAAATTTGAATAATGGTAGTATTAACAGGCTTTCCTTGTAGGTGTATGGATGTTATTCTGTCACTGACAGCATTGTACTTCAGGATAGATCTTGAAACATTCTTTGTGAAGATGAATGCCGCACCATTCCTCTTCAATTTATCATTTCCGGCATAGTAGATCACATGGTTACCTGATTCAAACTGGCCAAAACTGGTCCATTTCAGCTCACTAATACCTAGGATATCGATCTTTATCCATTCCATTTCATCTTTGACAACTTCCAATTTTCCTAGATTCCTACTTTGTGCATTCCATGTTCCAATTATCAGTGGATGTTTGCAGCTATTTCTTCTCATACTGAGTTGTGCCACTTAAGCAAATGGAGGCCCCAAAAGCTCTACTTTATCCACATCATTAAGGTGGTTCTACTCTGATGAGGCAGCTCTTGCCCAGTCATGTTTTGAGTGCCTTTTGACCTGATGGGCTCATCTCCCAGCACTATGTTGGACAATATTTCAGGGCTATTCATAAAATTTTCCAGTAATATACCAGGCAAGAAATGGAGGGAGCGCCAAAGACCACAAAGGGGCTGGGTCCAGGTAGGAATTATGGAAGGGGAGGGTGGAGAGGTTTCCAACAGCTGAGGGAGACAAACTTGTCTGTTAGTTTGTCATCCTGTGAGGCTTGCACATTACTCTGAGGCTTGAGGCTGTGCCTCTGGTGTTTCAAATGCCAGCAGGGTTGCACGTAGTGCACAGGTTTCAATGCACCTTACAGATGAGATAGACTAGGAGGAAGGAAGGGCCATCCACTTCTCAAAAATTGACCAGGGGAAACCTTATGATACGTTACTGGGCAACTTTATAAATAGCCTGGAAACATTGTCTGACACAGTGCAGGAAGATGAGCCCCTTGGGTCGGAAGGCACTCAAAATAGGACTGGAAAAGAGCTGCCTCATCAGAGTAGAACCAGCCTTATGATATGGATAAAGTAAATCTTTTGGGACTTCCATTTGCTGACATGGCACAACTCAAATTGAGGAGAAACAGCTCAAGCATCCATTAATAATCGGAACATAGAATGTATGAAGTATGAATCTAGGAAAATTGGAAATTGTCAAAAATGAAATGGAACACATATTGATATCCTAGGCATTGTTGTTGTTGTTGTTG
>NW_006921621.1:13052891-13061331 GCF_000298275.1 Orycteropus afer afer
ATCAAAAGAAGATGGAAGGAATACACAAAGTCACTGTACCACAAAGAACTGGTCGATCTTCATCCATTTCAGGAAGTGGCATATGTTCAAGAACCAATGGTACTGAAGGAAGAAGTCAAAGCTGCACTGGAGGAATTGGTGAAGAACAATGTTCCAGGAATTGATGCAGTACCCATTGAGATGTTTCAACAAATGCATGCCCCACTGGAGGCACTCACTCAACTATGCCAAGAGATTTGGAATACAGCTACCTGACCAACTGACTGGAAGAGATCTATATTTGCACCCATTCCAAAGAAAGGTGATCCCAAAAAATATGGAAATTATAGAACAATATCATTAATATGTGGTTGTTCTTGTTCTTAGGTGCCATTGAGTTGTCTTTGACTCATAGCAACCCTATGCACAGCAGAAAGAAACACCGCCTGGTCCCGCGCCAGTTCCATGATCCCTGCTGTTCTTGAGCCCATCGCCGCAGCCACTGTGTCAATCCATATCATTGAGGGCCTTCCCCTCTTTCATCAACCCTCCACCTTACCAAGCATGGCATCCTTCTCCAGGGAATGGTCCCTTCTGATAACATGACCAAAGTATGTGAGACAAAGTCTGTCCATTCTCACGTCCAAGGAGCATTCCAGCTGCACTTCCTCCAGGACAGATTTGTTAGTCCTTCTAGCATACAGCATGCAAGTAAAATCTTACTGAAGATAATTAAAAAACAATTGAAGCAATTTATTGATAGAGAACTTCCAGAAATGCAAGAAGAGGACATGGAATGAGGTGATGTCAGATGGATCTTGGTTCAAAGCAAAGAATACCAGAAAGATGTTTACTTGTGTTTTATTGACTACACAAAAGCATTTGATTGTGTGGATCATAATAAATTGTGGATAACATTGAGAAGAATGAGAATTCCAGAACACTTCATTGTATTCATGAGGAACCTGTACACAGACCAGGAGGTTGTTGTTTGAACAGAACAAAGGGACACTGCATGGTTTAAAATCAAGAAGGGAGTGTGTCAGGGTCGTATGCTTTCACCATACTTATTCAATCTATATCTGAGCAAATAATCTGAGAAGCTGGATTATATGAAGAACAACATGCCATCAGGATCGGAGGGAGAATCATTAACAACCTGTGATATGCTGATGACAAAACTTTGCTCCCTGAAAGTGAGGATGACTTGAAGCACTTACTGATGAAGATTGAAGACTACAGTCTGCAGTATGGATTACATCTCAATATAAAGAAAACAAAAATCTTCACAACTGGGCCATTAATCAGCATCACAATAAATGGAGAAAAGATTGAAGTTGTGAAAGACTTCACATTGCTTGGTTCTACAGTCGACGCCAATGGAGGCAGCGGAAGCAGCAGTCAGGACATCAGATGACATATAGCACTAGGGAAATCTGCTGCAAAGGACCTCTTTCAAGTGCTGAAGAGCAAAGATGTCTCCTTGAGGACCAAGGTGTGCCTGACACAAGCTATGGTATTTTCAATCGCCTCATATGTCAGAGCTGGACAGTGAATAGGGAAGACCAAAGAAGAGTTGATGCTTTTGAGTTGTGGTGTTGGTGAAGAATGCTGAAAGTACTGTGGACTGCTAAAAGAACTAACAGGTCTGTCCTAGAGGAAGTGGAGCCAGAATGATCCTTGGAAGCGAGAATGGCCAGCGTTCACCTCACATTGTTTGGTCATGTTGTCAGAAGGGACCGTTCACTGGAGAAGGATGTCATGCTTGGTAAGGTGGAGGGTTGACGAAAGAGAGGAAGGCCCTCAATGAGATGGATTGACCCAGTGGCAGCAGTGATGGGCTCAAATATAGCAAGGATCATGGAGCTAGCACAGGACTGGATGGTATTTCGTTCTGCTGTGCATAAGGTCGCCGTGAGTCGGAGACAACTCAACAGCACCTAACAGTAACAACAACATCAGACAGTGTTTCAGTACTATTTATAAGGTTTTCACTGGCCAATTGTTTGAAAAGTGGATGGCCTCTTTCTTCTTCCGTGTATGTCTCAGTTTGGGTGCTCCACTGAAAACAATCCACCATGGGCATCCCTCCTGGCATAGCCTCCAGCCTCACAGAATGTTAATTGTCTATATGCAAATTCAAGTTGAAGCTGAAGAAAATTAAAACATGTCCATGAGAGCCAAAGTACAACCTGAGTTTAGAGTCCATCTCAAGAATAGATTGGACAAATTCAACTCTAATAACCAAATACCAGACAAGTTGTGAGATGGCATCAAGAACATCATATGTGAAGAAAACAAAAGGTCATTGGATAGAAAGGACCAAAATGGATGTTTAAAGAGACTCTAAAACTTGTTCTTAAATGTAGAATAGCTGAAGCAAATGGAAGAAATGAGGTAAGAGCTGAACAGAAGATTTCAAAGGGTACCTCAAGAAGACAAATTAAAACCAAAAGGGAAGAACACCACAGTTTTTCTCAAGCTGGAAGAACTGAAGAAAGAATTCAAGCCTTGAGTTTCAATACTGAAGGCTTCTATGGGAAAAATATTGAACAACATAGAAGGCATTAAAAGAAGATGAAAGGAATACACAGTCACTCTACCAAAAAGAATTTGCAATGTTCAACCATTTCAGGAGGTAGCATATGATCAAGAACCAATGATACTGAAGGACAAAGTCCAAGCTGCACTAAAACCATTGGCCATAAACATAGCTCCAGCAATTGATGGAATACCAGTTGACACATTTCAACAAAGGATGCAATGCTGAAGGCACTCACGTGTCTATGCCAAAAAATTGGGGAGGCAGCAACCAAGCCAACTGACTGGATGAGATCCATAGTTGTGCTCATTCCAAAGAAAAGTGATGCAACAGAATGCAGGCATTATTGAACCGTATCTTTAGTATCACACACTAGTAAAACATTACTGAATATATTTTTAAATGGTTGCAGCAGTATATCAACAGGGAACTACAAGAGATTCAAGTCGGATTCAGAAGAGGACGTGGAATAAGGAATATCATTGCTGATATCAGTTGGATCTTCACCGAAAGCAGAGAATACCAGAAATATGTTTACCTTTATTTTTTGGACTATGCAAATCATTTGACTGTGTGGATCCTAACAAATTATAGATAACATTGAAAAGAATGGGAACTACAGAACATTTTTTTTGTGCTCATGTAGAATCTTCACACAGAACATGGGGATACTGCTTGGTTTAAAATCAGGAAACATGTGAGTCAAGGTTGTATCTTTTCACCATATTTATTCAATTTGTATACTGAGCAAATAATCCAGGAGAGCTAAACTATATGAAGAATTATATGAACCTCATACTAACGCAATATCAGAATTGGAGGAATACTCATTAACAGCCTGTGATACGCAGATGACAAAATCGTGTTTGCTGAAAGTGAAAATGACTTGAAGCACTTACTGATGAAGAGCAAAGACTGCAGCCTTCAGTATGGATTGCACCTCAACATAAAGGAAACAGAAGTCCTCCCAACTGAACCAGTAAGCAACATCATGATAAATGGAGAAAAAATTGAAGTTGTCAAGGATTTTATTTTACTTGGATCCACAATCAATGCCCATGGAAGCAGCAGTCAAGAAATCAAAGGATATATTGCATTGGGCAGATCTGCTGCAAAAGACCTCTTTAAAGTGTTAAGAAACAAAGAAGTCACTTTGAGGACTAAGATGAGCTTGATCCAAGCCACAGTATTTTCTGTCACCTCATATGCATGTGAAAACTGGTCCAGGAACAAGGAAAACCAAAGAAGAATTTGGTAGATTTGAAAGGTTAGTGATTCATACCCACCCAGAGGCACATTAGAAGACAGACCTAGCAATCTGCTTCTGAAAGGTCACAGCCTTGAAAACTCTCTCTTCATGTGGTGCCACCATAAGTTGGAATCAAATCAACAGCAACTAACAATCAATATACGTATTTTTTTTTAAAAAAAAGTTTGTATTTTTGAATTGTTCTTGTATTCTGAGACCATGCTAAGTTTACTTATTGGTTCTAGTAATTGTTTTGTGGATTCTTTAGGATTTTCTATATAAATAGGCATGTCATCTGCAAACAGAGACACATTTACTTCTTCCTTTCCAATCTGTATGCCATTGATTTCTTTTTCTTGCATTATTGCACTACAAAATCCTGATTTCCAGTACAGTTTTGAATAGAAGTAGTGTCCACATGTCTTCTTCTTAGTTTTTAGGGAAAGTATTCAATATTTCATCATTAAGTATGATGTCTGTTAAAGGTTCTTTTATAGATGCCCTTTCACAAGTTAAGGAAGTTTTCTTTTTGTAATTTGCAAAGAGTTTTTTTTTTAATCAATAAAAGGATATTTAATTTTTCAATGCCTTTTCTAAATCTGGTAAAATAATTATAAAATTTTCTCCTTTATTCTATTAATATGGTAAAGTGTTGAACAAACCTTGCATTCCTAGGTTAGAATTCACAGAATATAGAATTCTAGGTGGGTTCATTTTTCAGCACTTTAATGATGTTATTTCACTGTTTTCTGACATCTGTTATATATGATCATAGGTCAGTTGATTTTGTGTGATTGACTCTTTCCCTATATATAATGTGTTACTTTTCTCTAGATGCTTTCAGGATTTTATCTTTATCTTTTCTTCCAGCATTTTGGCCATCACGTTCCCATTTACATGGTCTTCTTTGTATAAATATCCTGCTTGGAGTTTACTTAGATTCTTGAATATGTAAATTTCTTTGTTTCACCAAATTTAGAGATATTTTTGGCAGTTATTTCTTCAGATACTTTTTCTGCATCTTTCTCTTTCCTCCACTTTTGGAACTCCAAGTACATATACGTTACTGACTTTGATACGGTCCCACAGGTATCAGAGTCTCTTCAATTTCTCTTTCAATATTTTCTCTCTGTTCTTCAGATTGGATAACTTTAATTGATTTTTCTTCATGTTCGCAGACTTTTCTGTCTGCTGAAATCTTCTGTTCTACCCATCCAGTGGGAGCTCTGGTGGTGCAGTGCCTAAGGTATTTGACTGCTAACCAGAAGGCTGGTGGTTCAAACCCACCATCCACTAGTCAGAAGGAAGGTTGGGCAATCTACTTCCACAGTGATACTGCCTCAGAAACCCAAGGAGGGGTCGGTATGAGTTGGATCCAACTCGACAGCAGTGCATTTGGTTTGGTTTTGTACTCATCCAATAATTTTTTATTTTTATTTTATTTTACAGTTTTAGAATTACTATTTGATTTCTTTTTATAGTTTCTGTTTATCTGCTGATATTTTTTGTCTTTTTATTACAAACGTATCTTCTTTTATGCCCTTGAACATAGTTATAACGGCTGCTTTAAAATCCTTGTTTGCTAAATTTAATGTTTGTTTATCTTAATCTCGATTGACTGTATGTATCATTTTCTTGTGTTTTTCCACGGTAATTTTCAAATATATTCTAGAAACTGTAGGTGATAAGTTGTATAGACTTGGTATTCTGTTATATTCCTATGACAAGAATTGCTGGTGCTGGCAGTGGTGGTGGTGGTGATGTGGTGTGGTGTGTGTGTGAAGCAGGCAGTTTACTTTTTAAACCCAATTTCTTCTGCAGTGATCAGCAGCTAGAATTCTCTTCACTTCTTTTAGTGTTAACTAGGTTGCCTGGATTCAGTCGCACACAGAGATAGTTAAGGGGTTAGTTGAAGATTTAGGTAAAGTTTATACAATGAATTTGGAAATCCCTCTTTCTGATTCTGTCCTTTTCAGAATATCCTTCCTCACCTGCCAGCTACTATGGTGCTATAACAAAAAAATACCACTGGTGGATGGCTTTATCAAACAGAAATTTATTCTATCACAGTTTAGGAGACTAGAAGTCTGAACTCAGGATGCCAGAGAAGGCTTTGTCTCTCTTGCTCTAGGACTAGATCCTTGTCTCTTTTCAGCATTTCCTTTGGCCCAGCATTCCCTTTGAAGTCTCCATGTGACTTGGCATCACTCTTCCCCTGAGTCTAGGAGGTCCTCAGTACAGAAACCCCAGGTGCAAAAGACATAATGTGCTTCTGGTTCTTCTTTTTTGGTGGTAGTTAGGTCCCTCTCTCTCTGCTTACTTTTCTCTCTTTTATCTCTTATAAGATAAAAGGTGATATAGGCCACAACCCAGAGAAGATCCTCTTACATTGGATCAGGGCTATGACCTGAATAAGGGTGTTATATCCCACCCTAATCCTGCCTCATTAACATAACAAACATAACCTAATCCTCATTAACATAATCTTGCCTCATTGGCACATGAAAGTCAGGATTTATAACACATGACAAAATGGAGGATAATTACATCAAATCACAGAATGGAGGACAGCCACATAATACTGAGAAGCATGGCATAGCCAAGTTGACACATTATCTTGGTGGGGAACACAATTCAATCCATGACATACAATTCTCCTCAACTCTGGCTTTGAGGTTTTTAAGACTCTTAAGTTGTGTTTAGGAGTCCCTGGGTGATGGTACAGTGGTTAAAGCATTAGACTACTAACAAAAAGGTCAACAGTTCAAACCCCAGCTGCTCCATGGGAGAAAAAGGAGACGGTCTGTTTCTGTAAAGATTTATAGCCTTGAAAACCCTATGGGGGAATTCTACTGTGTCCTATAGGGTTGCTATGAGTTGGAATCAACTCAATGGCAGTGGATTTGGTTGTTTGTGTGTTTTTTGTTTTGTTTTTTGGTTGGGTGACACAAATGGTTAAATACTTGACTACAAGTCACAAGGTTAGTGGTTCAAACCCATCCAGAGGCTCTTTAGCAGACAGACCTGGCAGTTTGCTTTCAAAAGGTTACAGCCTTGAAGCTACTGTGGAGCAGTTCTACCCTGCGCATGTGGAGTTGCCATGAGTTGTAATTGACTTTTCAACAACACATGCTGACCACCCCACATGCTGACTAGAACCAGTGCTTAAGCTAAAGCAATAAAAACAGAACACTCAGCTCACTGTCATTCCCTTCTTCTAAGTAGAGACACTCTCCTTTCAGTTTCCACCTGTTGTTGCCCGCTTTCCAGTGTTTTCAGGTAGTTGTTTTTTTTACAATTTATCTAAAGTTTATACTTTAATCTACTAGAGAGGTAGTACAGTAGGAGTTATTTGCCATTATCAGAAGTGAAACCATGCCAAGATACTATTTTATAATGGATGGTAAGTAAATTTTAATTTCTGCCTTCACTTCTGGTTTTCCCCTTTCATTTACCAAATGTCAGAGCTCATTGTTTATTTATTAACAGTAAATTAAATTATAAGAAACATCCATAAAGTAAAGTTGTTTTGAAGATTTTCAGCTGTAGTACTCTCCAATTCATTTAATAACTAAAACTGGGGCAACAAAATGTGCTTGCTATCAAGAGTGTGTAAAGAGTTATGATTAACCTACTAATTATTCATAATAAAATAATTCTGTTTTTAGAAATGATTGATATTTTTTCCTTAATTATGTAAACATTTTTCTCCTACTCTTGTTGAGGCCTTTTGAGTTACTTTGCAGCAAAGATGTCCTAAATAAAATAAATATTAGCCCAGACTAGATCTAAATTCTCCTAAAATCCAAATTTGTGGCATCAGAATGCCCCACTTCAAAGTAATTAATTATTTGCTTGTTTTAGTCACTCATGTTTATTCATCAAGCACCTTAGTGAAGGGACTGGATATTGACAGAAGAGTGTGATACTGTCACAAATGTGAAAACATTTGTTGAGGTGAAAACAATACTGGACATACAACATTTTAGATTTGAAGGCTTTCTTCTAAAGAACTCAATGGCAGATAAAGTGTAGAAGTGCTAATGTTGGCAACTGCTTAATTATAGCAAAGGAATCTGAGACTGACCAAATTTTAAATCTAATGGCATTGTTCACAAAATTGAGTATTTTTATTTTTATGTAAATTTACTTCACCTTTTTGAGAGAGGTAACATTATTTAATCAGGCTGGCTTACTTATGTCAAGACTTAAAAATAGCAATCACAAGCTAGTTTCTTCCTCTTATGCCTCCTGTTTCAGTGTTCTCAAATTCTATTTGACTGCTATATTGGGAGGTCTTAAGAAATTTTGACCAAAGCATTATGTCAAAAACCAAAACCAAACTCCAC
This sequence comes from Orycteropus afer afer, assembly GCF_000298275.1. Lineage (NCBI taxonomy): Eukaryota > Metazoa > Chordata > Mammalia > Tubulidentata > Orycteropodidae > Orycteropus > Orycteropus afer. Next base: position 13,061,011 of record NW_006921621.1, read on the forward strand.
TGCTGTTGAGTTAGATCCTACTCATAGAGACACTCATAGGTATCAGCCCAGCTTACAGACTGAGACAGACTATGAAGAAGGAAAAGGCCGTCCACTTCTCAAAGAATTGGCCATAAAACCTTATGAATAACAAAGAAACACTGTTTGATACATTACCGTGCAACTTTATGAATAGTCCGGTTAGGTTAGAAGACTCTCAAAATAGGACTGGGAAGGAACTGCATCATCTGAGTAAACCCAGCCTTAGTCCTATGGATAAGGTAAAGCTTTCGAGACCTCCATTTGCTGATGTGGCACCACTCAAATTGAAGAGAAACAGCT
>NW_006921621.1:13074275-13089077 GCF_000298275.1 Orycteropus afer afer
TTTTTTTTTTTTTTTTTGACAAGTGGTGACATAGTGCCACACAATTGATCATCTTCCTTTTTTCCATGTAATACATCTTTCATGTAATATTTCATGTTATTTACCCATAGCAGTATGTATGGAACTGCCTCCTCTTTTTCAATAGCTACTGTGATTTCTGTGTCATTGAATGGCTGCATCATAATTTACTATCTGATCTCTCATAGATGAACATTTAGTTCATCAATCCAAATAGTGTTGTTGTTATGTGCTGTCAAGTCGGACCCGACTCATAGTGACCCCTCCTTGGGTTTCCGAGGCAGTATCACTACAGAAGTAGATTGTCCAACCTTCCTTCTGAGGAGCTACCTAGGATAAATTCTTAGAAGTGAAGTTGCTGAGTCAACAAGGTTGTATGTTTCATTTTGATAAGATTTTGCCAAATTGCTATCCCTGGAAGTAGTGCTAGTTATACCCCTGGTAGGAGTTATGAGAGTAATTGTAATAACTACCAGAAAAAACAAATCATCTTTTTTTTTCAGCATAAAAAGTTTTAAAAATTATTATTTTATTTTTTTTATTGTGATTTTTTATTGTGAAGATTTACAGAGCAAATTCACTTTCCATACAGCAGTTCACATATACTTTGTCTCATGTTTAAAATGACCACAGTTTACCACAATGCAACAGCTCCCCTCCCACTTCCTCCCCATAGTTACCTCTTCCTAATGTCCATCCCTCCATACACTCCTGCCCCCTGAGCTGTCTCCCTGTGCATAAGCAGCCCTTCTTTCTCCCATGATTAAAACAAATCATCTTAATTATGTAGCTGTGAATGACTTCTAGACCACAGTTATAGTAATATACAAGCAAAAACTTCTTTCTTATCATTCTTTAAGTTTTATAACCTGGCATCTGGTGCCCAATGCATTTTAAAATGAATTGACTTACCAATTTAAGAATGTAGAGGTTCCGTTTTTAAGCTTAATTTAAATAGTAGACCGACACTATAAGTGTTTTACATATATTAACTCATTTAAGTTTCACAACAATCTTATGAAACAATTATAATTATTATTCTAATTTTATAGATGAGGAAACTGAGACCCAGACATATTTCACATCTTAGAGCTGGTAACTTACAGGGCTAAGATTTAAGGAATTCTGGTGGCGCTGTAGGAGCTTTGGTGGCGTAGTGCCTAAGGCTTTTGACTGCTAACCGCCCACCAGTCACTCCTTGGAAGGAAGTTTGGGCAATCTACTTTCATAGAAATACCACCTTGGAAACCCAAGGAGGGGTCGCTGTGAGTCGACTCAACTTGACGGCGGTGAGTTTGGTTTTGGTTTTGGTGGTGCTGTGGGTAAGGCATTTGGCTGTTAAACAGAATGTTGGCAGTTTAGATCTACCAGCTGCTCTGCAGGAGGAAGATGAGGCAATCTACTTCCACAGAGACTTACAGCCTTAGAAACGCTATTGGGTCACTATGAGTTGGAATCTACTCAATGGCAGTGGATTTGTTGTGGGGGTTTTTTGTTGTTTTAGTCAAAAGCCAAGGACTCCTGGTGGCACAATGGTTACATGCAAGGCTGCTAACCAGAAAGTCAGGGTTGGAACCCACCAGTAGCTCTGCAGGAGAAAAGACCTGGTGATTTGCTCCTGCAAAAATGACAGCCTTAGAAACCCTATGGCACAGTTCTACTTTGTCATATAGGGTTGCTGAGTCAGACTCAACTCCATGCACTAAACAACAGTCAGAAGCCAGAGCCTACCACTGGATCATGAAGCCATGTTGCCCCTATTAAGTGTTTTAATTTTTTCTAAAGTTATGTTTATCCACACAGACATACATCTATCATTTCTTGTGTTGCTGTCTGTTTTGGTTATCTAGTGCCACTCTGACAGGAATATACCATAAATGGGATGGCTTTAACAAACAGGAGTTTATTCTCTTATAATTTTGGAGGTTTTAAGTCTTAGTTCAAAGTGCCAAGCTCTAAGGGCTGGGTGAAAGCCCCTCAACCTTGGGCTTCAGGTCTGCTTCCCTGCTCCTGGCCCACTGAAGCTGGAGGCTTTTCTTCACTCAGATAGCTGCTGGCTGCTGAGACTGACAAGCCCAAGGTTGACAAGTAAAAAGGCACAGTCCTAATATTACCAAACAACATGGCAGGGCACTAATGTAAGTCCGGAAGATGTCCTAAGATCAGCAGGGCATGGCAAGCTGTTGAACAACAACTTGGCCACATGCAGGGTTCAAGAGTGCCAAAAGCCTAGAGACCATTCCTAAAGCTGCTTCTTGTATACAGAAAGCGGACCGCATACCCAAAGCAGCTCCTCCACTGCTCCAATAGATTCCACCATGGAATTAATTACCAATCTCATCATGGGGAATAACTACATCCACCTGCTCAGGCACTCAACCAGGCCCAGCCAAGTTGACACACAAGCTTAGCTACCACAGTATCTATACTGTCATTGCAAATAATCTTCCTTATGTCTTCCTGACCTTTCAAACCTACCTTTTACAGATAAAATTAAAAAATAAAAAGCCCAGGGCCATCAAGTTGATTTAACGTATAGCAACTGTTTTAGGACAGAGCAGAACTGCCCTGTAGGGTTTCCAAGGCTGTAAATCTTTACTGAGGAGCTCTGGTGGTATAGGCATTTGACTGCTAACCAGAAGGCTGGAGGTTCAAACCCACCAGCCATGCGTCAGAAGGAAGATTGAACAATCTGCTTCCATCAAGATACTGCCTTGGAAACCCAAGGAAGGGTCAATATGAGTTAGGATCAACTCAATAGCAGTGAGTTTTGTTTGTTTGTTTGTTTTAAATCTCTACTGAAACACATTGCTTAATCTTTCTTCTATGGAGTGGCTGCTGGGTTTGAACTGCTGATCTTTTGGTTAGCAGATGAATGACCACTATGCTACCAGAGTGCCTTTACCTTTTACACATAAGGCAGAGTGAAACAGAAATTGTCACCCCCCACCCTCAGCCCCAGGACCCCTAGAAAATTAAGAACCAAGTTGAAATGGTCTTTTATGACAGTCCCCAGTATTATATGTAGCAACTTTACATTTTTCATTTTTAAATTGATGGCTCTCAAGTTATTTCAGAAATATGTCCAAGAAGCTCACAAGAAACATTTATAATAATAAATGTTTAATTTTCAAAAAAAAAATTCCTTCCTGCGGTTCTTCCAGCAAGCCCCTGAGACTTTTATCTGCACGCAAGTGGCTATATTCTCCTGTACCTTGACATACAGACCTAGGTGAAATATTGTGGGCATAAAAATTGCATTTGGTAGGTCTGTTAGGAAGGGGTCATGTGAAAGTCATCTTTGATTTGTTAATGGAACTTTTTTTTTTTTTTAAGATGTAGCGTATGGCAGCAATGATCTGCATCCTGAGGGGAAAAATGGTCCATTTTATAAAGGTTTATTTTCATATTTTATACACTATAGTTCTGTTGTGTGTTTTTGATTTAGTAACAATTTATGTGTTTTTCTGTCACAGAGCACTGCGGCCTGTGGTGCTGAGTCTCACAGCGATGCCATCCAGCCCTGCCACATCAGAGAGGCCATTCGACGCTACGGCCACAAGATTGGCCCCCTTTCCCCATTCACAGTACGTAATAACAGAGTTATAAAAAGTTATATTTATAATCTGAAAGAATTTTGATTTTCAAGTGGTCAAATGAAGAAGCAATGGAATTGTTGAAAGCAATTTGCGGTAACTGTAATTTTGTTGTATAAAAGTGGCATAATTCTCTTGGGAAATAAAAGTTAGTCATTTTTGTCTCTTTTTGGAAGGACACATTTTTTTTTTCTACAAAATATTATTTTCTTTCAATTACAAATTGTGCTTTTTTTGTTGGGGCTTATATTTTCTATTTTTCAAAGCTTGGGTTTATAAAACTTTTTTGTCAAATTATATGTATCCAAATATTGCTAGAAGCACTTTATATTCTAAAATTGGTTCGATTGGCACTACCGCTCTATCAGATGTCCTGCTCCTAAACACACTTTGAGTTGGAAGGAGAAGAAATGATTTTGTTACTTGCTTTGAACTAGGCTGAAGTGTGACAAGTCTTTGAAAGCTTGTAATCAGGCTTTTTTTAAAATTTAAATTAGGAATAAAGCCTTGATATTTCAATACTGAAGAAAATGTATGTGAGTCTGTGTATTTAAATTAAATACCCAGTTGTAGCCCCCTTCCATCTATTTTTATCTTCATGTTTGTTAATAAGACTTTCTCCAAGTCCTTCTGTGTTTCTAAGGAGAATTGGTTTGATTTTCAGTAAGTGAGGCTTGATTTACATAACTGAGGGAGAGTCAAATTTCTCTTTTTTGTTATTCGCTTCTGCTGGAGCATATTAAAGTAGGATATATATGAGTATATATATGATATATATATCAGTACTATGAGTAAATGAATAAATATGTATAACATAGTATACATTTTTCATAAGAGTAGATTTTACTATTGCCTGTTGATTGAACTCATGATTTCTTTTAAATTATGTAATTTCCTCTTTTCCCCCTCAGTTGGTTAAAGGGACAGCTTTCTTTCCATTCTTTGTTCTCACTGTGGTTGTGTGCCATCAAGTCAATTCCTACTAATAGCAACCCTTTAGGACAAAGTAGGACTGCCCTGTAGGGTTTCCTAGGCAAACTGCCATATCTTTCTCCCGTGGAGCAGCTGGTGGGTTCCAACTGCTGACCTTTTGGTTAACAGCCAAGCACTTTAATCATTGCATCACCTGGGCTCCTTTTGCTCTTATTAGGTTATTAACCAAAACCAAAACCAAAATCACTGCCATCGAGTCAATTTGAACTCATAGCGACCCCTCGGGTTTCTGAGGCAGTATCACTACAGAAGTAGTGCCCAACCTTCCTTCCCAGGAGTGGCTGGTGGGTTTGAACCGCCAGCCTTCTGGTTAGCAGTCAAATGCCTTAGGCACTAGGTGTTTTTAATTATAAGGGTTCTCAGCGTGATAAGAAGAATGTGCTTTTATATTTGTTTTCAGGAGGTTTTTGTGAACAGTGTCTATTGTTTCTACCTTTGTTTAATATTTTAGAATTGTCTTGTATATCATAAGAACATGAGTCTAACACTGTTGAGTAAAGCTATGTATCATTTTACTTGAGTTCTTTTAGATTCTTGAAATTGAAAAAAAAGAATGAAATAAACTATTCTCTATTATATATATATATATATAATGATGATAAGGAAGGCTGCTTTGTAAGCAGATAGGCCAAAAGGAAGATGGGATTTTAAAAAATGTGAGATGATTAGAAATAAGAATTTGAAAACCAATTGAAACGGAAAGAATTGACTTATGAGGAAGGATTAAAAACATTAAATCCATAAGTTAGAGCCAAATAATGACTAATAGGTTGAAGCAATGCAGTGGAAAGGGAAGAAAAAGGAGACCATGCTGATAATAATCTAGAAGTAATTGAAGGGTAGCAGGGGAAACAGGATTTTTGAGAAATGACCTAAGAGGCAACTAAAAGTAATGGATAAAGTTAGGTAAAGGAAAATGTATCTCATACAAGGGGAAAGCTTCCAGATCAGGAAGTCTGTGATATTTCCTTGAAATGAAGTAGTGGCTGCTTCATTCTTCAAGTTTGGTCCCACCCCCACCCCCCATTTTTAGGTAATCTGGACAGATCACTTGAGAACCATCTAGGCTGATAACACTGTTTGTCTGTCTTTTCATTTATCTGTCTTCCCATCTATCCATTTATCTGTCTATCTATTTTCCCCATTTCTAACCTGGTACTCTATTATTTGTGTATTGTTTATGTTATAATCTAAGATTATAGTACATGGTTAAAAAATATATACTTGAAACTAAGTTCAGATACAGTTTAAGCTAGTTTTTATCTAATGAATTTATAGCCAATCTGCTTTCTGTGACTACTGATGCAATTAAATAATGCTTAATTTAGATAGATATGAATAGAACAAATATGCCATAACCTGGGAGGCTTACTTGACCACTACCAAAGCAGGCACGTAAAATCCACAACAGACAATAAAGAACCTCACCCAGAGGGGCACCCAAGTAGTTCTTATCCCTCCTCAGAAAGGTCCTATCTTGAAAGATCTGCTCTGTGACCTGGAACTACAAGAACTTACTCAGCCTGCAGGGCAAAGTTAATGCAATCCTGAATATGCCTCCTCCATTTTATATCCTGAGTAGCATGATCAAGGAGGTATGGTTTCAAATATAAGTAAAACTGCATTTTAAAGTTAAAAATTCTTCTTTTACACTGGGATAGGCTATGGACTGTGTATGCCAACAATGTAGCCCACCTGCCCTGGCTCCCATGTACATTCTTCAACTGCTAAAAGGAGAGTCTTATGGTAGAAACCTCCTGATGTTGGAGAATACTGATGTTCAGTTCCCCTTGCCCACTCACTAAGATGGTACTTTACGCTGCAATGAAATATCCTGCTACCTTGGCTTTGAGCTATAACCTCTAAGAAGCGAGGAGGCATGTTGTCTGGTCTCTACAGTAACTGTAGATGGACAGCTAAATTTTCGTACCAAAATTTCATACAGAGCCAACTTACCTCCAGGAAATTTCCTTTGTAAACTAAAATGTGAATAAATAGCTAGTTTATTTATTTATTTATGAAGCATATAGATTTTTTTTTCTTCATGTCATTCTGAATCCAGAGTGTTTATCTGATGTGTATACAGATACAATATCTAATTTAGAATATTCATCACTTGATAAATATTTATCCAGTATCCAACTATTAGAAATTGATTTGGAGATGTAAAATAATAACCAATGGTTATGCTGAAACTTAATTCCAACAGAAATTAGATTTACTTAAAAAAATGTTTTATTAAGGTATTATTATTCTATCTTCTGTTATATGACCTCTGAAAATAATTTTATACAAAAGCACATGATCAGTCTCAAGAATGCAGTTCACTATATAAAGGACTAGGAGCTCTGGTAGCATAGTGGCTAAAGGACTTGACTGCTAACCAGAAGGCTGGCGGTTCAAACCCACCAGCCACTCCTCGGAAGGAAGGTGGGGCAATCCTACTTCCGTAGTGATACTGCCTTGGAAACCCAAGGAGGGGTTGCTATGAGTCGGGGCCGACTCTACGGCACATAACAACAACAACATACAAAGGACTACAAATGAGTTTTTTACCTTGGGAACTAGTTGAAATAATAGTGAGAGGTTATAGTAGCTGTTAGAGTGAAGAGGAAAGGATGAAGATTACATGGAGATCGATCACTGGCTTAAAAACCAAATGCACTGCCGTCCAGTCAGATCTGACTCATAGCGACCCCTCCTTGGGTTTCCAAGGCAGTATCCCTACAGAAGTAGGTTGCACGGCCTTCCTTCCGAGGAGTGGCTGGTGGTTCGTGGGTTTGAACCACCAGCCTTCTGGTTAGCAGTCAAATGCCTTAGGCACTATGCTGCCAGAGCTCTCCAATTACTAGCTACTCATCTGTAAATGCTATCTATGTTCATGAGTACTGTAGAGATGTTATAACCCATCCGTCACTATTCATCCAATTGTAGCGAGAATGTCGTTGGTGTTAATTGGTGATTTCTTTCTCCTCTGTGTTCTCAACTCAGTACAGAAGATGAGAAAAGATATCCTACCTAGAAGACTAAAGTAACTATCCTTAGAAGTTAAACTACTAATTAGATTAAATGATAAGGTCAGAGCTAAAATTCAGTTCTTCTAACTCCCAGCTCCTAGAACATATACTTTTCCAACTGCCCCCCTTGATCTCTATACACACATCCTAAAAGACCTTTAAAGAAACTGATTTTACTTTTTGCTTCTTGTTTATTTTTCCTAAATAATTCTGAACATTACTTCAGTCTGTGATTGCTACTAACTAGTAGCATAGTGCCTAAGGCACTTGACTGCTAAACAGAAGGCTGGTGGTCCAAACCCACCAGGCACTCCTCAGAAGGAAGATGGGGCAATCTACTTCCGTAGTGATACGCCTCGGCAACCCAAGGAGGGATTGCTATGAGTCATGTCCAACTCAACGGCACGTAACAACAACGATAACAACATTCTTTTTAGTAGTTGATATTATGTGAGGTTATGTTGTATGGTGATTAAAAATATTGATCCTGTAGTCAGATGGCCAGGGTTCATATCCTAGTTTTGCCAAAAACTAGCTGAGTAACCTTAAGCAAGTTTCTTAACCTCTCTATGGCTCAGTTTTCTCATTGGTAAAATGAGGATAATAACAGACAATGCCTCATAGTAGAATTTAATGAGCTTAACAGGAGCTATAGTGGCACAGTGGTTAAGCACTCAACTGCTAACTGAAAGGTTGGCAGTTCTAACCCATCAGCCACTCCATGGAAGAAAGATGTGGCAGTCTGCTTCCGTAAACATGTATAGCATTGTTGGAAATCTATAGGCCAGTTCTACTCTGTCCAATAGAATGTCTATGAATTACACCTCTATGGCAGTGGGATTTTTATGAGCTTGACAGGAGTCCCTGGGTGGTCCAAAACATTAATCACTGGGCTACTAAGTCCTAAAGGTGGCAGTTCAAACCTAGCCAGGGAAGCCTCAGAAGAAAGGCAGGTCCATCTACTTCCAAGAGGTGAGATTGATTTAGTGGCAACAGATTTTGTTTGGTTAGGATTTTATAAGCTTGACCTGTAGTAAGTTCTCGGTAAATTATATTATTCATAGCAAAAGTTGTAGCAGTACCTTTAGCATGTTTCTAAAAGATATCAAGTAGAAGTAAAAACGGACTAGTAGAAACCTTTCCCCCAAGATCACCCCAACACACATGCACACACACACGCACACACACACATTGCAGACATCGTATGGCCTCACTTAGTAATCAGAGAAAAATAATAATGTGATTTCCTTACCATTTAATGATTTTTGTTCCTGAGGAAAAAATGTTCATTTCTACTCTTTAGATTAACAACAGTTAAAGAGAATTAATATTTTTTTAAAAAAACACTAAAAGTCATTAAAAAAAAATAGAATTTCAGTAGCTGAGCATACATAGTTACCACCTAATTTTCATGTAGCAGGATATAGATTTTCTCCTACGGAAAAGAAATATAAAGAACAAATGGAATGTCCTCAAGTTTGCAAAAATTTAATAGAGTTTATGTGAGTATGTTTGTGTTAGTTAATATTTTAGAGACTGATATCAAACAAAGAAGGTATTTTTTTATATAAATGATTATTAGCCTCCTTTACCTCAGTTTTTAATTATAAAAGTGTTAGTATGTTAGAAAATTAATATAAAAGGTAAAGAATAAAAGAAAACTTACATCCTAGAGACAACTACTGTTAATATATCACTGTCTTTTCAGCTCTTTTCTGTGTATATGCGTATTAATAATTGTATGCCGCACATCTTTTATGCTTATAATTGCATGCCGTACATCTTTATGCCATTATGTAGTCCTCAAAAACATGGTTTTTACTAGCTACATGTTGTTAGTTGCTGTCGATTAGACTCCAACTCATGGGAATCCCATATATACAGAGTAGAACCGTTCCATAGGGTTTTCAAGGCTGCGCCCTTTCGGAAGCAGATGGCCAGGTCTGTCTTCTGATACACCTCTGGGTGGTTTTGAACCCCCAACCTACGGCTAATAGTTGAGCACTTAACTATTTGCCCCACCCAAGGACTCTTCTAGTTGCATGTTGTTATTGTTGTTATGTGCCATCAAGTCGGCCCTACTCATAGCAACCCCTCCTTGGGTTTCCAAGGAGGTATCACTACAGAAGTAGATTGCCCAACCTTCCTTCTGAGGAGTGGCTGGTGGGTTTTAACCACCAGCCTTCTGGTTACAATCACATACCTTAGGCACTTTGCTACCAGAGCTCCTTCTAGTTGCATAATATACCTTATATATCTAAATGTACCTTAATTTACTTAACAGCTCTCTTTTAGTTGACCATTTAGATAATAAATACCAGTAGCTGGTGTGCTTATATATAAATCTTTATCTGTCTATTTGGTTGGTTCCTTAGGCTAGACCACTAGAAGTAAAATTCCTGGATCAAAAGGCCGGTTCATTCAAGTTTCCTGATATATATATATATATACACACACACACACACACACACACACACATATATATATATATATATATATATGTATGTATGTGTGTATATATATACATATACATATATATATTTTTTTTTTTTTTTTTACCTTCACCCAAGTTAATATGTATCTGTCTTCTAATTAGTGGTTTATCTTCCCTTCCCCACCCACCCCTGATAACCATCAAAGACTATTTCTTTTTCTGGGAAACCTTTTTCTTGACTTTTTACAGTAGTGGTTTTATGTAATATTTGTCCTTTTGTGATTGACTAACTTCCCTCAGCATAAAAAAACAAAACCAAACTCACTGCCCATCGAGTAGGATCTGACTCATAGCAACCCCTCCTTGGGTTTCGTAGGTGGTATCACTATGGAAGCAGATTGCCCAGCCTTCCAAGGAGTGGCTGGTGGGTTTGAACCACCAGCCTTCTAGTTAGCAGTCAAATATCTTAATCTAAATTCATCTTTGTTATGAAATGTTTCACAGATTGATTCATCATCATTCTGGAACGTTGTATATCATTCCACCGTGTGTATGTGTCATAGTTTATTGGTCCATTCCTCCATTGGTGGGCATTTAGATTGTTTCCATCATTTTGCTGTTGTGAATAGTGCTGCAATGAACATGGGTGTGTATATACCTGTCTGTGTCATGGCTCTTCTTTCCCTAGGATATACACCTAGTAGTGAGATTGTTGGATCATATGCTATTTCTATTTCCAGCTTTTTAAGGAAGTACCATATTGTTTTCCACAGCAGCTGCACTTGTTTTACAGTTCCACTAGCACTGTATGAGGGTTTCAGTCTCTCCACATCCACATCAACATTTGTTGTTTTCTATTTTTTTAGTGTTGGGGTACTATGATATCTCATTGTTGTTTTGATTTGCATCTCTGGTGGCTAATGATCATAATCATTTCATCACGTGTTTATTAGCTACCTGAATATCTTCCTTGATTAAGTGTCTGTTCATGACCTCTGCCCATTTTTTAATTAGATTATTTGCCTTTTTGTTATTAAGGTGTTGAAGTTTTCTATAAATTTTAGAAATTAGTCCTTGTCCCATATGTCATTGCTAGTTTTTTTTGCCCAGTCTGTGGGTTCTCTTTTATACTCTTTTAAAGGTGAAATCTTTTGATGTACATAGTGTCTAATTTTTAAGAGATACTAGTCATCTCTTTTATCTTCTGCTGTTTGTGCATTTTTAGTTGTATTTGATAGTGTATTTATACCTGAATTAGAAGTTTCCTGATAATCTTGCCAAAATAATTTATGGAATGCTTGAGACAATTTATGATCCTGTATAAGAATAAACTCTCATCAAGATTATAATTTTAGTTTTTGTCAGTGTTATAAACAAAGCTGAAATAGGAATAATAATAGCTAATATTTACTGAGGAGCTCTGGTGGTGTCGTGCTTAAGACATTTGACTGCTAACAAGAAGGCTGGTGGTTCAAATCCACCAGCTACTCTTAGGAAGAGAGGTTGGGCAATCTACTTCCATAGAGATACCACTTCAGAAGCCCAAGGAGGGGTTGCTATGAGTCGAATCGAGTACTTCTGCATCATGTACAGATCTAACTCATGTAATGCTCACATCTTTAAGTAGAAATTATTATTTGAACTTATATTTTAAGAAACTAACAATTTAACCAACTTTCCCACGTTCACATAAGCTAGAGAGTGATAATGGATTTTTGCTTTAATTTGTATTTGATAGCTGATGATAATAAACATTTTTGTATATTTACTGGTAATTTTATTATTCCCTTTGAATTTTGTTTATATTTTTGCCATTTTTCTAGTAGGACATTAGTGAAGCTATTTGTATTAACTTTTACAACCTTTTATAAATGACGACTACTAAAACCTTTTGTCAGATTTGTTGCAGATATTTTTGCCAGTTCTTTCTTTACCTTTTAATGTTTTTTTTTCTAATTTGATGTTCTTTCAATATATAAGATTCTGTGTAGTTATATCAGTATTTTCATTTAGAATTTTTACATTGCTTTATAATTAAAAAATCATTTTGCAACCTGATATTAATTAAATATGCACCTATATTTTTAATTTAAAAAATGTTTGCATTTAATACTAGTTCTAGTACATTTTGCTTTCACATGTAGTGTGAGAGCTTGTATAGTATGAGAACTAATTATCAAAATTTCCCACTCAATGAAATGAATAATCCATCCTATTCCTATTTATCAGGACTGTTTTATTTATCATGTATTAAATTATTACATTATTATATATAAATGTTACATATTTTACATTAGTTGTATCTCAGGTCTTTCTGTTTTCTATTCTGTGTTCTTTTCCAAATGATTGATACCAAACCAAACCAAACACTGCCGTCAAGTCTGATCTGGCTCATAGCAACCCCTCCTTGTGTTTCCGAGGCGGTATCACTACAGAAATAGATTGCCCAATCTTCCTTCCAAGAAGTGGCTGAGTGATTGATAATATCATGTTATTTCTTGAGTATATGAAGGAAAGAAAAATTAAGAAGAGTATCAGAGTCACCAAAAAAAAGGGCATAGCAAAAGCTATACATGAAATGTCCTCTCAGAAAATTAGTTGATATGGAACTGTTTGAAAAGTAATTTCTTGTCAGTATAATGTTCATTAAAATTCAAATGTTATTTGTAATGTTTTTTTTTTTTTTAATTTTAGAATTTACTTATGCAGGCTTAGAAACTGAAATTTACTTATGCAGGCTTAGAAACTAAAAATTCTATGAATCAAATAGGTTTTTACAGTTAGATCTTTTTGGGGTTTTTTTTCTCAGAGAAAATACCCTAGTGGTAACCTACTGTACTAATTGTCATATGGAAGATTGTCAGACATATATTCTATGTAGATCCTTGATATTTACCCACTGCAGGAAGTGCCCATGGTTACATACTGTGGAGCTGTGGAGCTCAATTCCAGCTCTCAATGAGAAGTGCTGTAAATGGCTGATGTAAAACCAAGTCTATAATTTTGAAAGCCAGAGAAAGGAAACTGTGTTCACTGAGTGAAATGACATGATCCCACATGTAATGCCTAAACATATTTTAATTTCTTCTGAATGATATTCACAGTATAAAAATATGTTAATGCTGTTAGCTTGCATATTATCGTATTACAGGTGTCCCATTGAACTAGAATAGCGAGACCATAAATTTGCTTATTTAATTATAGTCATTAATCTAAATAACATCTTAAATTATTCCCTAGGAAAAAGTTTCTTCAATATCCAATTGGTTAGCTTAAATTGTGAGACAGAATCATAGCATTTTATAGCTGGCTGGGACATGAGAAAGCCAGTCAGTCTCATAGAAGCTTCTGACAGAGCTGCCCCTGGAATACAGCCTCCTAACTCTCAGTTAATGCTCTTTCCACCATTGCCATTTACGTTGAAGTGTATGTATTTATTAGGGGTGCTAGGAATGCTCTCACATTATTAATTATTCTGTTATATCTGTAATAGACAAATAACCCACTGCCATCAATTCTGACTCATAGTGACCTCCATAGGGTTTCCAAGGCTGTAAAGCTTTATGGAAGTAGATTGCCTCATCTTCCTCCCACAGAGTAGCTTATTGGTTTGAACCACCAACCTTCCAGTTTATAGCATTTCCAGACAAATAGAGTTTTAAAAATAATGAAATTTCCTTTAAGAATTTCTCAAATTAAACTCTTTCTTCCCCTTTAAAAACAAAAGTGCTGTGGCAGATTACTTTCACTATTTTCATCTAGAAATTTTGCATTGATAAATAATTCTTACATCATGGGCACATTACATTTCTGACTTTATGTTATATATTCAGCCTAGAAAATTAAATGTCACAAAATATTAGGATAATTTTCAAATGCAAATACTGAATGTAAATGTAGTAAGAATTCTTAAATGTTTATATTTTTACTGGAAATTTTCTCAACAAATTTTGAAAGCATTAAATCTGTCACACGTTAGAGTCAAATACTTTTTTACAATTGTAGGACCTTATTCTCAGGGAAAAATTAACATGTAGTATATGTATCATGTAAAAGTGACCTAAAACTAAGTGTTCTCTAGAAAAATATGAATTTTTAATTTAGAAGGCTGGCAGTTCAAACCCACCAGCTACTCCTCAGAAGGAAGATTGGACAATCTACTTCCATAGAGACAGCACCTCAGAAACCCAAGGAGGGGTCACTATGAGTTGAATTGACTTGACAAAATAAGGTGGGGGTAAAACTTTTCAGTTATAAAATTCAATACATGTCATGAAATTGTTATTTCTCTGGGCTAAAAACAGCTGCATTACCTTATTTCTTACAACAACTTAGCAAAATCAGGGTTATCATCTCTACATAATAGGTGAGAAAACAGATTGAGAGAAAACTTAAGCAACCAGCTTGAGGTTTCCTAGTAAGTTATGAGAGCTGGTATGTAACATTACCGATGACTGTCCTGACTCTTGATTCCATGACCAGCTACTTTCTGTGGGCAGAAGCTAAACTCTGGTTCACTGGGACCACGGGCTTCAGTGAATTTTCACTAAACCTGCTCATTAAATTCCCTCTTTGCAGTCAGAATTCTATTCTGAACTCTGTTGTTGTTATGTTGTTAAATGCCGTCGAGTCGTTTCCGACTCACAGCGACCCCATGCACAGCAGAACGAAACACTGCCCGATCCCGCGCCAGCCCCACAATCCCTGCTATACTTGAGCCCATCATCACAGCCACCGTGTCAAT
>NW_006921621.1:13091767-13126238 GCF_000298275.1 Orycteropus afer afer
TGGCCAATTCTTTGAGAAGTGGATGGCCTCTTCCTTCTTCCTAGTCTGTGTCAGTCTATAAGCTGGGCTGTTACCTGTGCACCAGGTGCATCTTGCTGGGTTTTAAACACCAGAGGCTCAGCCTTAAAACTCAAGTCTACATGTCACCACAGTAGGACAAACCAACAGGCAAGTTTGTCTTGCTGTTGGAGACCTCTCGTATCACCCCCAACTGGGTCCCTGTGGCTGACTGTACCTCTGTCTGGCTTCCCGGCTTTTAATCCCCTTTCTCCTGTTCTTCTGCCCTGCTGTTTTGTGCGTCCCTGAGTTGTCCCTGGGGCTGACTGCTCCTTTGTCCGGGTTCCTGGCTTTTATCCCCTTTTACCTGCTCTCCGGTCCTGCTACTTTGGGTGGGCCTGGGTTTCCACTCCTCACCTAATCCCTTTGGCTGATTGCTCTTCTCTCTGGCTTCCTGGCTTTTAATCCCCTTTCTCCTGCTCTTCTGACCTGCTACTCTGGGCGTCCCTGATTTGTCTCTCCTCACCTGTAAGCCTCTGAACTCTTTAAATGGTCTTATTCTGCACGTGTAAGCCAACATTTCCTAAACTGCACTGTGTAGAATACAAGTATTCTAAGAGGTATTAAAAGATGCCCCTAGAAGAAAGGGATTTATTTATTTATGGCAAATATTTCCCAAAACCTGTGTATGTTATCTAGAAGATCCACTCTAGATCATTTTCCTTAAGAACAGTGAAGGTGCTTTGAAATCACAGTTATGGATGACATTGGAATATTCTGTCCATCACAGCATCTACTTTATTTCCATACTTTATTTTAGTTACACAGTATTGAATAGATTTTGACTCACAAATATAACCATTTTAATAACATATATATAGGTCTGCAATACTCTTGGCTCAAAAGAAAAATGGTAGGAAATTTTTGTTTCTGAGTTGTATCACTAATAATATCTGGATGAGTGCTCACCTTTCTAAACTGGTGAGTGCTAGAGGGAGCCAATCTATGTGTTTCTTATCTAGTGTAATGCTTTGTGGTTTTCTGGAAGATATTTTTTGAATGTATCTTAAAACATAAGCTGCTGGAAGATGTCACAGTGAAAATCTCCAGCACCCAAGGACCCTTCTCTGATCAATATTTGCTTAAAGTTTCAGAGTCTAATTTATTTTGATTTGCCTGTTGAATTCAAATTTGGTAATCATTTGAAAAACATTTTTTAAAAAAACCTAATACTTTTTCTGCTGTTGTAAACATAACATCATAATCTGGACTGCCAAGTAGAGTTGGTACAGTTATGTTACAGGAGGAAAAGGAAGGAGAGAAAGAGGTCTAATTTGAACTCTCTGCAGTAATGCCTGAGGAGCCCTGGTGATGCAATGGTAAAGCACTCAGCTGCAATATGAAAGGTCGACAACTAGAGCCCACGAAGATGTGGAAAACTGCTTCCATAAAGATTACGACTTTGGAAATCATGGGGGTAGTTTTACTCTGTCCTACAGGGTTGCTATGAGTTGGACAGCAATGAATTTTTAATGGCAACAACACCGTACTATCGGGCAGCCAGTGAATTTGTTTATGATGAATCATCCAACTCCACATTAGAAATTCCTAGTATTGTTAACAACTGGTTGTCCCTACAAAATGTAGTCACTGTACCAGCATATTTTTCTTTTTCCTGCCTTTGCTTTGATGTCAGTAGTAAAGCATCACATTCAGTTCAGCATGGAGCATATATCCTCAGGCCATGCACTCTCTTGCACAGTTTTGCACAGAATATTTTGCCTTATTTGAATATCAAAAACACAACAAACCAAAATTTTAAGACATAACTTTCTTTTTTGTTGTTGTTTTAATAATATCTGATTGAGTTTTTGGTGAAAGTTTATACAGCAAGTTAGGTTCCCCTTTGAGATTTCCACACAAATCATGTAGCGACATTAGTTACATATATCACAATGTGTCAGCATTCTCTTTGTGTTGTTTGTTCTCTTTCCAGTACTCTAGTTTCCCTGCCCACTTTTCATCTCATCTTTGCTTTTAAGTAATTGTTGACCTTTTGGTCTCATACTGATGGTTTTTAAGTAGAGCACCGATCTTATGAATAAGATCTCTTGTTTTCCGTGGCACTTGGCTATTTCACTAAAAGGTGATCTCAGGGAATAGGTTCTGTTCTAGGTTTAAAGTGTCCCACAGCGATAGCCTCAGGGAGTCCTCTGTTCTCTACTGTTCCAGCAAGTAGTTGTGTAAGACAACTTTCTAATCAACAAAACATTTATAAGAAATTCAAATAAAAATATTTATTTGGAACCTTTATTTGGACTAGCACAAATTGTAAATAGGCATTATGGGGGAGAAGAAGGCCCTTGAAATCCTCCACAGAATGCTAGAAGTTTGAAGGAGATAGTTTGAAAAGGAGAAAGAAACAATATTCTTTAAAAGGAGGGCATGGTTAAAGGAGAAGTGAAAGGTGATCACCAAGTTTATATTCTTCAAAATTGAAGTAGCTCAAGAAGTTAAAATCTTTGTTTCGTATAAAAGGTATACTATGTCTCGGAAAAAGGAGCTCTGGTAGCATAGTGCCTAAGGCACTTGACTGCTAACCAGAAGGCTGACGGTTCAAACCCTCCAGCCACTCCTCGGAAGGAAGGTTGGGCAATCCTACTTCTGTAGTGATACTGCCTCAGAAACCCAAGGAGGGGTTGCTATGAGTCGGGGCCAACTCGACGGCAAATGACAACAACAGCAACATATCTCAGAAAAAGGATGAAGAATCTGGACATGGCTACAAAGAAAGATGGGTAACTGATGTCAAAGAGAAATTCTTGGCCCGGATTTTTTAGAGTACTAAAATTTGAAATGGAAGTGTGCAATTGCAGCATCCAGGGGTTTCAGTCTTCTGAGGGAATAGAGAATAGAATGGAAAGATTATTTGAGTGACTCCCAAAAGGAAATTAATTTAAAAAAAAAAAAAAAAAAAACTTAAGATTCTTTTAGCTCAGAACTTCATGAATTCATGAAAGCAGTAAAAAGATTAGTTGAGATGAACAGAACTGAACTAAACTAAGTTGAGATACTTCTAAATTTAAAAATTGTGTTCTAAAAATGGCAAGAAACTTCTTTTAAATTTATAGATAAACACAATTGTAAATCGAGTTAGAGATACAACTCAGTATATTAAATTGGTTATGATGATGTAGCAAAAATGTTACTTCAATTTTAATTAATATTTTATACTTGAATTAGGTGAATATGGGAAAAGGGCACATTACTTAATGAGTTTTTTACTTATGGTTATGGGAAACACAAAATTCACAAGCATATTTTCTTTAAGTGTAATATCTGTATACTGTTTTATTGATAGCTTGACAGAAATCCCCTCCAAACACCCAAGATGTGAGCCTGTTAAGCTAGAAATGATTTACTTTTTGATGTTTCTTAAGTAGTGTTATATATAGTTTGCTCACACAATAATAATCATTGAACTGTGATTTAACTTACTGATGTAGTTGCAAAAATTAATCCCAGAACGTAATAAGTGAATTGTTTTAAATGGAAAATTTACACTTTTCACACATGAAAGTGATACCTTTCTCTTATAACACCTAACTTATATTTAAGGCTATATTCAAGGTAGGAAAATATGCAGGAAAAAAATAATAATTATGCCTTATTATCCTGACTGGTTTTAATTGTGATTTTATTTAAACCAAATTTCCTTGGCTATATTATATACAGATCAAATATCCCACACACACATACCACCAATGCATGACCCCAAGTTGTGAGAAGAGAAAATTCATACATAGACCAACCATATGTCAGTCAAATGTTAATTCTTGCCCTGGCACCTGGATAGGCTACCCACCTGATTAAAATGCACTTGCAGTTTTGGGCAAATGCCCAAAATGTGGGGTAGACTCTCCATTTCTGGAAATATTTTGGCTGATTAGTTGGCAGAGGTCATGATGGGAGAGACCAATGTGCATTTCCCAGCTGCACTCAAGGTGAGGGATGGGTAGCTGTGCCCATGGTGGAAATAATAGAGAGAGAATATTTGAGTTGACTCTCTGGTTCCAGGAGTTCATAGCTTCGCCTGTCGTTTCCAATTCAAACACTTGTACAGGTTTTACGGTTTCCAGTAGAGAAGTAAGAGACTGAATTTCTGGCTCTAATTTCATCCTACATTCCTGATCTAACCTGAAACACCCAGGCTTATATTCAAGACGAATTAGATAAGAGCCTAATAAGTAAGTTATAGATGACAGTCATCCCTCATCCAAGCAGGCTGTGGTGTCTGTCTGTGTGAGTGAGAGAGAGAGAGAGAGAGACAGAAAGGGAGAAAAAGACAAAGAGAAGGTAGGAGGAAAGGGAAGGAAGAAGGTAAACCTTCTGTTCTCTGAAGCCAGTTCTCTAAAGAAGACAGTACTGGGAGTTGATCCTAATGTGAATAACAGCTTCTCATGTGAGCTCTGGTAGCATAGTCCTTAAAGAATTTAACTGCTAACCAGAAGGCTGGTGCTTCAAACCCACCAGCCACTCCTCAGAAGGAAGATTGGGCAATCTACTTCCATAAAGATTTACTGCCGCGGAAACCCAAGGAGGGATCGCTATGAGTTGTATCGACTCCACTGCAGTGATGTGAGGTCATGTGGACACACTAGCTTCACTTTAGTTTTTGATGATAAGTGGGTATCTTTCACCCACACAATGGGCTCACAAGTGGTTAAAATTAAAAATTGAAAAGGAGGCTAAACAATACTGTACTGCTCTGAGTCAATCTTGCACCCATCACTGCTAGAAAAACAACTCAAAGTGTGTGCCTTTCTGATAGAATGAAAGAGCTCTTCGCTTAGAGGACAGCACTTGATTTCTGAGCATGGACAAGGTAATACAGCCCGCTTGGTGGAACCTGTATCTGTATGACTAAATGATTAAGAAGTGAAGGACTAGTGTTAACATCCCTACATGTCCTGAGAACCTTGTGACTCTGGTGTCTCCATTTATTAATTCAATACACATTTGCCAAACATTTGTTAGAAATAAGTTACAGAGAGGTGAATAACTGGGTGTTCCAGTATAGCAAAGGAGGTGAACATATAAGCAGTGCTGTGTGACTAGTGCTGTCATTAAAGGGTGAACAGGTGCTTTGGGTAGAAAGAAAAGAGGGTATAGTCTGCCTAAAGAAGTCAAGAAAACTTTGTAGCAGTTAACACTCAAATCAAGTTCATGAGATTGAGCGTTTGGGGTAAGAGTAGGAAGTTTGAAAAAATAATCCAGATAGAAAGAAGAGCATGAATAGAAATTTATTTTTAAAAAGGTAGATATGTGAAAACAGCATGGCTGTTCATGTAAAGAGGAGGAGCTGGGTCTGGGGTGCCTGGAGGGGAGATGAAGGAACAAAAGTAGGAGGGTGATGCCGTTTTGGAAAGGAAGTTAAATTCCAAGCATTTTTACTTAAACTTTATGATATAGGCCAGCAGTTATCAATCTGCACTCTACAGTAATTCTACAAATTTTACTCCAATTCTACAGTTTTACTCTAAGCAATATAAATCTCAGTTTTTATCTTGCATATATATTGGGGTACTCGACAGCACATAACAACAGCAACAGTAAGAATTTCTTTGGAAAATTTTTTGTTAAACAATTGATGGAGTCTTTAGGGGCTATTTGGAATTTTTTGTGCAAGGGGTTCATATGAACCAATATACATAAAGACAAAGAGAAGGTAGGAGGAAGGGAAGGAAAGAAGGCAAACCTGCTGTTCTCTGAAGCCAGTGCTCTAAAGAAGACAGTGCTAGGAGTTGATCCTTATGTGAATAATAATAACAACTTCTCATTTGGGCTGTGGTGGTATGCAAATACCTGATGCATTTGACTGCTAACTGAGGTAACTGAGGTCATACTGTAAAACTAACTCAGGTGATACTGTAGAGGAGAGACTGAAGTGAGAAGAGCCAGAGGTAGAAAGACCAGTGAAGTGGCTGCTGCAGTATTCCAAGCAAGAGGCCAGAAGAGCCTCTGCTGAGGCAATGGCAATGAGAACAGAGAGAACATGTCTTCAAGAGGTATTTGTCATACACAGTAAGTAGAATAAGACCGTGAATGAGAGAAGAATAAATGTGACAAGTTTATAACTTAGCACAGACAACTGAAAGTGTCCTCAAAACTAAATTCAGTGATCAGAAGCTTACAGAAAACTTTCATGAATTTTAAAAATTTAGCAATGAAAGGGGGAAGAAAAAAAAAAAAGGTCCAGGGTAATATCTTTGGGGAGGAGGGGAGTTCAATGCAAAGATCACCAGAACTTAAAAAAATAATAATAATAAGATAGTCTAGCTTTCTGTTTGAACTTATGGATGTGTGTGTGTGTGTGTGTGTGTATCCAGAAAGTTCCACTTATTACTATGCTGCTTTGATAAACAAATTGACTTCTAAGCCATTAATGAATTTGGCCATGCATTCCTGAAAGATGACTATAATCTAACCAGTTTTTGAAAATGTTTTCATCATTAAAGCCATGCCTATAATATTAGCTTTAGGCCAATGTAAATTCCAAAGCATCCTTTTTCTAAACTTTGATTTGTGGCTTTTATCTCAGTGTGAACCCATTATCTCTACCCTCCTGACATCCCCCCCACCCAAAAAAAAAAAAAAAAAAAAACAATAATAATAATAGCTGTAAGGAAAGTAATGAGAACAACACTGACCCGGACACCAGATTTTATAGAATGACAAGTTGCTACCATTTTTACCTCCATTTAATGCAAAGCCAATCTTACTGATTATAGAGATGCCTCTAAATGGAGGCACACAGTGTGCAGTTCATAATCACCCACAGAACTGTTCCACCTCAGCCAGCACTTCCAGTCTGTAGGAAGCTCAGTCTTGCTGTCAGACTTCTTGCCCTTCTCTGCTAAGAGTCCTTCCTTCAGATTTATGAAAGAAAACATTTCTTTCTGTGAAAGGTTTTTGTACACCGCATCTGGAAGTGTTTATTTCAGTGGCATGTAAGCTATCTGTGGATTTAGTTAGCACCAGACCCCCTTTTGTGTACTCCTGCCTTAAAAATTTTATAAATGATCTTATTGAATTTGTGCCAGCGTGCACATGGTTTGGCTGATTGCTGCATATATCCTTTACCTGCCAGTCACCTTTGATTTATGTTTCTTCTGCTAAGCTTTCGCCTTCCAAAAATGGTGCCACTGAACTGTCCTCTAAATCATCTTATTGGTTAAATTATTCCAAGATGAGTTGGTATGTTTTTGGTTGCCTAAGGACAGACGAATTTATCCTTTTCTGCTCCTATCCACTTCTAGTAAAGCCACTTACAGGGGAGGATTGGGCAAGTTATGTCATCGATCTCTTTATTCCAAATGAATACCATCTGAAACACTGTGCCAAGTCAAGACTAAAGTGATAAAGAAGTGTTCTTTGGCATCCGCCTCTGTTATAAGTCCTTCTTTTGCAAATAAGTCTGTGCCTGGAACCAAATCTGATGTGGAGTCTTTTTCTTTTCCATTTTCAGAAAAGGTGAAATAAAGTCTCTCAAGTGAAGTAAGTAAACTTTGTCAGAAAGATAGAGATTTTGGAGGTTCTACATAGCTTTACTCACTTGCGAGTTTTGTGATGTTTCCTGGAGAAAAGCAGGTGGCTTGGCAGTTATTTAAAATGTTGGCTATTTGTGGTAATGGTTTTAAGGAGTTTCATATTTCTAAAGAGAGGTCCTGAAGAGTGAATTCTTAAGTATCTGACAAAATGATGCATCATTTTGAACTAATTTTCCAGGAGTTCACTGGTCATTGAACATGATGTTTAACTTGATGTTGCAGGTTACCAGCTGTTACCACTGGGGGTAACCTTAATACCGAGGGCATATTTGCTAATGAGGAAGCCAATACTGAGCTGAGAAAGCCTGGCATTACTGCTATAATTTTTAAAGTAGGTTCTAGTTACTCAGATGTCTCACATAAGCAAGCTTTGCAAAAAACTGCTCCTTTTTCTTTTCTTCTTTTTTTTTTTTCTCCATGATGCTAAAGGAGTGTTTCTAAATGTTCATAATTATACTTGCAATAGTGTGGAAGCATTTAAAATACTTGGATAATGTAAATCTAGGTCTCTTACTTCACAAATTATTTTAAACAAAGAATAGAATTGAATAGAATAGAACTTCTAGGCTGCTTGGCTACAGTCCCACCAAGCCTGGAGATTTTTATGCCAAAACTCTTGTGAGATTTCATTTCTACTCCTAAAAATCTGTATGGAACTCTCCTGAGGTGAGAGCTATCTCCAAAGTGTGTCCATCATATTGTCTTGGTCTAGGCAGTTATGGTACTGACCTCATTTTCAGAGAGGCCTCACGTGTAGGACTATTGTTGTTAGGAAGTCCACACCAGAGATATGAGCACTTTATATCCATTAAAATGTCTATTTATTATATATATATAAATTATTTTATACACACACACACATGCACACACACATATATATCTGAGTTCTGGTGGCATAATGCCTAAGGCATTTGACCGCTCATCTTCTGGCAGTTCAAACTCACCAGCCACTCCTGGGAAGGAAGACTGGGCAATCTACTTCTGTGGTGAAACCGCCTCGGAAACCCAAGGAGGGGTCTCTGAGTTGGAATCAACTTGACGGCAGTGAGTTTGGTTGCCAAACTCAGAAACCCAAGGAGGAGTCGCTATGAGTCGGAATCGACTTGACAGCAGTGAGTTTGGTTGCCAAACTCAGAAACCCAAGGAGGAGTCGCTATGAGTCGGAATCGACTTGACAGCAGTGAGTTTGGTTGCCAAACTCACTGCTGTCGAGTCGATTCCAACTCATAGCCACCCCTCCTTGGACTTCCGAGGTGGTATCTCTACAGAAATAGATTGCCAAGACATCCTTCCGAGGAGTGGCTGCTGGGTTTGAACCGCCAGCCTTCTGGTGAGTGGTCAAATGCCTTAGCCACTATGGTACCAGCGCTCCTATATATGTATGTATGTATGTATGTGTGTGTGTGTGTGTGTGTGTGTATATATATATATATATATTGTTGTTACGTGCCATCGAGTCGGACTCAAATCACAGTGACCCCTCCTTGGGTTTCCAATGCGGTATCACTGTGGAAGTAGATTGCCTAACCTTCCTTATGAGGAGTGGCTGATGGGTTTGAACCACCAGCCTTCTGGTTAGGAGTCAAGTGCCTTAAGGCACTAAGCTACCAGAGCTCCTATTTATTTATTTTAGATTGGTATAATTTATATACATGTATGTTGCAGAGTAGAACTGCTCCTTAGGGTAAGGCTATGACCTTTCAGAAGCAGATTGTCAGGGCTGTCTCCCAAGGTGCCTCTTGATGGGTCCAAACCACCAACCTTTTGGCTAATAGTTCAGTGCTTACTCGTTTGTGCCATGTAGGGACATTTATAAATAAATATATAGTCTCATTTTAAAAGATTGTCTTAATGGACTAACAATTCCACTGATATTGTTTCATGTGAATCACAGTTTAACATTCTCCTATCTGATGTTTTTCAAGGATTTTTGAGTCAGACAACTTGCCTGAGCCTGTTTCATCATTTGTAAATATCAGCAATTTTTAGTAAGTGTTTGTAATAACACTTAAAAACTCCCAGTACAGTGCCTACCATATAGAACATGCTTAAAGAAGTCTAGCTAGTATTTTTAACTATTAGGAATAGGGTGTTTTCTTTTAAAACAGTTATCATCTTAATAGGATTCAAAAATATGTATTATGATGCTACTTTGCTGGTAACACCCTTCTGAGAATTGCAGGGAGGCCAAGCCTGACATGTGAACATGGAGCAGAATCCCAGACCCACTGATTGGCTTTCTGTGTAGCCTTCAGAAAATTTTGTAATTTTTTGTGTCCATTTTCATGTGTATAAGATGAGTAATATAAGGCTTGTCTCACGTATATTAGACGTGTTATCAGAAGGGACTGATCCCTGGAGAAGGACATCATGCTTGATAAAGTAGAGGGTTAGCAAAAAAGAAGACGACCATCAACAACGTGGACTGACACAGCGGCTGCAACAATGGGCTCAAAACATGGCAGCGTCTGTGAGAATGGCGTAGGACAGACTGGGCAGTGCTTCGTTCTGTTGTGCGTATGGTTGCTGTGAGTCGGATCAGACTCAATGGCACCTAACAACAACAAGAAGATGAGTAATGATGTGTTCTTTATAGCAGAAAGTTTCAGAGTGTCTTGAGATCCATGAACACTGGACTCCTTTCTGTCCCACATCTGCACTTGTGTTGGCAAACATATGCTGAGGGCCATTTTACTTCTAGTGGTGATGGCATTACTGACCACATATAGAGATTGAGGCTTAGTTGCAGAAAGGTACAGTAAAAAAAAAAAAAAAAAGAAGAAGAAAGAAAGAAAAGCTAAAGAAATTGCAAATCCAAAAAGTGACTGCCAAAAGCTTTTCCAGGAATGAGAGTCTAGAGACGTTGGAAGGTTTAGATTAAAAGGAAAAATGAAAAGATACAGTGAATTGAGAACTAGCCTTAATCACGTTTCCAACTTGAGAAGCAGAGAAAGATTGTGACCCAGAAATAGTTCCTATTCCTACTTTCACTGATTCCAAAAATACTGCCAGTGGAGAGGAACTGCCCCTTCTTAAAATATATTTTGGACACATGTGAAAATTTACTTCTTCAAATGTCTAGGTAAGAAAATTCACAATTCAACAAAATTGTTTGGTGAGGCTAATTTAAGTTTGTCACTGTTAAAATCTTTGGCCCATTCCCTCAATGTATTTCAGCAAGACTTTACCTCAAGACAAATGAGAATTTATACTGTTTCCAGAACCACTATGAGTATAATTATGAAATCCCTATTTCCACGTTATTCTAACATTCAAAGATTATACACTTCCTTCCAACCTAACTTAAATTATTTTTCTTTGTTTCTCTTCAGTGGACAGAAAGAGACTATAATGTTATATAAACAAATTTAGTGGGCCCCTTTCTAATTTTCGTATCAGTATTTCTAATGTACTTGATTGAGAGACTTTAGCCACTTTTCCACTTTAATCTTAAGACAGATTCTGAGCACTTAAATGTCTGTCAGAGAGTAAGGTCTAAAGGAAGAGCTGTTTTCAAGTCCTGATTATTCTGACCCCACAAAGTGCCCAGTGATACAAGGCATGCAGGTCCTATGTTTTTCTTATGTCCTTGACTTTCACTGAACTGTTTTTTCCTTTTGAATACAGTCCTAAACATTGATCCACTTTCTCCAGGATACATTGGATTTCCTAGTCTGATCCAAACCTGGTGAGGACTCATCCTCATATAGACCAGTGGATTGCATCTTAATCATCTTTGCATCTCCTTCAGCAAGGTATAGTGGTTTTTGCTCATTTGGAGCTCAACGTAAGAGATGGATGAATAGTCAGATGGTCTGAAGATATAACAACCTTTCAATGAACAAATTGTAATTTTCATCTCACTGATCAGTTTTAAACCCCAAATCTGATTTTCTCTCTGTAAATAGACCCTCCATCACTGTGATTAAACAGTTTATAGATAACTACAGGGCAGCAAAAAGAATGACACGGTTGTTTCATTATTACTATCCAGCATTGATCATTGATTCCTTAAGAATCAAAGACAAAATATTGCTTAAGCTACCTCATGAGAAGCATGTATCAAAAATAATATTTTCAGTGGGTAGTTGTGTATCAACCTATTGAAGGATCCTAAGCATGCTGGGGAAAGTGTGAAACTCAGCTGCTAGCATCATGCTGGAACCGTAATTGGAGCTAACAAACCTGTTTGATTAATTGACCATTGCACTTAGCAAGTCAGACAACACTAAAGAACAAAGCTCCACATATTAGACCTTTGAGAAGGAACTTTGTTGTCAGTTATAAGGCTTCACAAATTACCTTTTAACAGCACTGAACAAACGATTCAATCATTTCACAGAGTGCTATTTAGAAATGTGTGTGTGTGTGTGTGTGTGTGTAGAGAGAGAGAGAGAGTGAGTCTGATCCGACTCACCGCAACCATACGTAAAACAGAATGAAGCACTGCCCAGTCCGTCCTATGCCATTCTCACAGACACTGCCATGTTTGAGCCCATTGTTGCAGCCACTGTGTCAGTCCACGTTGTTGATGGTCTTCTTCTTTTTTGCTAACCCTCTGCTTTACCAAGTACATATATATGAACATCCGATCATGTGGTGGTTATTTTTAATCACATAAACTGATCTTATTTACATAATTACTCTTGACAGAAAATTGTTTTTATATCCAAGTGAGCAATATCTAACCATTGGTATCTGGAAGTAGCTTTCTTATACAAAATTATTCTTTGTAATGTTACTCGATGGAGTAAGATTTTACTTGTTTTCTAAGCTTTCATTAACTGAAAACATTTAGTGAGGACTATCGTTAATGTTGAAGATCCCTAGTGGCACAGATGTTTAAATACTCAGCTGCTAACTGAAATGTTGGTGGTTCAAACCCACTCAGCCACTCTGTAGAAGTGATCTGCTTCCAGAAAGTTTACAGCCATGAAAACTCTATAGAGCAGATACACTCTTCACATGGGGGCACTGTGAATAGAAATCAACTTGGCACCCGACAACAACATAGTTTTTTCTAATAAATATTTGTTCTTAAAATGACAATATAATTAATAGCTGTGGAATTACACTATACTGTGGTAGAAGTGGGACTAAAATGTCACTATCCATTCAGGAAGCTTTTGTATGAAAACTTTTAGACACCAGAAATATCCATTTGGAAAACAAAATTTGAAGAACCCAAAATAACAGAAAGATTTGGATATTAAGACACATCTATTTGTTAGATGACTATGTGTTCTCCTAGACACAACCTAATTTTTCTGATAAAAGTGCCTTTGTTCATGCTATGTTCCTGTGCAGTTTCAGACACATTTTTATGATATATTTTTATGCATGACCATCAATAAGGAAAAGGGTCTAGACATTTTGTTTTCAAATGTGGAAGATCTGTTCTCTTCTTGAATAACAACCTCCTATGCTACTGTGAAATATGTCAGGTTCCCACGCAGACTGTTCCTAGCGTTCTCTCTCCCCATTAAGAAATAAATTCCCAGCATATAATATTTTGTCCTGTATGGCTGAATGTAAGGGCAGGACAGCTGCAGGTTGAAGATGGGCTTCCCATGTTTCCTCACTGAAGGAGAATTAATCTTTCCTCTTACATGGAACAAAAGCAGACATCCTCAGGGATGCTGTAATTCTACATTCCATGGGAAAAATGGAATTCTCAGGATTGTAGAAAAGGAAAAATAGTGTGAAAAAAATGCGTTCTGATGTACACTGTCAGGTGGAAGGATGATGATTCTGTTCCACCGGCAGATGGAGGCAAGACTTAGGAAAGAAAGGGAAAGAAACCGCTTCCCTCATCTATAATCAGGAAACTCAATGCTCTGAGGCCACCATCTTTCTCTTGGGTTTACTCATTTTGCCTCTTCCCACTGGCCAGGAAAATCAGTTCCTCTGATGAGCAAGGAACAATGAGAGGCACAAGTCATTCACACATTTTATTAGGAGGGAGGCGTTTTTCCAGTTAATCAATCAGTAGTTTTGAATACCTGGGATTTGGTCAGTGCCATATTAGACATGGGGGAAGAGAGGATGGGAAAAACACATGTCCACTGAGCATAATTCCCCAGAGCAATCATGGCACACGAGTGGCCAGGGTTCATTCCTTCTCTATTAACCAAAACTCATCACCTGCGATCCAGAAGAGGGGTGGACCTTTAACTGGGGGTGGGGTGGGGAGGGGGCAGAAATTCATGCTCTGGATAAATGTTAAGCCCCCCCCAAAAAAAAAACCCACTGCCATCGAGTTAATTCCAACTCATAGTGACCCCCATTGGGTTTCCAAAGTGGTAAATCTTTACAGAAGTAGATTGCCCCATCTTCCTTCTGCAGAGTTCCTGTTGGGTTTGAACCACCAACCTTCTGGTTAGCAGTCAGATGCCTTAGACACTGCACCACCAGTGCTCTTTTAGATAAATGTTAAGGCTTCAATAATTATGGTGATTTAGCAATTCAGGGGAGATGGAAAACTTGATGGCTGGAGTAATCAAGAATGCTCACCCATGATTCTTATAGGGCACAGTTGAAGGGTACTTCTGTCCCAGAACCCTGACTCTAGAAGTCATTCTAGAATATCACAAACACTGTGCAGGCCCCAGGAAAACACATCTCCTCCACTAGATCCTGAGACAAAAGAAAACTATTGCTGAAAGCCATGGAGGTTGGGCTTCACAAATATTTTTCTGTATTTGCCAAGGTAGGAGAATAACCCATATTTTATTTAACAGTATATTGTGAAAAAGAAAAAAAAAAAAACTTAGAAGTTTTAAATATTTAGACATGTGGTAGGTGGGCCTCCATTTGTACTCTTGCCCCAGGCTCTGCAAATGTTAGCAGCTGGCCTGTGGGATGGAATTTGGCAGAAGAGGTGTATTATTCTGAGAAAACCATTTCAGTGAATCTCTTTACTAAGTTTGTTAGTCTTTTTTGGTTATTCTAGAAAAGTTACTTAAATTCTATGGTGTGAGAGTGCCTGGGTGGCGCAAATGGTTAAGAGTTCAACCACTAGCCGAAAGGTTGGTGTTTCAAACCCACCCAGAGGTACCTTAGAAGACAGGCCTGCCTATCTGCCTCTGAAAGGTCACAGCCTTGATAACTCTATGGAGCACAGTTCTCTGTACACATGGGGTTGCTATGATTCAGAATTGACTTGATAGCAGCTAACAACAGCATATTACAAAGTTATATAAAATAATATATATAGTTGAATTCTGTAGGGTGAGCAAGTGGATATTCATTGTTGGAAAAAGGTCATTCAAGTTTATCATTTACCTTTACATTTGGAAAATGAGAACAATACTTATTAATTTTGAAAGATAAACTATAGGGAGTAAACGATTGTTTCCACCAATAGGATATCTCTCTTTGAGAGAAGATAGATTGAAAGGCAAGAGTGATGTGTAAGAATTTGAAGCTTATGCAAAAGGTTGGGAAACAGGAAGTCGGGCTTCAGTTGGGGTCTAAGAGCAAAGGGAAGGGCAGGAAGGGGAGGTTCTGTGGACAGAGAAATGAGTGATTACAGACACTCAGAAGACAGAGAGGAACCAGACTCAGCCGGAGCAAAAGATGTGACTTAGTGCACGATGCAAGTGGAGACTGCAGTCCACAAATCCGTGTAGCAGCTGAAACACTGTAAGACCTTTGATGTATCTTGCCCAAATACTTTCTAAAAGGACTATAACCCATTTACTCTCACACCAGCAATTCATGAGAGTGTGAATTTCTCTCTATTCATGCTAGTATTATGTATTAAACTTCATTAAAATTTTGATAATTTGATAGCCTGCCAACATTTCTGAAATAGTAACATTGCAATAAAACTAAAACTATCCTTGGTTTTAAAATGTTTTTTGGGCACCCACAGTGCTCTCTGCCTTTGGTATTGTGGGAAAAGCCTTGGGCCAGTTCTGTCAGGTGCCTTTCCTCCTGGTCTTGGACAAGTCAATTGAAACTTCTCTCCAGCTACAGTGTGAGAGTAACAATATATGCCCTACTGTTTCCTAAAGACAGGAGCTCTGGTGGTGCAGTGGTTAAGCACTCAGTTGCAAAACGAAAGGTCTGCTGCTCGAAGCCACCAAATGTCTCCACAGGAAAAAGATATGGCAGTCTGCACCATAAAGATTTACAGTGTTGGGAACTCTGTGGGGGCAGTTCTACTCTGTCCTATAGGGTTACTATGAGTCAGAATTGACTCACTGTCAATGGGTTTGGTTTAGGTTTTAGTCCCAAAGTCATTAAGAAGATTAAAGAAGGTGATACAAGTCAACATTCTATAAAAATAATAGAATTCTAGATAAATGGAAAATTTAAGATAATTTATATATATCATTTTAATATAGCAAAGTTAAGATAACCTGAGCACCTACCTCACAAGATTGTGTGAAACAAAGATAAAGATGCATCATTTCTTTTAAAAATCAAAAGTAGGAAGCACAATCCAATTAAAAAATGGGCAGAAGACATGAATAGACACTTCACCAAAGAGGATATTCAAGCGGCCAACAAACATATGAAGAAATGCTCACGATCATTAGCTATTAGAGAGATGCAAATCAAAACAACGAGATACCATCTTGCTCCAGCACTAGTATCAAAGTTCAACAAGACAGAAAATAACAAATGCTGGCGAGGTTGTGGAGAGATTGGGACTCTCATACACTGCTGGTGGGACTGTAAAATGGTACAACCATTGTGGAAAGCAGTATGGCGATTCCTTAAAAAGTTGGAAATACAAATACCACTTGACCCAGCCATCCCATTACTAGGTATATACCCTAAAGAAGTGAAAGCCATAACAAGAACAGATATATGCACGCCGATGTTCATCACAGCACTATTTGCAATAGCCAAAACTTGGAAACAACCTAGATGTCCAACAACTGAGGAATGGATAACCAAACTTTGGTACATTCACACAATGGAATACTATGCAATGCTAAAGAATAATGTAGAATCTGCAAAACACCGCATAACGTGGATGAACTTGGAGGACATTATGCTGAGCGAAATAAGTCAGTCACAAAAGGACAAATATTGTATTAGTCCGTTATTGTAAAAGTTAAGGAAAAGTTTATATATTGGAGGACATTTTCTTTGTTGGTTACCAGGGGTGGGAGGGGAGGGGAGGGAATGCTGTTAGATAGATAGAGATAAATATTGATTTGGGTGAAGAGAAGGGCAATGTACCAAATGTGAGTGACCAATATGGCAGCATTGAGGATGAGAAAGACATAGAGAGTTACATGGGCAGTACAGACAACAAATATGAACCCCTTTGCATATACAGTACTGAGTTGTCAGTGAAAGCAAACATGGGTATAGGGACGGATAGAGATAGGTGAACAAGCTAAACAATTAGGTATGTCTAAATGGAGAGTGTATCCAAGATCATATATAGGGTTGGCAGACAATGGGCCTATAAGTTCATGTGAATGATCAGAATTCCCAGGTGTATAGTAGAGCTGACAAGGGGCAAGGTTATGGTCATTGCTTGGTCACAGCCAGCTACCCAGCGGGACCGAGTAGTTGATCCTGAGGGCTTGGGACCATAGTCGCAGGGGACATCAAGCTCAATTGGCATAACATACCATACAAAACATTGTTCCACCTACTACTTTGGCGAGTAGTGACTGGGACCTTTAAAGCTAGGAAGCTGCCATCTAGATGCAACAACGGGTCTCTCCTCGTCAAGAAGAAAGAAGAAAACCAAAATTAATGGAAACAATCAGTCCTAGCGACTGGTACACCATCCGATCTGCAACCTATACAACTATGAGACCAGAAGAACTAGATGGTGCCCAGCTACCACTGCCATCCACTTGGAAGGGATGTAGGAGGTCCTGCATAAAGAGGGAGAACAATGTGGTACAAAACTCAAAATCATTTGGAGGCAAAAAAAAAAAAGAAGGTGGGGACCAGGTTTGCTGGTCCAATAGTGCCTGGTGTAACCACTGATACTATGGCCCCTAGCTGCCCTTCAGGTCTGGAATTGAACCCACAACTGTGGTTTCCAGCCAAACAAAGTACAGGAATGTGAGTTAAACATTTACCTCAAGTAGACACACGCCCTGGAGAGAACAATCATGGGAGAAAGAAGGGCTGCTTATGCACAGGGAGATAGCTCAGGGTGCAGAAGAGTATGAAGGGATGGACACTGGGAGGAGGTAACTATGGGGAGGAAGTGGGAGGGGAGCTGCTGCATTGTAAATTTTGGTCAATGACATGAGACAAAGTATATGTGAACTGCTGTATGAAAAGTGAATTTACTCTGTAAATCTTCACCCAAATCCTAATTTAAAAAAATCAAAAGTAGGAAGCAGTGGAGAAAGTAAATAGGCAATTCTAAAGTTCATATAAAAAAAATCAAATGTACAGAATCATCAGGGAAGTTCTCAAAAAGTATAATGGGGGCACTAATAAGCCAGGCTAAATACTAAGACATATTACAAAGCTGCAGTTATCCAAAATTTGATGTTGGTACACAAATAGATTGAACTACCCTGAAAGAGTAGAAACATACCCAAGTATAGATGGTGACTTTAGTACATGATGTAGGGAAAAAAAATACCCAAATCATTCTTATATCCCCCCCAAAAAAAATAGGCCAAAAACACAAAGAACACCAGAAAGATATATTGTGTTATTATTTTTATTAAGCAGTGCAATTGAGGGTATCTGTTTATCTGTAAATATATATCTCCGTCATTGTGTATATGCACATATGAATATGCTAGTACATGTATAAAATTCCCTGGAAGGACACATATGAAAACTGGTAAAGTAGTAGTCTCTAGGGAGATGGATGATTTCAGAGATAAAAGGAAGGCTTACTATTCAATAGATACCCTTTGCAACGATTTGAATTTCTTAAGTCAACTTCAAGTATTACCTATTTTAAAAATTTTAAAGGAAATACTAAGATCAAAGTTCAGCCAGTGAATAGTGCTACAGACCAAATATCTAAATGAGTTTTTAAAACTTTTCACTCAGATATTTGAGTATCCTGGAGTGTAACACATCTATCAGGAGCTGTATAAACCTACCTTGCTGCAGTTCTTTGCATGATTCTGGGCACAGAGTCAGCATGCAGTAAAGACTTCTGGAGTGTGAAGGTAATTTTCCTTTACTACGGAATGGGTCTAATTTAGGAAGCAGGATTGCACAGTTGGCAGTCCTCTTAAATACTTCTTTCCCCATAGTACCAGTGTGAAATATCAAACTTTTGGCAACCAGGCACGTTCCATGAATTCATGTGTAGTGTTTCCTTTTTTTTTAGAATTGAGATCCAATGCCCAGTGCCTAGCTTTTTTTAAATTGTCTTTCTAAAAATCTTGCTACATTTTTGCACTGGTTATAAAGCAGCCCTTTGGACACAGGGAGAATTGTTCAGATTTCCTCCTTGGGAAAGTCACTGAAAAGCATTTCAGCAGAGGCATGTTTCTCGCTGCTCTTTCTTTCTGTTCCTTGTTTCTTTGGTTCCTCATTCCACCATAGTCAGAGTCACAACTTCAGAAGTTACCTTCAAAAAGCAAACTAAGCAAGTTCTCTTTTTTCTTTAACTTAACCTGGAGGGAAATATAGATAAACATACATTACCAGTAATTTTAGCAAAATGCAGATTTTATAGGCTTATGAAGTTAGCATCTCACAATATTGGATCAGCCATGTTGTAAGTATTTGATGTACTGGTAATTAAACATCCAATAATCTTGAAAACCATCATTGCCCAAAACAATAATAGGAAGACTTTCAATAAGCGGGATTGACACAATGGCAGCAACAGTGGGCTCAAACACAGCAAAGATTGTGAGGATGGCTCAGGACTGGCCAACATTTCATTCTGTTATCCATAAGGTCGCTGTGAATCGGAGTGGTACTCAGTGGTACCTAATGACAACAAAACAATAATGCCTACAATAATCAAATATAAGTCAAAATAAAATTATTTGACTTTTGACCTCTTGGTCAACTGTGATTATTGATGGTACAGTCTGTATTAGCTGATGGAGTGGTAGCGATTAATGAATAGTAAGGGAACATATTGTTGTTGTTATGTGCCGTCGAGTCGGACCCGACTCATAGCGACCCCTCCTTGGGTTTCCAAGGTGGTATCACTATGGAAGTAGATTGGCCAACCTTCCTTCTGAGGAGTGGCTGGTGGGTTTGAACCACCAGCCTTCTGGTTAGCAGTCAAGTGCCCAATAGTAAGCTATTGCATGCTCTCAAGATTGGCAGCTGTATTCATGATCTATTATATCGTATCTGTTGTATACATAACAAATAACCCCAGAACTTAATGTCTTAAAAACTTTAATAATCAATTTGATGTCTTAGGATATAAGTGATGCAGGAATTTGGGCAGTCGTGGCTTGTTGTTTCCCATGAGGTTGCAGTCAGATGTCAGCTGGGGCTGAAGTCATCTGAAGGCTTGACTGAGGATGGAAGATCCACTCAAAGGTGGCTCAATCACATGAGGACAGGCTAGTGCTGGCTTGTGGCTGGTGGCTTCCGTTTTTCTCCATGGGGCTGCTTAAGTGTTGTTATTGCATGGCATCTGGCTTACCGCATAGCAACAATCCAAGAAAGCAAAGTGAGAACTGCAATACCTTCTGTGATCTGGCCTCAAAAGTCATATACTGCTACTTTCACCAACCCTAATTCCTTTTGGGGGAATAACATAAAGATATGAATACCAGGAGCAAGGATTATTGAGGCCCATGTTGGAAGATGGATACAAGAACAATTTGGGCTGTGAATGAACACAGGGCCTCAAGGAATTGGAAGATGAAAATTCTTAGTCGTTTCTTTCTCAAAATTTTATGTATGTGAATATGCTCCGGAATTATAATTTACATATATAACAATTAGAAAGTGGCAAGATTTTGGGGGTGGAGTGGTTCTGATCTCTGAGGTTTTTTGGAATCATACTTGTGTATTACAAGTAAATTATGATTAAATGTCTTATAACTTTTAAATATATCTATATATATTTTTTAAGAGTTCACAGAGTGATAGCAGATGGGACCAAGGTTTCAGAAGATGGAACTGAAGTTGGAGGAGCCAGAAAGAGAAAAGTATAGCAAAGATATCCTTGAGTGGAGAAGACAGAACAGTAGCTTAAGGACTTAAGCTGGGCCTGGGTCTCCTTTGCTCAACATTGTACCCCCAAAGATCCACAATATCAGTAGATACTTTTTGACTAACTAACAGCAGGAATAGAAACTGTGGGTTCTGAGTCTTAAAGAGAATGTATAGGGAGTTAGAAGACTGAAGAATGAACCATCGCAACAGGGTCTCATGATAGTGCTTGAAATGTTGTCCCAGTGTATTACATTATCAGTAAAAACCATGATGCAAATACAGAAATGTCTCTCTTCTCCTAAGTACAAATGCTGAAGATTGGGCTGTGTTACATAGAGTAACTAATGATTTTAACGGAGGAATTGCTATTGAATAGAAGGATCATAGCCAACAACTGCTGAATATAGTTCAGTTTTTTTCCCACTAATTTTTTTTTAATTTGTTGTTGTTGAAAATATCCACAGCAAAACATATACCAGTTCAAAAGCTTCTACATGTACCACATAGAAATAGTGATTACATTCTTCAAATTGTGTGCAACCATTCTCACCTTCCTTGTCTGAGTTATTCCTCTGCCGTTAACATAAATCCACTGCCCCCTAAGGTTCCTATCTAATCTTTCAAGTTGCTGTTGTCAATTTCATCCCATATAGATAGTTCTTAAAAGAGCATAGTGTTCAAGGAAGACTTTTTTTAACTACTTAAGCTAAACTATTGTTTGATTTTAAGAAGGCATTGGGGGATATTTTTGGTTTAAGGCTTAAAGATTTTCTCAGGGCAGTAGTTTCAGGGGTTCATCCAGCCTTCACGGTTCCAGGAAGTGTGGAGTCCAGGAGAATTTTAAATTCTGTTCTGAACTTTCCCTATTTTGATCAAGATTCATCTATAGACTCTTTGCTCAAAATGTTTGGTAACAGTGGCCAGGCACCATCCAGTTCTGGTCACAGAGCACAGGAGACAGTTGTTCACAGAGGTGCACATTCCATATCCTCTTCCTCTTCCTGACTCTCCTTCCTCGTTTGCTCCAGGTCAATAGAGACCAACTGTTGTGCCTTGGATGGCTGCCTGCTTACAAGCTTTTAAGACACCAGCCACTACACAATGAACTAGAAGGTAGAACGGAAGCACTAAACGTATTATTAGGCCAATTAACTTGGATGTCACATGAAACCATGACCCTAAACCTCCAAACCAAGAAACCAAATGTCATCAGGATTTTGGCTGTACATAACAGCCTCAGCAGCTACTTTTTTTTTTCTTTTTGGTTATTATTGTAAATATGTCTATCACACAGCTTTTGCCAATTCAACTCTCCAGGTATACCACTTATTGACAGAAGATACAGTAACCAACTCTGCAACCCTACCCTTAATAAATAAAATATTTCTGTCATGATTGCCTACTATATTTTAATTGAACATATTTTTTCTAACATTAGATTTCTATAGGATGACTAATGGACTATCAGGTAATTCAGCCATTGTTTTCTAAAATCTGTTTTGTCAAATAAACATAAAGTTGAGGTTAACCTAGCTCTTTCAAAAGTACCAGTGGGACATGTATCTGTCTTCACTGTAGAGAGGTCTTTATCCTCTGTAGTAGGACCTTGGGCTGAATCAGCACAACTGGGATTTGGAATCTTTACTACTCTGGAAAGTCTATATTTTTTAAACCTCAGACTTAGCCATTCCCTGATTTTAAAACTAATACCATTTTAAGTCATATACTCAAGGATAGACTTAGCATTCAGTGAGATAATATACATGTTTGGCCCAATGCCCTGAAGAGAATCAGGATGCAATATATGAGACAGAATCACAGCCATCATCATCCATATAAAGTAATTTACCTTGACCCTATGTCCAGTTCTAATGCACTCTGACTTCCAGGCACCCTGAGTTTTCTAATCTGTTTGAGGAAAAAGAAAAGTAAGAATGATGATTCTTTCCCACTTTTCTACCTAGAGTTTCTGAGGAAGTAGGTTGCCCCATCTTCCTTCTACAGAGCAGCCAGTGGGTCTGAACCACCAAACTTCTGGTTAACAGTCAAATGCCATAGGCACTGAACCACCTGAGCTTCTTTATAAATGAAATAGCAAGTGTAAATTGAAGAAAAGCAAAATAGGGAAGAAGTACTTTTAAAAAAACACTAAAACAAGAACTAGAAGACCTGGGTTACCTGATACCTACAATTAACTGGCCCTTTTGTGACCCTAAAAGAAGCTCTGGTGGTGCAGTGCCTAAGGAATTTGACTGCTAACCAGAAGGTTGGTGGTTCAACCCCACCAGGCACTCTGCAGAAGGGAAATGGGGCAATATATTTGGGTAAAGATCTGACACCTCAGAAACCTATGGGGGTTGCTATGAGTTGAAATTGACTTGATGGCAGTGGTTTGTGAACCTTAGATACACTTCTTATTTTCAGTTAGAGTTCAGACTAGATGTTCCCAAAGATCTCTTTCATCACTTATTATCTTATCGATTTTGTGTTTTAGCTCACAACCACCCTGTTGAGTTTTATTGTCTTTGGACAAACTACATAACCAATATGACTCTGTTTCCTTATCTAGGAAATGTGATGAATAATAATGCTTCTCAATAGAATTGTTAAGGATTGAATGAATTAAAATATATAAAGCTATTAGAACAATGCCTAAAATATAGTGAGCACTCTGTAAGTATTAGCAACGATGATGATGATTTTGTAAATGAGGAAGCTGAGATTCGTGAAAGTTAATTAATTTTCCTGAGGTCACACAGTAGTAGAATTGGAACCTGAATTCAGGTCTTAGGAATTCTGTTTAACCACATTGCTTGCACATATACCTTTCAAACCTTGCTACTGTTTTTGAAACATATGATTGATTATCACAGCATCTAGACAGCTGGAACCCCAATAACACTCTGCCAGCTTTCATATATAGGTGGTCTTACAGAAAAGGGTAAAGAATGAGAAGCTGGGATGTTGTTTGTCCCTAGGTCTGAGAATGTCCATGGAATATATGACAATGCCTTCTTCAAAACTTAAGATGTCCCACCAGGGCATTGCCACCTGGGAAAGAGGAAGAGAGTTTTACTTAGTGTCCAAGGTCTACTTGTGGCTGTCTCGGTTCTGTTGGCACTGCCATTAAGGTAATCACTCGTTTTACTGTACCTTAGTTAGGTCTCCACATATCCCTAGTTTACTTGGATAAAAAGATTGAATTTCATTTTACATTGTAAAACCTATTAAAGCAATAAAATCATAGTTTGGTTTTGAAATAGATACTTTGTTCTTTAATTCTCCAGTCTTTTCTACCAATTGTTCTTCTGCTTTGGGTGAATGCATAAAAAAATAAATCTAATTTCCGTCAGTTCAGGTTCTTGCTATGTTTTGTTTTCAAACATAACCAGAGCATTATATCTCAGAGACTGTCTCTCAAAACAAAATGTCCTTGAACTTCTCTACAATTCCAACAGTCCTGCTTTGGCTCAAAATATTTTTGAATTCATTCTTTACTAATTATCTTCAGAGTTTGCAGGACATTCTTTTGAAAAGACTCAGTGGTGGAAAATCAGTTACATTACTTTATTATCACACCATATAATTGTAGATCTACACTACTACTGACATAAATTGTGAAAAAAGAAATAAAAATTATGAAATGAAGGCATTTGACTGCTAACCAGAAGGCTGGCGGTTCAAACCCACCAGCCACTCCTTGGAAGGAAGGTTGGGCAACCTACTTCTGTAGTGATACTGCCTTGGAAACCCAAGGAGGGGTCGCTATGAGTCAGGTCTGACTTGACGGCACCTAACAACAACAACAAAAACATAGGTCAGGTCCATTGCTATGTATAAACCTTAAAAAAAAAAAAAATCACTGCCATCAAGTTAATCCTGACTCATAGCGACCCCCATTGGGTCTCCAAATCTGTAAATATTTACAGACACAGACTGCATCATCTTTCTTCCATGGAGCCACTAGTGGGTTCAAACACCAACCTTTCAGTTAACAGCCAAATGCTTTAATCACTACACGATCAGAGCTCCTTATGACTGAGTATGGTGAATCTAAATTTAGGAAGAAAAATTAAAGAAATGTTGAATGAAAACTTTCACTCTATCGAGTGGCAATAATAGGTTAGTACTATTTCTGGATCTCATTGGCTCATTTCTGTTACATCAACATCACTGAAAATATTTATCTTCATAAATACTTCACTCTTAAGTTAACCTAGTGGAAAAATGGAATAAAAAGTTCTGCAAGAACTTTTGTTTTAAACAAAATAATGTTAAATTTTTGCATTTTATGTTATTTTTAAATGTTACAAAAATACATGAGTTTATTGCCTCTAAAAGACATATGCTTATTAACCTGGTTTTCTCAGTCTATTTTAAGAGTTGTTGTTTTTTTTTTTTAATCAAAATGGATATTTTAAAAGTTATAAAGATATAACATCTTGCTAAATTAGACTGTAAATGATTAATTTGGAAAACAAATATATTTTAATATTTCTCTAGAAGGCCTTCATATGTTTGAATAAACAGCTATTAGGAAGTAAGGCACCTTCTATGTGTATGTATGCTATCTTTGGGCACACAGGCTTCTGCTATAAATGAATAATTGTGTCAACATTCATCCATATTTAATGTTGGGGTGTTTATTCTACTTGTCCTTTCGTATACTTAAATACATTTTGTATTTGTTCTTATATAGGATTCAGAAACAGGAGACTTCTCTTTAATTTTTCTCCTGTGTGAATAAACTGATCGTGGTCAAAATAAGAATAGAGGGAAAAGTACAGAGTCAAAAAAATGAAGCTGAATTTCCTGCAAGAGATTTTAGTAGAAAGAAAGAAGTTAGATGTTTGGCTGCTAACACTTGGCTCAAGAGGTCTGATGTAATGAAGCTGAGTGGTGTGGTGGAAAGAGCAGGAGTCAAGAGGCCCAGGCTTAAGTCCTTGGCTCAGCCACTAACCTCTCTGAAGGACCTCAGACAAATCGCTTGACATCTGTAGGCTTCTGTTTCCTCATCTATAAAATGAGAGGTTTGACTACCCGGATGCTAACACTCCTTCCAACTATAACATTCTGTCATTCTAATTCTGCACGCATTGATTCAGATCTTCTTTTCCATATGTATTGTTTACATGCAGACTATGTAAATGTCTGCATCTGTTTAACTTCTAGACTTTGTTCCCCTAGATAGGTCCTTTCTTCCTTCCATGTGGCTTGTACTCACTACCCTCCTCTAAATTAAGGAAGAAAAAATCCAAAATTTTCATGAGCTTCCAAAATCAATCACAGAAATAATAAATATAATATTAGTAATCATGTAAAAGGAATAGAAATGGAAATGCCACTTTGATGAAACTTTTTTCCAACCTTTATTATGAAGATTTTGTAATGTACAGAAAAATTGATAGAAATTTACAGAAAATACCCATATATCCACCACCTACATCCACAGTTAATATTTTACTCTAATTGTTTAGTCACAAGAAACTCTGGTGGTTCAGTGCCTAAGATACCTGACCGCTAACCAGAAGGTTGACAGTTCAAACCTACCAGCCACTCCATGGAAAGAAGATGGGGCAATCTACTTCCATAAAGATTTACTGCCTCAGAAACCCAATGAGAGCTGCTATAAGTTGGAATCACTCAATGACAGTGGGTTTGGTTTGGGTTGGGTTGGGTTTTGTCACAGATCTATCTATCTTTTTTTTTTTTTAAAATGCATTTCAAAGTAAGTTGGTAGGCATCAGTACTTAAGCATGCATATTATTAACCAAAGCTCAAGGCTTGCTTGTATTTTTTCTTTTAAGATAAAATTTTCAGTAAAATACACAAATCTTAAGTGTACTGTTCTGATGAAACTCTTCTGATCTCCATTTTAAATCTTATTACATTCTATGTACATGTTAATTGAAAGAGTTATGTTGTAAAAGGTACACTGTTACATTGGTAGAAAATGTTCGTAATTAATGCTAATTGTTGGAAGCACCATTGTCTGCCAGGTTGAAGTTAAAACACTAAAAAGGGAAGAGTTAAGAAGTGGAGAAGGAAGAGAAATGTTGAAATTCTTTAAAAAAAAAAATCATTGGGAAAAGATTGGTTATAGGCATTTGGATATTTTGTGTATAAAGTCATTGTCATTGAATCGATTCCAACTTATAGCAACCCTTCTTGGATTTCCAAGTCTGTAAATCTTTACAGAAGCAGACTACCTCATCTTTCTTCCATGGAGTGGCTGGTGGATTCAAACCATTGACCTTTTGATTACCAGCCAAATGCCTTAACCACTACACCACTAGAGCTCCTCCTTCATATATACTTGCCTGTGTAATTTGCTTTCTACATTTGCTGAGTAAATTTGAGGGCAAGGAAATGGAAACAAGATCCCGTTTCTCCTGTACACTCTCTCCTGTTTCTTGAAATTCTTTTTCATCTGATGGAAAGAATCTAACATGGTTCCTGCCATATGGTTGACACCTTGTTAAAGATTGATAGGTGAGTAAGTGAATGAGTGAATGAATGAATAACTACCATTAGCAATCAGAGGGTCCTTTCTAGGGACCCTGTAACCAGTAGTAATTAAATAATTATAATACATCATCCAATGGATTGTGGTACCACGTTCCCCAAAAGTATTAGAGCAAGATTCAGGGGCAAGTTAGAAAAGGGGCTTTCGCATTCAAGGTTATGTGTAATTAGTTTCCATTTCTTTTCATATGTATAATAGCATAACTATATGTTTTTCATATACATATATTTATATAAATATATATATAAACTATATAGTTATGCTATTATTATATATCATAGCATAATTATAGAATATAATTATATATATATATATATATATATATATATATATATACACACAAACACACTGAAGTATTTGTCAACATGGCTTTTCTGCTAGCCTCTGAATTAGTGGTAGATTTCTCAGAACAGTTGCAACACAAGGTCTGTCTGAATCCGCTAGGGTCTTAGTTGCTCTGAGTAGTTTCTATCTTGGCTCTTTGAGAGTTCATCACTGCCTCAGGGAGTCACCCAGCATTGAACAGCATCCATGCTATTTTTCTCCAGGGTCCCTTAAAGTGAACTCTCAGGCATTGGATGAAATTATATAGGAGACAGTTGGCAAAGAAGGGCTTTTTATGGCATTGTCATAGTCCTTGGGGTGTGTGGTAGTTCAATTTGCATGTCAACTTGGCTGGGCCTGGTTGAGTGGCTGGGCAGCTGGTGATGGTTATTCCCCATGATGAGAATGGCATTCAACTCTATGGTGGGATCTATCACAAGCAGCTGAGTAGCTGCCCTAGGGATATGGTCTGCTTCCTGTGTACAAGGAGAACCCTTGGGGAACAGTCTCTAGCGTATGACACGCTTGAACCCTGCATGTAGCTGTGTCGTTATTAAACAACCTAACATGATCTGCCAACCTTGGGACTTTCAGTGGTCTTGAATTAATGGCCTACTGTGTGGCTTGGTAACATCGGGACTGTAGCATTTTATTTGTCGACCTCAGGCTTGTTAGCCTTGGAAGCCAGTAGCTGCCTGAGTGAAGAGATGCCTCTAGCTTCAGTGGTTTGGGAGCAAGAAGCAGAGCTGAAGCCCAAGGTTGAGGGGCTTTCATACAGGCCCTAGAGCCTGGCACTTTGAACTTGAACTTCTAGCCTCCCAAACTGTAAGAGAATAAGCTCCTGTTTGTTAAGGCCATCTCATTTGTGGTATATTCTTGTCAGAATGGCACTAGGTAACCAGAACAGAGTGTGATACGCTATCTGTCTTTCAGGAAAAAAACAAAACCAAAAAACACTGCAAACCAACTTACTCTCCATGTGAGAATTATTTATTGCTTACTTCTGCTGTTTGGGCAAGAGCTGGCACTGATGGAGATGTTCTGTCTTTTAAACATTGTTCATGTCATCCACAAGGACACAGTGTCTCATCAGCACTCTCATCCTTCTGCTGATGGTCTCTTACTATGGAAATGGGTAATTAAAGCATCAGCAAGAGTTGGTCCTTTAGTTCAGAGCAATCCAGAGTGGCAAGAGGAGCTAAGATTAGTAGTAGATCTACCATCTGGAGCAGTATAGATAATGAGAAAATTGTCATCATTGAAGCCTGGCCTGGAGGCAGGAGCATGGGTTCAGGGATTGCAGCAGTGGGTTTGGCTTTTACCAGGAGGCAGCACTGAGAGTCCAAAGTGGGTGACAAGGAATCTAACCCACCAGGAGGTTGGGGCAAGCATGAGGAAATAAGAAAGTGGTTGCTATGGTGAACACAGCAGTGCTAAGGAGCTCCAAAGAGGAAAAGACAGGCAGGAATCAATAGATATGGGAACACCCCTGGCAGAAATGACACCTGGGGAAATCCCAACAGCAGAGACTAGTGGGAACAGCAGGGCAGGGTGCGTGGCCCAACCACTGAACATCAGTGGAATGACCAAGGGGGCAGGGCAGGATGGAAGCAGAGAAAGTCACCTACTCAAAGACAACTCCCTTTATACCCTCCTAGACCAAGCACTGAGAACAGCCTCATCTGGGCAGGCAGGTGGTGACATCATCCTTAAAAGGCTAAAATGGATGGTTCCATCCTTACCATTTTTTCTTTAAAAAGGAAAATTATTGGGGCAAGGAGGGGAAAAAAAAAAAATGTTTTGAACTTGGTTTTTAAATCTTACTTTACATTTTTCTGGGGTTTAGTTCTGTTTGCTTCTA
Organism: Orycteropus afer afer; assembly: GCF_000298275.1. NCBI lineage: Eukaryota > Metazoa > Chordata > Mammalia > Tubulidentata > Orycteropodidae > Orycteropus > Orycteropus afer. The sequence goes on from NW_006921621.1 coordinate 13,121,178, forward strand.
ACAAGATCCAAATACCTACTTCAAAGCAAACATTCTAACAAGAACTTGTTAAAAGGAAGGGAAACCAGCTCCTGTGGCTTCTTGTACACCAGCTATGGAGGCACTTACAGAACCACGTTTGTGAGTTGAGTGTAAATGAATCCGAAACCTACAAATTAGATTTCCCTTGAAATACACATGGGTTTAAAACCTTAACGGGAAAAGAACTTGGCAAATCAAATCTGACCATATTCAGTAAAACCTCACTAATTTGCACTAATGACCAAGAGACCCATTGAGAATTACTGAATTTTTGTGAGTATATCAGCATGAGGAAAAAAATACCAAAAAATGGGGTGGGGGGAGGCAAGGAGAGCAGGAGGGAGAAATCAAAGTTCTAGCATCAAACAAACATACTTTATGGTACAATGAAGAATGTATTTGAACGGTTACTGGAATGAAACCCAATAGCTTAATGAGTGCCTTGCTGTGGTGCGCCTGCCCGCTGGGGGATGCAGCCATGTCATACAGCCTGCCGAAGTCAACAGCTAATGTGCACTTAGGTAAAGAGGCCTTCGCTTTATTGAAAGTTGGGGGTTGTGGTTTTTGCAGGGGTGTGAACCAATGAGATTCCACCATACGCCATGTACATTTGTTTTGGGTTTGCACATGCAGGCCATGATTGTAAATCAGTATTAGGGGTGGGATTGCTTGTTACCTTTTTTTTTTTTTAAAAAAAAAAAAAAAAGGTGTAAATTTGGTAGAAGAGATAGCAAGGAAGGAGGCTGATGTCCGTTCTAGCTGAATTTTCCTTGTTGTTGGCTGCCATGGAGTCAGCCCCCAGCTCATGGTGATCCCATGCACGAGGGAATGAAACACTGCCCCATCCTGTACCATCTGCGTGATTGGTCGCAGATCGGACCAGTGTGCTCCATTGGGCTTTATTACCTGTTTTTTGGAAGTCCATCACCAGGCTTTTCTTCCTAGTCTGTTTTAGCCTGGAAGCTCTGTGGAAATCCCGTCAGCATCAGAGCAGCAGGAAGTCCTCCCCTGACAGGCAGCTGGTGGCTGTGCATGAGGTGTGTTGGCCCGGAAGGTGAGAATTATACCACTGAGCCACCAATGTCTCAGGAGTCTTCCTTGTGTGATGTCAAGTAGATTCCAATTCAGAGACCCCAAGCAGCAGATTAGAACTACCTCATAGGGTTTCCTAGGCTGCAGTCTTTATGGGAGTAGATCACCAGGTCATTTCCCCCACGGAGCTGCCAATGGGTTTAATCTGTCAACTTTCAGTTAGCGTGAGTGCTTAACCATTGTGCCACCAGGGCTCCTCCTATACCTGTAGCAGGAGATTTTTTAATTTATAGCATTCTCAGTTGAAGACTGAGTAGTCTTTTGCTGGGAACATGAATTTCACTGAAAGGAAAAATTACATTTTACTTCAGAGGCACCTGTCTTGAAAGTTCTTTAAAAATTGAAATATTCATGAAATTATTTGAATTTCAATCATTGTACTGTCTGTTTTGAATTCATTTCATATAAGAAATATAATGCATTTCCACCATTGTTACTATTTGAACATGTGCAATTAAGGTACAAAGATAACTCTTTTCACTCCTGTTATCTCTTAGAATATCTAGGATTTGGATAGTCTTCATAACTGTGAATATGTCTTCACTAAATGTGCTGCTCCTCTAACTTAGTAACAGCCTCAGGCACTGATTTGTGTTTGTACTGATTTCAGTAACTCCTTCAGACTTGCCTTTCTCCAGGCTTATGTTTTACCAGCTGAAGAATAATTTAGAACTTCCATCCAAGCAGTCATTGAAGGCCGTGAAGAACAATAAATATGTGTAATCAGAGCTTTCTTTATGGCCTAAGTTGATGCTAATGGTTTCAGATCTTGCAGCACTGCCCCTGGACCAGAAAAGGGGTGGTCACACCAGATGGTGCAGAAAAAGACCAGAATCTCATTTATTCCACAGTAGAGTGTCTGCTTTCATCATTTTCAACCTTTTCTTTCCTCCCATCAGCCTCTCCTAGTTAAACAATAAAACATAATTGATGCAGACCTTTTATGCATTCTCATAGAAACTGTTCTAAAACCCTTTACTCTCTCTAAGGCCAAATGCAGATCAGGCAGATGATCAGCTTTGGGATGGATGGATGGATGGATGGATAGATAACCAAAATAAACCAAACTCACTGCTGTTGAGTCAGTCCTGACTGATAGCAACCCCTCCTAGGGTTTCCAAGGCAGTATCACTATGGAAGTAGATTGCCCAATCTTCCTTAGATGGATGGATGGATGGATGGATGGATGGATAGATAGATAGATAACATACAACATATCTGAAAGTTAATTCCTTTTTTCTCTCTTAGATCTCTTTCTGAGGAAGAGCTCCTCACTGGTAGCTGTCTTACTCTGCTCTCTCCTTCCTCTTTGTATATCAACAAATCCAGGTTGCTCCCATCTTGAGTCCTTTCCTTGGCAGTTCAGATTACTGTTCTTTCACAACAGAACTCCTTAGAAGGTCAGAGAGCATTCTCCTTAACATGTCTCATGTGCCCCACATCTTTACCTCTACCCATGACAACCTCTCTTAACTCATCTTCTACCACCAACTCTCTTGCTTATTCTGCTGCAGCCACATGAGTCTCTCTACCTAAATCACTCTTTTGCATGGCTTACTCCCTCCTTAGGAGCTCTGGTAGCGTAGTGCCTAAGGCACTTGACTGCTAACCAGAAGGCTGGTGGTTCAAACCCACCAGCCACTCCTCGGAAGGAAGGTTGGGCAATCTACTTCCATAGTGATACTGCCTTGGAAACCCAAGGAGGGGTCACTATGAGTTGGGCTGACTCCACGGCACATAACAACAGCACAACAACAATTGAAACCTGGGAGCTCTGGTGGTATAGTGCCTAAGGCATTTGACTGCTAACCAGCCACTCCTCAGGAAGGAAGATTGGGCAGTCTACTTCTATAGTGATACTGCCTTAGAAACCCAAGGAGGGGTTGCTATGAGTTGGTCCTGACCCGATGGCACATAACAACAACACTCCCTCCTTTACTACAGATACTCCTTATCAAATGTTACCTTCATGGAGAAGCCTTTCCTCACTCTTTATATAAAATATAAAATATAACTCCATCCCTATTGTCTTTCCCAATTTAACTCTTTCCCATAGTACTGTCACCCTCTACTATATTATGTATTTGATTGCTTATTGTATCTTTCCCACTGTAAGTTCCATGAGGGCATGGACTTTGCTTATTCTGCTCACAGATATTCTCCCAGCACCGAGAAGAAAGTACCTGAGTGAGTACTCAGCTTGTGGCTTGAACCACAAGGCTTCTAGTTAGCAGTCAGATAAATGCTTTAGGCACTACTCCACCTAAGCTCCTTAGATAAAGATACAAAGACAAAGGTATAAAGACATAATAGACAATATAACAGATAAGTATTTTACAGATATATACTGAAGTTTTTTCTTGTTAACTTTATTTTTTGTTGATTTATTTTTTGAAATGTGTATTTATTAATTCATCTTAAAATAACTAATGCATTACATGTTGGTATGCATAACATTTTTATGAAAAATAGCTATATTTTTAGAAAAAATAACTAATAGATGAGTGAACTTGCTTTATATTTTTACAAGTTTTTAAAATATTGGACTTATTACAAAACAATTAGATTCTCAACTCTGCTTCTATTTTCAATATATTGCTGAATTACACATTTTATATAGCCTCAGAATATTCCACTGTACACTCATAACAGAAAGAGCGTGAGAAAAGCAAGTAATGTCTTAGTTATATTATGAATTATTTTGACCTTATGGACACCCTGAAAAACTGAGAATAGTTTCTGTAAGTCTCTGCTGACTTTTTTTTTTTAATGAATTTTATTGAAATATAATTTATGTACAGTGAAATATACAAAACTAAAGTGTTCCTCCCCTCCCCTCCAACCCCTGGCAACAAACAAAGAAAGTTTCCCTCCATATATAAACCTTTCCTTGCCCCTCCACAACAACAAACTAATACTATATTTGTCCTTCTGTGATTGACTTACTTCACTCAGTATAATGTCCTCCAAGTTCATCCACAGTATGTGGTGTTTTGCAGAGTCTACATTATTCTTTAGTGCTACATAGCATTCCATTATGTGTATGTACTATAGTTTGGTCATCCACTCTTCCGCTATAAATCTTAGAGATAAGTCCCTTGCCAGATAATGTAATTATTGGCAAATATGAATTTGTTGCTGTCATTTTTGTTATGTGCCTTTTCATGGTGTCAATTTCTTTGTTCCTTATAATTTTCTATGCTGAGCTCATTTTGTTTATGAATCATGTTATCACTTCCTTCATTGCTGTTGTTTTAGTATTTGCTGAATGTTTATGCTGGTCCTTTTTTTTGATGTCAAGGTTTATCATTTTTCTTTGAGGTTACCCTATGATTTCTAGTTTTCTTCCCAAGTATAGAACAGCCTGTTCTATCCTATCGTTGTCTTGACTTCCCTACCATCTATAAGGTCTGTAATAGCACAGTTTTTCCCCTCTTTTTGGTTTGTAGTTGTCCTCACTTGCCAATTGATGTCTCTGATGCCCTGTTTACAATCCTGTAGGCTTATTTACTTTGGATACTTCCATAGCTGGGTTGCTTTCTGGGTTATATCATCATGTGTGTTAATGGTCAGTTGCTATTGTCTATTGTTGCTTCTCTGTCCAAAGGACTCCCTTTAGCATCTCTTGTAAGGTTGGTCTGGTTTTAACAAATTCCCTTTATTTCTGCTTATCTGGAAATGCCCTAATTTCACCATCAAATTTGAGGGACAGTTTTGCTGGGTACATAATTCTTGGTTGGAAATTTTTCTCTTTCAGGGTTTTATATATATCATCCCTTTGTCTTCTCGCTTACATGGTTTCTGTCAAGAAATCCAAACTTAGTCTTATTGGTTGCCCCTTGTAGGTAACTTTTCGTTTTTCCTGTGCTGCTCTCACGATTCTTTCTTTGTCTTTGGTTTTGGTAAGTTTGATGATGATATGTCTGGGTGATTTTCTTTTGGGGTCTA
>NW_006921621.1:13126961-13129436 GCF_000298275.1 Orycteropus afer afer
TATCTATGCAAGCAGGGTACTGGGCTGTGCTCCTCTCTTTGCTAGTGGGCAGCACTTATACGTTCACCACCTGTCTCCTTTCCTGTTGTCAGCCTCTCATATGTCCCTGCCAACCTTGGCAAACAGAGCCTATTCTTAGGTCCCTGGAATCTGAATGAGAATGCTATCACTTTAAAATCCAAATGGTTGCCACTTCTAAAGATTCAAAATGGTTTCCCCCTCAGTCACTTTAAATATCCAAAATGGCCACTGCTTGTAAACATAATAAATGGCTGCACCCTCTGGACAGCAGAAAGTGAACAGCTCAGGTTGTCTCCCACCTTGCTGTTTCCCTCCCTAGTCATAGGCTACCAGTGCAGTTGTCCCTGCAGCCCTTGGTGACCAGGGCTGATCTTAAGGTCAATTCTCAGGTCCCAACACCACTTGGAAATATTCAGGCTGTTGGTCATGTCAGAATAGCTGACAGTCCACAGCTCCGACTGTCTCTGTACTCACTGTTTTCCTTCAGGTTTTTCCACTAGTTGGTGCCTAATCCACTTCTGTATGGTTCCTTTCAAAGCTCAGGGCTCCAGGATTATCTTCTGTATCTCTGTCAACTGGTTTTTCTTTTCTTTGTTGAAGAAGGTGTGTTGCTTGTCTGCCTATTCCTCCATTTTACCAGAAGTCTCTCTGCTGACTTTTGGCAGAAGTTAACATTCCTATAGATTGTTATTTGATACGGTAAAGCTGATCTACTTTTCTCTAGAAAAGGTATGATGTTTTTTCTGCTTTTGTATTTCTACTCCCCTTTGCTTGGTTTTAGGAACATCATGTTGCAGAGTGTATACTTTTATTTTTAATTAATGATGTTTCAGTTTTCTTCACTGAGGGAAGTTTTTATAACAGTTTTAAATGGAGTATTGCTCCCTCTGGCTAAACCTTCCTATTGCTTCAGAACAGATAGCTATTACATCATATAGGCAGATTCTTGGTGACAGTCATTTCTTAATGTACCTCAGGATTCAGCTGGTCACAAGAGAAGAACTTTCATAGATATAAGCTATGCAATAGCAAGGATATTTTCAGATTTTTTGAAATTAAAATTGACTGTCGAGTTCAAGGAGTTTTCTGTTTGCTTGCTTGCTTGTTTTTGTAACTTATTTTCTGTCAAGTTCAAGGTTTTTGTTGTTTGCTTGCTTGCTTGCAACTTATTCCTTCAGTAAGTCTTTATTGGGTTTTTAGGTACTGATGTATTTTTTTTTACCTCCCCTTATTGTACATTGCCTTCCCCTTCACCCAAGTTAATACATGTCAACCCTCTGGTTAGTTAGTTCCCTTTCCCCTCACACCTCTGATAACAATCAAAGAATGTTTCTGTGTGAAAATTTTTCTCAACTTTTTATAATAGTGATCTCATACAATATTTGATCTTTTGTGACTGACTAATTTCACTCAGCATAATGGCCTCCAAATTCATCCATGTTATAAGGTGTTTCACAGATCCATTATTATTCTTTAACATTGTATAGTTAGGTAATAACATTTTAACAAATAAAGAGAAAGGCCTTGCCCATGAGATAGTCACTGTCCATTTGAAAAGACAGTTTTGAATTGTATCATTCCATTATAATATGTGATTGCTATAATAATCCTTTACAGGATGAAATAGAAGTAAATGGAGGGTACTTCACCCAGTTCTGAGCTGAGAGAAGGTTTCATAGAGGAAAGATTGCCTGGGTTCAATTGTGATAGATGAAAGAGATTTAGATAAGCTGACAGCAGGAAGATGCTCTTTCTAGACAAGAGGGACATAAGCAAAAGTAAAGTTTCGTGGAAGTATGAAACAGCACTGCAAGATCAGAAAATTCCAATAATTTGGAATTACGAAAGCATGCAGTACATGGTGTGAAATGGCTAGAGATGAGAAGAAAAGGAGAGGTGGGAGCAAAGGCATGGAAGATGCTGTGCTTAGGAGTTTGGGCTTAATCCTCAATAGGGTGTTCTTGGAGAGTTTTTAAGCTGGAAAGTGATCAGAGTTAAAAGTAGTATAGTAAAAAAAAAAGGGGGGGGGGAAGAGGAAGTTCCTAATATTATAATCAGGAGCTCTGGTGGCGTAGAGCCTAAGGCATTTGACTGCTGACCAGAAGGCTGGCATTTCAAACCCACCAACCACTCCTAGGAAGAAAGATCAGGCAATCTACTTCTGTAGTGATACCGCCTGGGAAACCCAATGAGGGGTCGCTATGAGTTGGATCCGACTCAACGACAGTGAGTTGAGTGAGTAATATTAGTTTTCAACTTTTTAGTGGTTTTGAAACATTAGCAATGGAACTGTTCTTCAAACAAGGTTTTATGTATTAGCTTAATATGAAAATCAGATCAAAGCAGAACTCCCAGTAGAGATTGGGGTGGAAAACTCAGAATTTACCTAACTTGGTTTCCCCTCACTGTTCTCCTAACTCTTTTGTCAGTTCCCACAGCACCTTCCCAGATGTT
>NW_006921621.1:13129536-13147069 GCF_000298275.1 Orycteropus afer afer
AACAGAGGATGGAAAACCCTAATATGGATTTGAAAACTAAAAGTCAGAAGGTTTGAGGATCTCAGCGAAATGGTGGCCGAGTTCAGGCTGGGACCAGGTCTCATGATTCCCATCTAGTGTGATTTTCAGTTTAGCACATTGTCATTGGAGGAAGAATTTTTCATATAACCTAAATTCCTAGCTCCTATTACTTGGGTACAATTGCTTAGATAAGAAAAAAATATGGTCCAAGTTAGAGTAGATTTTCTACATTTGTTGTTGTTGTAGGTGCCATCTTGTGAGTGCCGACTCATAGCAACCCTGTCTGTGTACAACAAAACGAAACACTGCCCAGTTGTGCGCCATCCTCACAATCCTTGCTATACCTGAGCCTATTGTTGCAGCCACTCTGTTAATCCATCTTTTGAGGGTCTTCCCTTTTTCACTGACCCTTCACTTCATCAAGCATTATATCCTTCTCTTCTGACAACATGACCAAAGTCAGTGAGATGAAGTTGGGCTATTCTCACTTCCAAGGAGCATTCTTCTTGGATAGATTTGTTCATTTTTCTGCCAGTCCATGGTACTTTCAGTATTCTTCACCAGCACCACAACTCAAGAGCATCAGCTCTTCTTTGGTCTTCTTATTCATTGTCTAGCTTTCACACGCATATGAAGCTACTGAAAATACCATGGTTTGGGTTAGGTACACGTTAGTCTTCATGGAGACATTTAGTAGGTGCTTAATGTGTTTTTTATTCTTTAATCTTAAAGCTTTAAAAAATTTAATGGAAGAGATTCTTTTAGAACTGGATTCTAGCATCGTTTCCTTTTGCCTTTTCAGGCTAGTTGAGAGAACAGCAAGTTAGAACCCCTCTACTTGAGTTTTCAGGAATTAGATACGGGGGAGTTTTCTATTAAGGCCTCTTATTAATGGAATTCCTTCCCATTAAGTCTTGATAGTGCTGGAGTTTCCTGACCTTGTCTAAATAGAATGTCATGTCTAAAGCCTGTTCTAATGGCAAAAGCAGTGGGATAGGGATCAGGAGACTTGGTTCTACTCCCAGTGCAGCCATTAGCTGGCTGAGTAACATTTGGAAAAGTCACTCAAGCTCAACTGTACAATGAGAAGGTTGAACTTCTAACGCCCCTTCCGGGCCCTACAGTCTGTGATTCTAATTACAACAACTGTGGTGTTTTATCTGTGAGAGTGGTCACATTTTATAGACTGCCATAAGCTGTCATTTTTTTGGTGGTCCTAATGACTCCAGACAGGTAGATGTGGAAGCAGTTGACTGTGAATATCTCTAAAGAGGAGCAGAAAGGGACATTTCCTCACCAAGGCAAGGAATGTGTGCTAATGAAATGTATTAATTTATTTGCGACTGTCTTCCCAATCTGGGAATTTGAGTAGCTGCACTGAAATTCTGATAATATTCCCCATGACCTTATCAAAGGGCAGCTCTTAGCCTTGGCCAATTCACTTAACAGGAAGATGTTTATGAAGAGCTACGCTTTTCTGAGGGGAGTCACGGTATATAAATTTTTTAAGGGCTCTCAGACTTGTAGAAGGCCTTTGGAGTCTTTTTGTGAACTTTCTGTTCTGTCTTTGACTCCTCAATCTCATTTTTCTGCAAAAGCCCTTCCTCCAAGTGCTATTTAAAGTCCTTTACATCAAGCCCTATTACTTTAAGTGTGACATAACAAACAATGACATTATTATATTGTAAGGACAAGAAATAGGGGGTAACTTATAAAGCAGGACATTTTTATTTACACAGCAGTGTTTTAATAACCAGCAAAATTTTGGAAGAGAACTGGAAAAATAGTTAAAAGATAAATGGACTTATGTTTCCGTGTTATGATTTTTCACATACACTAAAGTTCATTTTTACTTTTTTGAAATCCTTGAAATTCGGACCGGACCCTGGGAGAGTTGCTGGCATCCTTTGGTCAACACATTTGTCAGGGTATTTTCTTTTTTCAACGTTCTTCTATGGTTCTACTAAGCAATAACCTCATTAGCAACACATTCTGAGTGGTATAGTATGATAGCTTTACTACAAAGGGGTTCTGTATTTCAGTTGCCAGGATATAACACTCTTATGACAGGGGAGAAAAAGAAAACTTGCTCTGAAGGGGAAGCTTAGACATTATTTACTCTAAATATTGGAGCTTTCCATTTGAAAGTTTACAGAGGCTGAAGAATTGTTGAATTTGGAGATTTCAAAATAAAAATCTCCAGCAAACTCTAAAAATGTTTCTACCTTGAAAACAAGTCCTATTCCCTCCTGTGAGCCTTTGCCTTACATAGCTCCGGATTAGCCTATAAGTTATTTTCATCACAAATACCTTTCACTAGGAGACACAGTATCACTCTCTTCTGGACTGACACAAGTCAAACATTCTGGTCCAGGGCTAGGCATCCTGAAAACAGACTGTCAATTGTGTTAAGTTAGGTGGACTCTTTTTCCCTCTTTCTATCAAGTCAGTTTTTTAGGCTTCATCAGTTTAAAGCAATGCAGACTCTGAAAGGCCCAAATCGAAATCAATCCTGGCAAGATTTTAGAAATACTGGGAACTCACAATTTTAAATCATTTTCAACTCCAAACTCTTTTTGTTTTTAACTTGGTCTTCAGGTCATCATATGAGCTAAAATTATCGAAAAACATGTTACTACTGAGTTTTCCTCTTTTGGACCCTTGACTTGGTCTACACTGGCAGAATACATTACTACCAATGTCACTGTTCAGAGAAGGGTTATATATATTAAGTCCCAAGCAACCATCAAAGCAATCCTCTGTTGGCACAATTAAAAGGGAACCTGTGCGTAAACACCTTCTCTGGTCCCTATCCATGTACCTGTCACTCTCCAGCATGACAATATATGAGAATGTGTTGATTTTTAAAGTTCTGGGTAGAAGAGGTGAAGACTAATCTACACCTGAACTCCATATATTAGATTAAACAATATGAAATTGCCATTTTGAAGTCAAAGCAAATTGAATGATTCAAGCAAATAACTATTTTGATCTATTACCAGTTTGAAGTAACCCTTCTATTTACCTTTGTCCCAGCATATAAAATAAATTCACCTACATTGACAAAAAATAAAATAATAATAATACCAAACCCACTGCCTTTGAGTTGATTCCTATAGCAACCCTATTGGACAGAGTAGATTGGCCCAGTAGGCTTTCAAAGGCTGTAAATCTTTATGGAAGCAGAGTGCCTCATCTTTCTTCTGTGGAACTGCCAACCTTTTGCTTAGCAGCCAAATTCTTTAACCACTGCAGTATCAGAGCTCTTTAAACTGATAAGCCACTACCAAAAACTCCAAATGGTTCTCTGTTCCTCAGTTGCTTCATCTAAAAAAATGGGATTAGTAGTGGTATCTACCTTGTAGTGTTGTGAAGCTTAAATCTAAAGGCCTTAGAATAACGCTTGACACATAATAAGCACTCAATAAATTCACCTGTTATTATCATTGTCATCATTATCAGCATTTTACTAATTTTCTTTTTCAACAAATGTATCTTCTGACTGCGTGACAGTCAGGTGCTGGGAACACATTTCTGAACAGGTTATGCTCCCTACCCTCAATCTGCTTACAGGCAAGCATATAGGCCATTGTCGCGCTACTGTGTATGACAATAGATGTGGACACACATAGACAAGGCCTAACTTTTCCTAAATGATCAGGGAAGGCTTCCTGGAGGAAGTAACATCTAACTTGAAACTTAAAAAACTAGTAGAACTTAGCCAAGGAGAAAGAACCAGGAAGAGCAGTATTATCAACATGAGCTTATAGTACAGAGACCTGAGAAGAGAGAACGTGATGTGATCTCAGACCTGCAAGTAGTAGAATGTCTCAGGAGGAGAGGACGATAAAGGAAGATACTATTTCCTTTCTGCTCTGAGCTTGTTACCACCATACATCAGCAAGTTTCATCTTCCTCTTGAAGCAGAAATATATATGACTTCCATTAATATGATGAAAAGCTTATTGCCAGATACCAGATGGGTAACTTGAAAGTTCCTTATCAAAAAATTCTAACTGTAATGTTTTTGTCTTACACAGAAGTGACTATTGTGTAAATGAAATTTTATGTAGCAGAGGTCTTAAGTAGGAAAAATGGACTGAGAAACAAAAACTGGCCATAAGAGTAAAAAAGGAATTTTAAAGAAAATTTGTTAATAAGGCCAAATAATAGTAGTAACATGATTATAGAAGACCTGTTGTTGTGTCAAGTTCTAACTCATAGCAAACCTATATTTAAAAGAACAAAACATTACCTGATCCTGCGCCATCCTCACAGTCATGGCTATGTTTGAGCCCATTGTTGTAGCCACTGTGTCAGTCTATCTCCTTGAGGGTGTTCCTCTTTTTTGCTGACCTACTCTACCAAGCTCACATCCTCCAGAGACATAACATGAAGTTTCACCATTCTGGCTTCTTAGAAGCATTCTGGCAATACTCTTTGCCAACACCATAATTCAAAGGCATCAATTCTTCTTTGGTCTACCTTATTCAGTGTCCAGCTTTCACATGCATATGAAGTAATTGAGAATACCATGGCTTGAGTCAAGCACACCTTAGTCTTAAAGATGACCTCTTTGTTTTTAACACTGTAAAAAAGTCTTTTGCAGCCGATCACCCAATGCAGTATGTCATTTGATATCCTGACTGCCGCTTACATGGCTCTTGATTGTTAATGCAAGTAAAAGGAAATCTTTATCATCCTTTATCATGATGTTGCGTCTTGGTCCAGTTGTAAGGATTTTTGTTTTCTTTGTGTTTAGGTGTAGTCCATACTGAAGTTTGATCTTCATCAGTAAGTACTTCAAATCCTCTTCACTTTCGGCAAGCAAGGTTGTGCCATTTGCATATCACATGTTGCTAATGAGTCTTCCTTCAATACTGATGCCGCATTCTTCTTCATATAGTTCAGCTTTTGAGATTATTTGCTTAGGATACAATTGAATAAGTGTGGTGAAAAGATACAATGGTGATGCACACCTTTTCTGATTTGAAACCACACAGTGTCTCTTTGTTCTGTTCCTCTTGGTCTATGTACAGGTTCCACATGACCACAATAAAGAGTTCTAGCATAACCATTCTTTGCAGTGTTGTCCAGAATTTGCTAGGATCAACACAGTTAAATGACTTTGCATAGCCAGCAAAACACAGGTAAACCTCTTTCTGGTATTCTCTGCTTTCAGTCAAGATCCATCTGACATCAGCAATGATATTCCTTGTTCCATGTACTCTTCTGACCCTGACTTCAATTTCTGGCAGTTCCCTGTCAATGAATGTACTGCTATAATCATATTTGAAATTGTCTTCAGCAAAATTTTACTTGCACGTGATATTAATGATATTGTTCCATAATTTCTGCATTCTCTTGGATCACTTTTTTTGGAATGGGCAGAAATATAGATCTCTTGCAGTCTGTTGGCCTGGTAACTGTCTTCCTAATTTCTTGGTATAGATAACTGAGTGCTTCCAGCATTGTATCTGTTGAAAAATATCAATTAGTATTCTATAAATTTCTAGAGCCTTGTTTTTCACCAATGCCTTCTGTGTAATGTGGACTTCTTCCTTTGATACCATCGGTTCTTGTTCGTATGCTACCTCCTGAAGTGCTTGAACTTCAGCCAGTTCTTTTTGGAACAGTGATTGTATGTGCCTTCCATCTTTCCTTGATGCTTTCTACATCATTCAGCATTTTGACCACAGAATCCTTCAGTATTACAATTTAAGGCTTGAATTTTTCCTTTTGATTTTCTAACTCCAGGTCTTTGCACATTTCATTATAATACTTTTGTGTTCTCTGGTTGCCCTTTGAAATCTTTTATTCAACTCTTTTATTTCATCATTTCTTCCATTTACTTTAGCAACTCTTATTTCAAGAGCAAGTTTCAAAAAAAATTAAAAAATAGTAAAGTTAAAAAAAAAAAAGAAAGCAAAGTTCAGAGTCTCTTCTGATGTGCATTTTGGTCTTTTCCTTCTTTCCTATCTTTTTAATGACCTGTTGCTTTCTTCAGGTACTGTGATCTTGATGTCATCCCATGACTTGTCTAGTCTTCAGTCATTAGTGTTCAGTGTGTCAAATGTATTCTGGAGACAGTCTCTAAATTCAGGTGAGATATGCTCAAGGTTGTACTTTTTATCCTTTTACTAAAATAGATCATGTGTGTCCATTGTGCTTTAAGCTTGAGAAGGAGATTATATAAATTCATTTCTTTTGTATTTTCAGAACATCTCCATAAAAACGTTTGAGATGAACAATGTAGGAGAGGTGGAACGCAGACAATAAAAATGAATAAGAAAATTTACCAATTAATATACCTTGGAGATTCTGTATCTTAACAGAAAACTGTAATTCTTTGCCTCTAAAAACATGACATATTTTTTTAGACTAAATGTTTTGGGTTAGTTTATGATAATGGAAAATTGATGGAATTGAAATGTATATCTTTCTCCATCTAATAACATACACCTAATTCTATATTCACAAATGCTAAAGTCTCAATGGTTTCTTTATTGCAGATTTTATTCTCATTTATGAGTTTCATGTTAAGCTGTTAAATCAACAGAATCATCACCTTAGCTTTAAATTAGCATAGCACATCATTAATGAAAGCAATGCCTTACATTTAATTGCTATTTTTAAAAGTTATGTCATGTTGTCATGCCCTACATTTGGGTTCATATGTTACCATGTTTAATTTATAGGGAGCTTGTTTAATTTACAACAAGCTTCTGAGCTGCTTCCTGTTGTTCATTAGCTTTCTCAAAGCTGTAAACTATTTGGTAATAACTGCACTTATTGCTATGTGAATATTTGAAATATAGCGAAACTGAAATGATATAGGATAAGAGGGCAAATGTTAGAGAATTGGAAAAATAGAGAAACAGTGCAGCATGAAATGTCAAACCACATTTTAGGGCACTTTTACTATATTTCCATAAATGCATGAGGGAATTATGTTGCAAATACTTGAAACTGTTTATTTTCATTTTTGGCCTGATTTTCTAGCATTGAAGAAACCATGTCTAATGATCTTGAGTATCCTTAAAGAAAAAGAAATTATATTTTACATAATGGTTTACATGTGTGAGTTCCCTCTGGCAGAAGCACTATAATTAGTGTGTCGTCTCTCAGAGGAGAGACTATCTGTCTTAAAGATGCAGTGGCCACAGTTGACTCCATGAGCCAAATGCAGAACATTGTGATTTTGTTAAAAGATAAACACCATCCCTTTTCACTTATTCATTCTCACTCCTTCCTGCTGCTTTGGCTCAAGCAGGAGAAGCAAAGGACAGCTGAATACTAATAGTTTTTGTCCTTCCTCATTCAGCAAGCCATGGAGAAAGATCTTGGCTTCTTGACATTAATAACTTTGCTTCAACACTACTTGGAACAATTTGAAAAAGGTACCATAAAGAGGACTGAACTTTGTGTTTTACTCATAAAGTAGCAGATTCAGCAAAGCCTCACTCTCCTCTGGGAATGTCCATATTCTTCCCAAGAGACCCAAGATTATAGAATATTATTTCCTTGCACAGCTTTCATTGAAACTATTAAAAGACAATCAGCTTGAGTAGGCGGAGTGGCAGACAGTATGAAGCTTTTTGGTCTTGCTATTAAACAAGAATAATGGTAGTGTAAAAGCTTGGCTGCCTTTTAGACAGTCAAAAATGTCCCTGATTAGAGGAAGGCAAAAAAAAAAAAAAAAACCCTAAAGTCTGTCCTTGAACCAAAATAGAGTAAAAAAAAAAAGAGAGTGTGTTATGTAACGGGTAGAGAAGATGAATGAATGTATCCAATATCTATCTATCTATGTTAGATACACATGCTCACAAGATCATGCACACACCATCTCTGTCGCAGGAGTCTGGCTGTATATTAACTCTTGATTTCCTGTAATGTTTGAGAAATTAAAATTGGCCGTGGGTGAAATATGGCACATTTCAGGTCAATACCTTTGGCTGCACAGTAGGCATTGTGGAAAGATATGAAGAAACCATTAGATGACAGTTTCATTAGGAGAACAAAGTAAGAAGAAAACGATGCCTTCTGATTCTGTTTTGCATTAGTTTGCATTCGTTTCTGAGTGCACTAGCGACAGGATGTCTGCTACCCCTTATCTGTTACAGTGTGGGCCATAAAGCTGGGAGATGAAAAACTGCTGCCTCAATAGAAGCATGTGCCAATCAAAACTGGCCAACCCAAGGAATGGGGCTCAAGTCCATCAGCCCCTCCCTCTCCACAGCAAGGGGACTCAGAAGGACAGGGCAGAGTTAAGTGTGTGGTGTTACGGGACTCTCTCTAGGAAGTACAACATGTTTACGCACCCATTTTTTGTGTTGGAAAGAACCTAAGCTTTGAAGTCCGAAAAAATGAGTTCCTCAATCATAGAGAACTAGAAGTTGCACAGCTGAATGGATAGGAATGTACTCTATAGTTGTTTGTGTTCATCAAGAACATGTTTTGTGCTTCCTCATTTTTGTTTTTATCTTTTAGATAGGAAACACTATGTTTTATTGCAGGAGCCCTGGTGGCACAGTGGTTAAGCGCTTGGCTGCTAACGGAAAGGTCAGAGGTTTGAACCCAACAGCTGCTCTGTGGGAGAAAAATGTGGCAATCTGTGGCCATAAAGATTTACAGCCCTGGAAACCCCTATGGAGCAGTTGAGAATAGATTTGATAGTGAGTAGTTTTGTTTTATTGCTTTTTTTTTTTTTTTTTAAATGTTTTATCCCTGGAGATTTTCTTAGGTCTTAAGGCTAGAGCTAATCCTGTTTCATAAGATAGACTTTCAAGTATTTGAAGACAATTATCATGTTTCCAGATTCTGTTTTATTTTATTTTTTGAATGTTAGGACAGAATTCATTTATTTATTTCTTATTGTGCTTTGGGTGCAAGTTTACAGAACAGGATTTGTTCTGCATTCAGAAGTTCATGTACATTTGATTTCATGCCCTGATTACCATCCCAAACCTTAACTCGCTCTCCTCCCCTCCATTCCCTGTGATTCTGTTTAAAAAAAATAATTAATAATTAAAAGACTGATCAAAGTGGTAAATAAGTCTATTTGTCTTTTCTATGAATAATTTTTGAACCACATTTTCTATATATTTAAAATTCTTGCCTTTTTGTTGTAGTGTGTTTTTGGTCCTGTGTAGGGAAGAGAACAGGGATGTGCTGACTGAGTGCAGAGAGGGCAGCAGAAGCCTCTTGGAGATGGGTCTGCAATAGGCTTGAAGAAGAGTGAGGAGAGCTCTGGCAAGGGAGACAGTGAACAGGAGAGGAGAGAGGAACCTCAGTGGGACAGTGAATGGGAGAGGAGAGAAGAACCCAATGGAGGGAGGCTATTCCTCAACATTGACCCCACCAAGCTGTCCCACTCCAGAGCCAAGTTCAAGAGGAGCCACTGACTTGCAGTATTTACTGTTTGGTGTTCGTATTTCCTGACTGGCTGATTGCTTGCTGCTTTTCAAAGTGGAGGCTGAAGGATCAGTCTCAGTGCTATGAGGGCAGTAACTATCTGACAGGCCAGAAGAGAAGCAGGGAAAGAGCCTAGTTAGGGAATTGTTCCAAGAGTTCATAAAGATGTGATGGTGCCATGTCTTTTGCTTTGGGAAAGTGATTTGAGCCAATTCTTTCATGCCTATTATCACCATTCTAGCATTCAATGTTGTTCACTTTTATCCCCTTGTGTGGGGGTCATCTCTGTTGTTACCTTTATAAGTTACTGTACGTGCATTTCCAAGCCACAAGCATAGGGTAACTATTCATTTGTTTAAATGTCTAAATGCCTTGTTGGTGAGGTCTGTGTCTGTCTTGTTCAGTCTTCTATCCCCAGTGCAGAGCCCAAGGTTAGGCATAAAGTATGCACTGGGCATATATTTGTTTCATGCATGCATTTATTGAAAGCATGCTTCCTATGATGATTTTAGAGCTTCCTGAAGATATCACTGGTTCCAAGGCCAGTGTGATGTATGCTTCAGAACATGAACACTGGAACATCTGCCTCAGTTCACAGTGAGACTCTACCACTTAGCAACTGTGTGACCCTGGGCAAATTATATAGCCTTCTTAATAATGCCCACCTCATAGGTTGTTATAATGGTTTGGTGTATTAATGTAAATGAAATGCTTAGAAAACAGTGACTGGCACAGAGTAAATAAACACTGTGTTAGCTTTTATTATTACTCTCTCTGTCTCTCTCTCTCCCTCTCCCTCTCTGTGTGTGTGTGTGTGTGTGTGTGTGTATATCTATATCTATCTGTCTGTCTATCTATCTATCTATCTATCTATCTATCTATCTATCTATCTATATATATGTTTCTCTTTATCTCCAGAAAAGAAAGGCACCCTGACACTTTCTACAGCTACCTGGATGCTATACGTTGTTGCTATGTGCTGTCAGATCATCTCTAACTCATAGCAACCTTATGTACAACACAACAAAACACTGCCCAGTCCTGTGCCATCCTCATGATCCCTGCTATACCTGAGCCCATCATTTCAGCCATTGTATCAATCCATCTTGTTGAGGGCCTTCTCCTTTGTCACTGACCCTCCAGTTTACCAGGCATGATATCCTTCTCCAGAGAGTGGTCCCTTTTGACAACATGACCAAAGTAGATGAGATGAAGTCTGGCCATTCTCACTTCCAAGGAGCATTCTGGCTGCACTTCTTCCAGGACAGATTTGTTAGTTCTTTTAGCAGTGCATGGCACTCACAGTATTCTTCCCCAGCACCACAACTCAAAAGCATCAACCCTTCTTCTGTCTTCTTTATTCATTTCCTGGATGCTACATAGCAGTGTTAAGAGTGTCATCAATGTATAACTCTCGATTTAGAATTCAGTTCAGAACCAGATGATAGAATGGAACCTCCTAAAGACAAAGTGTGAAATCAAACTGCTGCATAAACACCACCACCCCCAAAAAAAAAACCTCCTCATTGCCATCAAGTTGATTCCAACTCATAGTAACCCTGTAAGATTGGTAGAAGGGTTTCGAAGGCTGTAATCTTTATGGGAGCCAATTGCTACAACTTGCTTCTGTGGGGCAACTAGTGGATACAAACCACTGACCTTTTAGTTAGCAGCCAAGTGATTAACGACTGCACCACCCAAACCTACTGCTGTCCAGTTGGTTCCAACTCATAGCAGCCCTATAGAATAGAATTGCCTCATAGGGTTTCCAAGGCTGTAAATCTTTATGGAAGCAGACTGCCACATCTCTCTCCTACTGAGCAGCTGGTAGATTCGAACTACAAACCTCTTGGTTAGCAGCTGAGAGCTTTAACCACTGCATCATCAGTTGTTGTTGTTATGTGCTGTCGAGTCAGACCCGACTCACAGAGACCCCTCCTTGGGTTTCCGAGGCAGTATCACTACGGAAGTAGATTGCCCCATCATCATCAGAGCTCCTTCCAAACCAAACTCATTGTCGTCAAGTCGATTCAGACTCATAATGACCTCCATTGGGTTTCCAAGGTGGTTAAATCTTTAGGGAAGTAGATTGCCCCATCTTCCTTCTGCAGAGCAGCTGGTGGGTTTGAACTGTCAACCTTCTGGTTAGCAGTCAAATGCCTTAGGCACTGCACCTAAGGGCTCCTAATTACTGCCTAGTGAGTCAATACTTTATTACACCTTCCCTTTGCCCTGTCTCTGGGGTCAACTCAAGGGAACACACACAAATATGTAAGAAGTAGCATAGAGTTTATACAAATTAACTACTTGTTTTATGGGCAAACAAGACCATTTATGTCATACAGTGGTTAAAATGTTTAGCAGCTAAGCTAACCAAAAGGTTGGCAGTTCAAATCCACCAGCCACTCCCCAGGAGAAAAAAGATGTGGCAGTCTGCTTCTGTGAAAATTTACAGCCTTGGAAACACCATGGGACAGTACTACCCTGTCCTATAGGGTCACTATGACTTGAAATCAACTCCATGGCAGTGGGTTTGGGTTTTTTTAAGTACTGGTAGATTTTTTTGTTTACTAAAACCCAACAGGCAAAAATATAGAGAATTTACCATAGCTGTTCTTTTATGAGGATTACCTGTTCTCCAGCTTAGAATAGGAAAATGTACCTAATTTCTTTTTATTATGGTAATGTACACACAATATAAAATTTGCCATTCTAACCAATTCCAAGTGTACAATCAAGGGGCCTTAATCACACTCACAGTGTTGCGTCACCATCACCACTGTTTGTTTCCAAAACTTTTCCATCACCCCAAACAGAAACTCTGTGCCCAGTAAATAACAGCCAGCCACCCCTTCTCCCCTCCTGTACTTCCTGGTAACAACTAATCTACCTTGTGCCTGTGTACTTCCCTATTCCAGATATTTCATATAAATGAAATAGGAAAAACTTATCCTTTTGTATCTAGCTTATTTCACTTAGCATTATGTTTTTAAGGTCACTCATGTTGAAGTATATATTGGAACTTCATTCTTTTTTATGTCTGAATGATATTCCATTGTATGATTTATGCCACATCTTGTTTCTCCATTCATCCATAGATGGCCATCTTGGTTGATTCCACCTTTTGACTATTGTGGGTAATGCTGTAGAGAACATTGGTGTATAAGTATGTTTGAGTCCCTGCTTTCAGTTCCTTTAGCAGATACCCAGGAGTGGAATTGCTGGGTCATATGGTAATTGTGTGCTTAACTTTTTCAGGAACTGCCTGTTTTCCAAAATGGCTGCACCATTTGCTGGACGACAGTTCAAATTTCTCTACGTCCTCATCAACACTTGTTATTTTTCACTTTTTTTAATTTAGTAGCCATCTTCCAGACCAAACCAAACTCACTGCCATCAAGTGATTGCAACTTACAATCACTCTATAGTGTTTCCGAGGCTGTAAGTCTTTACAGAAGCAGAATGCCTCATCTTTCTACTATGGGCTGGCTAGGGGGTTCAAACCACCAACCTTTTGGTTTGCAGCCCAATGCCTTAACCACTACATCACCAGAGGTCCTTAATAGCCATTTTAGTGGATAACAAGTATTATCTCCTTGCAGTTTTGATTTGTATTGCCCTGATCACTAATGAGGAGCTCTTTTGGTGTAGTGGTTATAGCATTCAGCTGCTAACCAAAAAGTCAGTGGTTTGAACCCACCAGCCATACCATGGGAGAAAGATGAGGCAATTTGCTTCTGAAAGGACTTACGGCCTTGGAAACCCTATGAGGCAGTTCTATTCTGTTCTGTAGGGTTGTTCTGAGTCAGAATCAGCTCAATGGCAGTGGGTTTGGGTTTTGAGTAAGTAATGACTTTGAGAATCTTTTAATGTATTTATTGGCCATATTTGTATTATATATTTTGGAAAGTTGTCTATTCAAGTTCTTTGTCATTTTTTGCTTAGGTTGTTGGTCTTTTTTTATGTAGGAATTCTTCATATATTCTGGTTATTAAACTCTAGCAGACATCTCACTCACTGCCGTTGAGTCGAATCTGACTCATAGTGACCCTTCCTTGGGTTTCCAAAGAGGTATCTCTATAGAAGTACATTGTCCAGTCTTCCTTCCAAGGAGTGGCTGGTGGGTTTGAGCTGCCACCAGCTTTCTGGTTAGCAGTCAAATGTCTTAGGCACTGTGCCACCAGATATTTCCTCCCATTCTATAGGCTGTCTTAATAAATGCCCTTTGATTCAAGAGTTTTTTTCATATTTATTTAGTCCAAATTTGTTTTGTTGCTCATGTTTTGGTGTCATATCTAAGAATCCATTGCCAAATGCGGGGTCCTAAAGATTTACCCATATGGTTTGTTCAAAGAGTTTTATGGCTTTAGCTCTTATATTTAGATCTGTTTTGAGTTAATTGTTATATATAGTATAAGTTAGGGGTCCAACTTTAATTTATTGCATGTAGAAATCCAGTTTTCCTGGCAAAATTTGTTAAAGAAACTACTCTTTTCTCATTGGATGGACTTGACACTCTTGTCAAAAGCCAATTGATAGATGTTTGAGTTTATTTCTGGACTCTCGATTCTATTCCATTGGTCTATATGTCTGTCCTATCCTTTGTTAAGAGGCTTTTTAGATATATTTTTGGAAATATTTGTATGTAAAATTTACCAAAATACAGGAACAAAATAAAGCCACATTTTTGTTATTAGAAATTAGAAGGTGACAACATCAGCCCATTAGAATGGAAATCCAAAACCATACTGTTTTGATTAATGTAGTTTTGTGGTACATTTTGAAATTAAAAAGTATGAGTCCTCCTATTTTGTTCTTCTTTTTCAGGGTTAGTGTGGTAGTTATGTTTGTGTGTCAACTTGGCTGGGCCTGGTTGAGTGGCTGGGCAGCTGGTGGTAGTTATGCCCCATGATGAGATTGGCAATCAACTCCGTGGTGGGATCTGCCACAAGCAGCTGAGTAGCTGCTTTGGGTATGTGGTCTGCTTCCCATAAATAAGAAGCAGTTTTGGGAATGGTCTCTAGCTTATGGCACACTTGGACCCTGCATGTGGCCTTGTCATTGTTCCAGCGTGCCATGCTCTGCCGACCTGGGAACTTACAATGGACTTGAATTAATGGCCTGCCGTGTGGTTTGGTAACATCGGAACTGTGCCTTTTTACTTGTCAACTTGGGCTTGGCAGCCTCACCAGCCAGCAGCTGTCTGAGTGAAGAAAAGCTTCAGTGGGCCGGGTGCTGGAGGCAGAGCTGAAGCCCAAGGCTGAGGAGCTATCACCCAGCCCCTAGAGCCTGGCACTTTGAACTTGGACTTAAAGCTCCAAACTGTAAAAGAATAAACTCCTGTTTGTTAAAGCCATCCCATTTGTGGTATATTCCTATCAGAGTGACAACTAGGTAACTAGAACAATTAGTTTTGGCTATTTGGGGCCCTTTCAATTCCATGTGAATTTAGGATTGGCTTTTCCATTTCCGCATAAAAGGCTGTTGGAATTTTTTAGAGATCCCATTGAATCTAGCCATTTGTTTTGTTTTGTTTTAATGTTTTCATTCTCTTCTGATGCTTGTGAATACTGTATTTTATGTGTGGGGTGTTAGGAGTAGAGTAAGAAAAGGAAGTGGAGGCATGGAAAACAAAAGTATTCCTTCTCCACTTAATTTTTCCAAGGATTAAATGCTTCAATAACCTTAGAATCAAATAAGTTATATAAAAATCAAGCCTTGTAATACTTAGTCTCTAAAGCCTTTTTGAAGTGGGTTCCATATTATATTTTCACAGCTCTATGGCATAGCCTTTGCTATAGTTAATGAAGCTGAGCAAGGTCTGAGGAAATAAAGGCCAAGAATAATGCATAATTAGAGGAAAAAATAGCAGTGGAATTAGTTTAAAGGTGAAAGAACTAGTGCCACCAATAATTACTTTTCCTCAGGTGCCCATTTACCTAATTCTGGCATAAATACTTTTAAATGCTTGATTCTGAGCCTCTTTCTTCCTCACTAGAATATAGTGAAAATTAGAAACAGAAGCCTTTTGAGTTTCTCCAAGGCTGGAAAATAGAAAATGTGTGTCATTTCCATAAATTGATCTTCTAATATCTAAGGATGATGGATTTTCTATTGCATGTGGCACCCAAAATTGTAGGAAGTGTCACTGAGGCCCCTCGTCTTTAAGCAGAGTCAATCCTCATCCCTTTGGTAGATTAAATTTGTGGAAAGGGCCTTACAAGTCAAAATGGTGTACTTTTCCTATAGAAACATCGTTCAGTAGGAGTCGGTGCTCTTGGCCAAGGGCTTGATGCCTAGCTTTTACGGAAATAATTCCAGACACCAGATTTCATTAACTAAATCAATTAAAGAAGTTGCTATAGTATTTCACTACTTAAGACTTTTATGTATTTTTACTGTAAGGTTGTAGTAAACCATACAGACTCCTTTAAAAAAAATCTATCACATTTTTTCTTTAAGAAATGAGAATGTAACACCATGTCACATGTCTTAAGAGGGAAATTCAAAATGCAAACTTGAGGAACGTTTTGACAAGCTTCTCCAAGGAGAACTAGACTACTCAATGTTGGCTCTTTGATAAAGGAATCATACTTCTCATTGCTAATTCCACGATAGCCAGCACAGGTTTTGAAGAGTGAACGTTTTGGTTGGTCAATTTGAGGTTGAATCTATTTCTTTATAATTGCCTAATAATGTATGCCTGTGTTGCCAGTCATACTTGCAGGGGATACTAACATGAATGTGGTCACTGCTATGAGTCAGATCAGTGTCCCTCCCAGACTTTCTGTTTACCAAGAAAAAAAAAATCACTTCTATCTCCACCTTCTACCCAGTTTGGAAAATTCTTTTTATTCCTTAATCATTACTGTGGCTTTATTCTACTCCTATGTTTAGATAAGTGTTGTATACAAATATTTCCAAATATATATTTTAAAAGCATCTTGATATCATTCAAAATTGTTAGAACCATTTTAATGAGAAAGATTGAAAGCTATTCTCTTTGTACACAGAAAAATTCTCTTAATTTCTTGATATGTCTGGAACTTACATGAACTAAATTTGTTGTTGTTGTTGTTACATGCTGTTGAGTCAGACCTGATTCATAGCGACCCCTTCTTGGGTTGCTGAGGCAGTATCACTACGGAAGTAGATTGCCCCGTCTTCCTTCCGAGGAGTGACTGGTGGCTTTGAACCACCAGCCTTCTGGTTAGCAGCCAAGTGCCTTAGGCACTATGCTACCAGAGCTCCTGAACTAAATTTAGTGTCCATGTATACCTGGTGGTTCAGTATCTTTGGATCTTAAGCTCCCAACCAAGAAAGGGTTTAGTCTATGGATATAGCTCCTACTCTAGCAAATCTTGAACATAATCTGAATTGTAATTCTTACTGTGAGTACAAATATGACTATGTAAGAGGTAATTGAAAGCCATGATACATAGTGACTTCACTGTAGCTATATGTGTTATATATATACACACACATATGGATGTTTATAAATTTAGATAAAAGCATATTAAAAACAATAACAAAATAAACCCAGCTTCCCCAGACTCTGACAGAGAACAAAGTAATTGAAAAGAGAAAGGTCAGTGTTTCAATCATAAACTTCTAAGGCTTACTTCCAGTTGAGTGTTTTTGTCTTGCTAACCACAGAGAGCAGTTGGAGAGAGTGGATCATTTCATTTCGATTGCTTCACCAGCACTGGCCCTGAGGGATGGACTTGATGATCTAATAGGTCTTTTCAGTTTCTAATATCTATAATTTTGGCTATTCTGTGGCAGCTTCTTATTGCTTTAAATAAGCTATCTTAATTCGAAAAACATACATCTGAATTTGACCTGCCTAATTTATGTTAAGAAGTATGTGTCCCTTCAAAGCCCCACCAGGAACTCTCTGAGAAACTAAAGAAACTGAAGGAAGCTGAGAAAGGAATTGGGAGGAGGTAGGAATCTGAGACAAGTAATTCTCTGTTTATTTTATCTAAATTTTTATTTTTCAATAATGAGATTATTCCTTTGTTGTTGTTGTTGTTTGCCGTGGAGTCGGCCCCAACTCATAGCGACCCCTCGACCCCTCCTTGGGTTTCCGAGGCAG
>NW_006921621.1:13147169-13190491 GCF_000298275.1 Orycteropus afer afer
GCCCAACCTTCCTTCCGAGGAGTGGCTGGTGGGTTTGAACCGCCAGCCTTCTGGTGAGTAGTCAAGTGCCTTAGGCACTATGCTACCAGAGGTTATTCCTTAGGCCTCCTTAAATCATTTTATGGTTAAAATTTAACATTCTTACTTTAGTGATTTTTTTTTTTAATCAAATTGTTGATTCTGATTCTTGGAAGTTATCTTACTGTTAACTAGCATTTTGTTTCAGCAAATTTTATTCATCAACTCTGACCACTTCTTGCCCAATATCCACTCTGCAACTTCTCAGACTTGAATGTCTGAAGAGGAAGTAGTATTTATGCATTGCTCCAAATGTAGTCAGAGGTGGTCCACAGGCCAGGTGTGCTGGGACATTATTATTAATACACAATAACTGTCTTCTCTCAGCTAACTACATCACAAACACTATAAATTAGCTTTTATAAACATAGAAATATGTAGCCTCCTCAGTTGTACATCAGGTCAATCTGGTAGATCTGATGGAAGAGCTCTCCTTTATTCTTCATGCTCAATGATTTAAATTTAATATGTAGGTCTTGTAGGCTGTTTTCATTTAATATTTTCTCCTGTACATATTCAGTTCATTCCTGAGATTATTCTTCCAGACCGGAAGAGTAAAGGACCATATCTGTGTGTCTTACTGTCCATTATTCTGTCTCTCTCTCCCTCCAAGGCTAATTCAGCCTGAATGCCAAGGTACTTTTTCTGACTCTTTCTCTACCCATCTTAATTTTAGTTACTGTCTTATAAAAACCAAAACAAACACACAAATAATTATAGGCAAATCAAACCAGGATGCAAATTGGAATTAGTTTGTATAGATAAGTCTCTGCAGCTGTGTTTTATATCAGGGTTGGTTACATGAGTTGCCACAAATAAGTAGGATTTTGTATATTTAATTCATTGACCACACTCTGTATTGTAGACACCTCACTGAATTACATAAATGGTACCCAGTGATTCACCTATAACTTAGCCTCTAATGCCACATTTGAATTGAAATTAAAGTCATAATGTAATATTTATTTCAGTAGTTTATTCTTTAGACTAAAATGTAATAAAAAGGAAGGTCATCTCCCACTCACCTCTGTTGTCCTTCAAAGAAAAGTCAGGTAGAATGAAATAGTGGGACGTGTGTTGGGCTGGGTGTCAGGTGGCCTGGCTCTATCACTGAACTTGAGACTGAGGTGTCATTTAACCTCTTGGTGCCACAGTTTTCTCACCTAAAATGGTGATAGTAATCCTGCCTGCTTTCTAGAATTACTGAGGTTCACATGAGATAATGCTTGTAGAAGTAACTTGTCAAGCATAAACCACTGTGCAAACATGCATATAAAAGTAACGTTATTGATGCCAGCTGAAACTAAATGATGAGGATAAATCAGGTGAAACGTCTCAAGAGCTAGCCATTTGAACTTGTTTAATATCTATCAGTCTCTAGTAGAAAGCCTCACTTAAAAGCTAGCTGGCAGGAAACTCTGATTAGAAAAGGCCAGTTGCAGAGATCCACACAACAAGTATACACAGAATATTACTGTAATATTTTTCTTCTTACAAGGGGTGAAGACAGCAGAGGATTAAAACTGAGAAAGAATCTGAAAGACAAATGAAGGTTTGGTGTTTTGTTTTTTTTTTTTTCCTTTTGCTAGATCAGTGCTTTTCCACTCTGCCTGAACATCAGACTCACGGAAATTAATTGGCCTAGGGTTTAGTCTGGGTCTCAGGATTGTTAAAAGCTCCCCAGGCAATTCTAATATGCAGCCAGCCAGTGTTGAGAAAAATCACTATGCTACAGATATAAAAAAAGACCTCCAGAAGTATAGTTATAAAGATAATATTTATAGACAAGGAAGCTAGATTAATGGAAACAGAACAACCAGAATGTAAATAATGAAAATGCCGACACTATGAAAAGCATATCCAATGTCACTAAATAATGTGTATTAAAAAAAAAAAAAAACCCTCGCTGCCATCAAGTCGATGCTAACTTATCATGACCCCCTTTGGGTTTCTGAGGCAGTAAACATTTATAGAAGTAGATTGCCTACTCTTCCTTCCATGGAGTAGCTGGTGGGTTTGAACCACCACCCTTCTGGTTACCAGTCAAATGCCTTAGGCACTATGCCACTAAAGCTTCCTAATTTGCTGTGTAAACTTTTACCAAGAACACAATGAAATATCTTTTAAAAAGATAAAATTTATAGACACAGAGATAACTGCCAACACTAGAATATATGTGTCTAATGAATGGGAGAGAAATTAATGGGACCTATAGGCTTGCGACTAGTCTGCAGTAGCTTAGGCTGCCATCAAACCAGGTAGAAAATAAGAGCAAAAGAAGAAAGACAAAATTGCAAAAAGCTTCCTATAGTTATTAAGGTTTCCATTTGAAAATTTGTTTCCAACCAGTAATGTGATAGTAAGATGCCACCAGAGCTTCTCAAGAGGCAGTTGGTATATGTAAACATAAGCAGAAGTGTTATTTTCACAGTTCTTATTCCCTGTAGTAAATATTTATGTAATGGCTAATCTGAGTTGTTATAACCAATCATAGCTGATTCCCTTTAACATGCAGACACTTTGATTGTGACCAGACTTACAGTTTCAGGTCATTTACTGAAATGCCAAAAAAGAGGAAAAATGGGTTTTTATCTGTGAGAAAGATGGTGACATTCTATGCCTAGAAAAAACAACTGCATGAGCAGTTAGAAAAGTATATAGTAGTTAGCATAGTCCCAAAATAAAATGCAAGAAACAAAGTATTAGCCTTGCATTGTGGGCTCAGGGTCCTCTCCGCCCCCCCCCCCAGCATTGTCCTGCTTCATGCCTAAGGGTTCAATCTGATCCATAATGTCAGTTACCAAGGAAAAGTAACAGTTACATATTTTCAAATTCTGTTTTTAAACACAGAAAAAGCCACGAAAGTCAAATTTAAAGCCTAAAAACTACATTCATGATGTGGAAAGTTATTCTTTACTCTTCAAAAAATATTTTCAATTGGGAAAAGACAAAAATGTTCAAAAATGTCAGGCCGCCCATGTTCTCTCCAAAGAGGCTTCTCAGTTTCCCTGTAATATACACATCTGCTTGTTCTTACCTCCTTTTCTCTACTCCTTCCCTTCTGAAAGCTCTCTTTGTTTCTTTTGTAGTCAGCTCCACCCTGTTCATTGGAGGGCTCTGAAGTTCCTCCCCAAAGTTGTCTGATTATCTGCACTTCTTTTGAGCCCCTTACCACTATCTCTGCACTTAGCTTGTTGGGATATTTACAAGTCTAGTTCCTGAAGATATCCGTGTACCTAACAGCTTATATCCTTAACTAGACTTTTGCATTCAGTTGAGGAAAAGTTCCTGATTGTCAAATGTAAAACTATAGTGCAGAGAGGGAACAAAGTTTAAAAGCAAGGCAATGGAAGAGATCAAGAACTTGAGATAGTCCCCAAGACAAATTTTCAGAGTCTGCTACTTCACATACCCTTACCGAGGGATTGTTTTCCAGAATTATTTTGTTAAAATTTCAGGTACTCCATACAGAAATACCATTTCAGAGTTTGTAGTGATTATAAATCACTTCTGATGACAGACTATGGATGCTTGGCTTGTTGTTCTTGTTAGGCACCATGAAGCTGACTCCAACTCCTAGTGACCCTGTGTACAACAGAATAAAACACTGCCCGGTACTACACCATCCTCATAATCATTGCTAGGTTTGAGCCCATTGTTGCAACACTAGATTTGTGGCTTAGCTCTACCATATTGTGTATCCTGGGAGACTCTGTTTAATGCCTCAGATACTGTTTTCCTCCCACCTAGCACCTAGCCCAGTGCCTGGTAGAGAGTAGACATTTAATAAATGTTTGCTGAATTGAATTGAATTGATTTTATAAATGTACACACTGTCTACAATGGTCTTAATGAAATAACTCTAGCTCTTTAGTATTTCTGTTCAACTGGACCTTTCCAATGAAACCATAGTATACTGCCATGTGGAAAACTAACAACTTGGGGAGTACAGATTTTTCATTTTCTGTAACTATCGAAGTGCAGATATTCTTCCTGCCAGTGATGAGCCATCCCTAGAAAATCTTTGTTTTGTTTGACTAAGTTATAATTTACACAAAATAAAATTTACCCTTTTGAAGCATACAATTTGATGTGTTGTAACAAGTGTATAATCATATAATCACCATCACAATTAAGATTTATAGCATTTGCATTACTCCAAAAAATGTTCTCATGGTCTTTATTGTCAATTCTCTCCCTTCATAGCCAGCTCCTGTCAACTGCTGATCTGTTTTCTGTCCCTGTAGTTTTGCCTGTTCTAGAATGTCATATAAATGGAACCTTACATATATGTCCTTTCATTTAGCATAGTGCGTTTCAAATTCAATGACATCATTAAATATATCAATGGTTCCCTTTTTTATTGCTGACTAGTATTCCATAGTATGGGTGTACCACAATTTGTTTATCTATGTAATGAGCATTTGAGTTGTTTCCAGTTTTTACTAATTATGAATAAATCTGCTGTAAACATCTACATATAAGTCTTTATGGGGACATGTTTTAATTTCTCTCGAATTTGTAATTTTGAAGGACAGTTTATCCATTTTTTTCCTTTATGTATATGTTTTAGCTGAAAAATCTTTCTTATCTTGAGGTCACAGAAATTTTCTTTTCTAATTTCTTCTAAAACTTTTATAATTTCCTACATCTAGGTATATCTAGTTAATATGTATATATGGTGTGAGGTAACGATCAAAGTTCTTTTTCGTTTGGTTGGTTTTGTTTCTTGTTCCTGCAGTTTTTTTGTTTGCTTATTTGTTTGCGTATATCTAATTGTTCCAGAACCATTTGTTGAAAAGACTACCCTTTCCCCTACTGAATCTTAGCATCTTTGCTGCAAATAAGTTTATCATGTACAGGTGGATATATTGTTGGGCTCTCTTATCTGTCTCATTTGTTTATCAAACCAAAACCAAACCCACTATCCTTGAGTTACTTCTGACTCATAGCAACCCTATAGGACAGAGTTGAACTGACCCATAGGGTTTCCAGGGCTATAAATCTTTACAGATGGGGATTGCTACATCTTTCTCCAATGAAGCAGCTAATGGGTTTGAACCAGCAACGTTTTGGTCAGCAGCTAAGCATTTTAACCACTGCCCCACTAGGGCTCCTCACCATTTATCTATACAAGAGAAAACAAAATAAAAACACCAAACTTACTGCCATCAAGTCAAATCCGACTCATAGGGACCCCCATTGGTTTCCAAGGCAGTAAATCTTTACAGAAGTATATCGCCCCATCTTCCTTCCACAGAGCAGCTGGTAGGTTTGAACCGCTGATCTTCTGATTAGCAGCCAAATAAATGCCTTATCCACTATGCCACCAGAGCTCCCATTTATCTGTATCTCTATCTATATGTAAACATCACTAATTTGATTACTTTAGCTTTATAGTAAGTTGTGTAGGTCCCCCAACTTTGTTCTTCTTTTTCAAAGCTTTTTATGACTGTTTCAGATCTTTTGTATTTTCCTTTAGAATCATCTTGTCACTTTCTAAAGAAAAGCCTGGTGAGATTAAAAACAAATAGCACTGAATCTATAGATAAACTTGGGAAGAATTAACATCTTAACAATATTGTCTTCTAATCCATGAAAGAGTATATCTCTACTGGTGGCACAGCCTCAAGGTCACAGCAATGTGCAAGCCCCACAGGATGACAAACTGACAGACACGTCTGTCTCCTTTAGCTGTTGGAAGCCTCTATAGATCTATAGATAAACTTGGGGAGAATTAACATCTTAACAGTATTGTCTTCTGATCCATGAAAGAGTACATCTCTCCGTTTATTTAGGCATATAACATATAATAATCATGATGATTCTAATAAACAAATAAACAAAAAGAAATCTCCAATCTGCTAAAAGATTGGCTCCACTGAAAACTATAAAGCCCAAACCAAAGCCATCAGCATTGAGTCAATTTCGACTCAGGTACCCTATAGGGACAGAGTAGAATTTAGCCCCATAGCATTTCCAAGGCTGTAAAACTTTATGGAACCAGGCTGCCTCATCTTTCTACCATAGAGCAGCTGGTTCCCAAGGCTACAATCTTTATTGGCAGGATCTAGGTAAGGGGCAGGAGGCAGGACTCAGCTCCCAGAGCAAGGAAAAGGAGGGAGCAACAGGGACCACAAAGCAGAAGGATCCAGGTAAGAATTAGGTAACAACAGTTCAAACATCAAATAATAATCGGAACAGGGAATATATGAAGTATGAATCTAGGAAAATTGGAAGTTGTCAAAAATGAAATGGAATCCATAACGATTTATAATCTAGGCATTAGTGAGCTGAAATGGACCAGTTTGGGCCATTTTGAATAAGACAACCAAATGATACACTGTTGCACAAATGACAATTTGAAGAGGTATGACGTGTCGTTCATCATCACAAAGGATGTTTCAAGATCTGCCCTGAAGTACAGTGCTACTGTGATAGGATAATATCCATACATCTACAAGGAAGACCCGTTAATACTACTATTATTCAAATTTATGCACCAACCACCAAAGCCAAAGATGAGGAAATTGAAGATTTTCATCAACTTCTGCAGTCTGAAATTGACTGAACATGAAATCAAGATGTGTTAATTATCACTGGTGATTGGAATACAAAAGTTGGAAACAAAAAAGAATCACTTGTAGTTGGAAAAATTGGCCTTGGTGACAGAAATAATGCTGGAGATCACATGATAGAATTTTGCAAGACCAATGATTTATTCATTGCCAATAACTTTTTTCAACACCACAAACGGTGGCTATGACATGGACTTCACCAGATAGAATACATAGGAATCCTGTTGACTACATCTGTGGCAAGAGGTGATGGAAAAGCTCAATATCTTCATCAAAACACAGCCAGGAGCTGATTGTGGAACAGATCATCAACTGCCCATATGCAAGTTCAACTTGAAGTTGAAGACAATTAAAAGAAGTCCATGAGAGCCCAATTATGACCTTGAATATATCCCTCCTGAATTTAGAGACCATCTAAAGAATAGATCTGATGCATTGAACACCAATGACTGAAAACAAGAAGAATTGTGGGATGACATCAAGAATATCAGCCATGAAAAAAGCAAGAGGTCATTAAAAATACGAGAAAGAAAGAAAAGACCAACGTGGATGTCAGAAGAGAAACTTGCCCTTGAGCAAAGAGTAGCTAAAGCAAATGAAAGAAATGACAAGATAAAGAAGCTGAACAGAAGATTTCAAAGAGCAGTTTGAGCAGACAAAGCCAATTACTATAATGAAATGTGCAAAAACCTGGAGTTAGAAAACTAAAAGGGAAGAATACACTTGGCATTTCTCAAGCTAAAAGAACTGAGGAAAAAAATTAAGCCTCAAGTTGCAATATTGAAAGATTCTATGGGCAAAATATTGAATGATGGAGGAAGCATCAAAAGAAGATAGAAGGAATACACAGAGTCACTGTACCCAAAAGAACTGGTTGATCTTCATCCATTTCAGGAGGTGGCATATGTTTAAGAACTGATGGTATTAAAGGAAGAAGTCGAAGCTGCACTGAAGGAATTGGTGAAGAACAAGGTTCTAGGAGATGATGGAATACCCATTAAGATGTTTCAACAAATGGATGCCCCGCTGAAAGCATTCACTCAGCTATGCCAAGAGATTTAGAAGACAGCTACCTGGCCAACTGACTGGAAGAGATCCATATTTGTACCCATTCCAAACAAAGGTGATCCACAGAATGTGGAAATTATCGAACAATATTAATATCGCATGCAAGTAAAATCTTACTGAAGATAATTCAAAAACAGTTGCAGCAATATATTGACAGAGAACTTCTTCCAGAAATGCAAACTGGATTCAGAAGAGGACATGGAATGAAGGATATCGTTGCTGGTATCAGATAGATCTTAACTGAAAACAAAGAATACCAGGA
Organism: Orycteropus afer afer; assembly: GCF_000298275.1. NCBI lineage: Eukaryota > Metazoa > Chordata > Mammalia > Tubulidentata > Orycteropodidae > Orycteropus > Orycteropus afer. The sequence goes on from NW_006921621.1 coordinate 13,155,156, forward strand.
ACATGGTTACTTGTGTTTTATTGACTGTGCAAAAGCATTTGATTGTTGGATCATAACAAATTATGGATAATATTGAAAAGAATGGGAATTCCAGAACACTTCATTATACTCATGAGGAATCTGTACATAGACCAGGAGGCTGTCATTTGAACAGAACAAGGGAACACTGCATGGTTTAAAATCAAGAAGGGAGTGCATCAGGGTTGTATCCTTTCACCGAGCTTATTCAGTCTATATGGTGAGCAAATAATCCAAAACGCTAGACTATATGAAGAAGAACATGGCATCAAGATTGGAGGAAGACTCATTAACAACCTGCGATACGCAGATGACACAATTTTGCTTGCTGAAATAGAGGATGACTTGAAGCACTTACTGATGAAGATTGAAGACTACAGTCTGCATATGGATTATATCTCAACATAAAGAAAACAAAAATCCTCACATCTGAATCTATAAGCAGCATCACGATAAATGGAGAAAAGATTGAAGTTGTCAAAGACTTCACATTGCTTGGTTCTACAATCAACGCCAATGGAAGCAGCAGTCAAGACATCGGACAGTGTATAGCACTGGGCAAATTGGCTGCACAGGACCTCTTTCAAGTGCTGCAGAGCGAAGATGTCTCCTTGAGGACTAAGGTGTGCCTGACACAAGCCATGATATTTTCAGTCGCCTCATATGCATGTGAGAGCTGGACAATGAATAAGGAAGACCGAAGAAGAACTGATGCTTTTGAGCTGTGGTGTTGAAGAAGAATGCTGAAAGTACCATGGATTGTTAAAAGAACTAACGGGCCTGTCCTGGAGGAAGTGCAGCTGGAATGCTCCTTGGAAGTGAGAATGGCCAGACTTCGTCTCACCTACTTTGGTCATTTTGTCAGAAGGGACCATTCCCTGGAGAAGGATGTCATGCTTGGTAAGGTGGAGGGTCGACAAAAGAGGGGAGGGCCTTCAACAAGATGGATTGACATGGTGGCAGTGGTGATGGGCTCAAGTATAGCAAGGATCATGGAGCTGACGCAGGACCAGGTGGTGTTTCGTGCTGCTGTTAATAGGGTCGCTATGAATCAGAGACGACTCGACGGCACCCAATAACAACAGCGATCTTTATTGGAGTAGATTGCCACAGTCTTCTCCTGGGGAGCAGCTGGTTGGTTCAAACTGCTGACCTTTCAATTAGCAGCCATGCACTTAACTACTGCACTACCAGGGCTCCTTTCTGAAAGTTTCATGCCTAACCGAGAATATTAGAGGAACCTGTATCAGATATGGAGAAATTTCTAATGACATGAATTGAGGACCCAACAGAAGACACAAAAGCAAATCCCTCTCAACACGTTGCTTGCTGATCACCGCTAAGGCAGAAAGCTTGTTTGAGATGCTTAAGAAAAGGCAAAATCAGACTATGAAGTGGTTTTCACACAATGTCCAAATCACATAGCATCCTATTTCACAGAACATAGCGTAGACACTAAGCAGTAACTGTAATGTGGTTTTTGTGCCTTTGTGAATGGTATTTCTTTCTTAATTTTATTTCTATCTGTTCATAGTGCTAATATAAAGAAATATGATTGATTTTTATGTTCTCTTGTATCCTGCAACCTTGCTAAACTTGTAGTAACTTTTTGTAGATTCTTTGGTGTTTTCTCTGTCAATAGTTGTGTTGTCTGTGAAGCAACCCCTTCTTGGGTTTCTGAGGTAGTATCACTATGGAGGTAGTTTGCCCAATCTTCCTCCCGAGGAGTGGCTGGTGGGTTTGAACTGCCAGCCTTCTGATTAGCAGTCAAATGCCTTAGGAACTATGCCACCAGAGCTCCCTGTGAATGGAGAGAACTTTATGTGATATTTCCAATCTGTATGCCTTTTGTAGTTGTTGTCACTAGTATTGAAGGTAAATAGGAGTGGTGAGAGTGTACATCCTTGCCTTATTCCCAATCTTATGGGGAATGCATTCATACTTACACCATCGAAATTGATAGGTTTTCCATAAATGCATTTTATCAGATTAAGGAGCACCGTCCGTCTGTTTTTGTTTATATTGATAGTACCTCATTTTGGAATCCCTAATGCTTCTTCATGTGTATCACTTAGGGCACTAACGTAAAACAATGTAATAATTTGCTACCACCAGGAAGCTCTTTCATTAACACACCAAAATGTACATGTCCTGAATGTAGGCTTTTATTTTTTTTCTAAATATATCCAAACTTTTTAGCAATACTGGATCCTTTCTTACCATTCTGCTGTGTCATCTGGGTGACTCCAATGTGCCCAAGTGACTACCTCCTTCCTCATAACAATAGATATCTTTCAAAAGTCAGTGGACATAGTCTTTCATTGAGCAGTGTCTCTTTGCTTCTACCAAAGACAAGTGACATCACTGAAGATTGAATATGATTCATTCTGATGTGACCGTTTATTCATAGTCACCCCCATAATCTTGTGCTGCTGTGTGGTTATGTGATAAATGGTCCCCCATGGTTTCAGGCCCCCCCCCACCCAAGTCTCACAGGAGACTGGATCAACAGGCATGTCTATCACCATGCAATAATCATGTTACTCTTTGTCAAACTGATTTTACATTACTGGCATTCAAAAAAATAATAATAATTTTTGTTATCTTTATATATCATCTAAGTATTTGTTGTAGTTTTTGAAAAAATGGTATATGACAACACGAAAAGCTTTTGAATGATTCATAGCTGGTCGTGCCTCTCCCACTCTCTAGTTCCATTCATTTCCAAGGCAGTTATGCAGCACTGACCAGCCTCATGAGCTCATGTCCTGACAGGTTTATTATTAAACTGATACCAGTGTCCTATATTTGTAGAAGCAGCAGAACTTTCATATTTATTTTTAAACTCAAGCTACTTTAGATGAAACCTTACCCATGACCCAGCATTCACAACAGTTACTGCAATCCCCAGTGTCCCTTTACTGAAAGAGTTTGTTAGTTGCCGTGTCTAAATAATCTCTGTAAGACCTCACCATCAAAGAGGTGGCAGGACACATGTATGATGTCCTTTGAGCTCCTTGTCAGGGTAATATACTGCTGTCACTAAGTCAAGACTGCATATAAGTGCCCCAAATATACAACATCTCTTCCTCACGAATGACTTGCCGTAGTGAATGAGCTAAGCACCCTTTTTCTACTCTCATCATGTAGCTATCACATGCTGTGTGGTATTGGTCACTTTAAAGGACTTTGTGAGGGAAACATATCTAGAAATCTAACCTTCTCTGAGGAAGGATAATGCAACTGTTTGAATCATATTTAGAGAGTAAAAAATGAAAAATTGGTTGGGAGATAGTTTATTTGCAAGTATATGTTCTCAGAGCTCATGCTCAGTCCTTGCCAATGACAGCATTAGCACAGACCACCGAAAATCAGGTCACCTTCCTCTTTTGGTCTGAAGCCATGGCTCTGTTACTCATCTTAAAAAGGTTGTCTTTGATAGCTCTGCATGTGCCTGAGTGCACACACACACACATCTAAGTAATTTTCTGTCTTGCCCTACTCTCAGACTCCTGTGCAACAAGGGTGATGCCTATTCCACTGGCTTCTGTGTGCCTCTACAGACGACACACACAGGGAAGTATTAGAAGGAAAATAGGATGCTCTCAGTGTCCCAACTGTCTTACCAAGGTTTTCCTTTTAAATATGACTTCAGTCATGCCCCTACACTCCCTGTTATGTTCATAGGACATCATACTTTCCATTCAAGCCTCTGGACATTATTGAGAAGCAACACCCCCACCCCATTTCTCACTGTCCTCTCATACTGCCTTATTTGTTTTCATAGCCCTTTACACCACTGTCACAGTGTTTATTTATTGACTGTCTCACCACTAGGCATTAAGAGTTAGTTCATTCACAGGTATATCAGCAAACAAAATACCAAAAACCAAACTCACTGCTGTCAACTTGGATCCGACTCATAGTGACCCCTTCTGGTTTCTGGGGCAGTATCTCTATGGAAGTAGATTGCCCAATCTTCCTTCCGAGGAGTGGCTGGTGGGTTTGAACCACCAGCCTTCTGGTTAGCAGTCAAATGCCTTAGGCACTATGCCACCAGAGCTCCTGTATCAGCAAATGACACATTTAAAAAAAAAAAAAAAATTTTTTGTTTATGGTAGTTAAGGTTATGTGTCAACTTGACCGGGCCTGGTTTTGAGTGGCTGGGCAGCTGGATGTAGTTTTTCCCCATGGTAAGATTGGTAATCACCTCCATGGTGGAATCTACTGGAGCAGCTGAGTAGCTTCCTTATATAAGGAAGTCTGCTTCCAGTATATAAGGAGAGCCCTGAGAAACATCTGCAACTTTTTGGCATGCTTGGACCCTGCATGTAGCCAAGTCTTCATTTCAATGGCCTGCCATGTTCCCTGCTGATTTGGGGACTGTGGACTTGAACTAGTGGCCTGCTATGTTTGGTAATCTTGGAACTGTGACACTTTGTCAACCTTGGGTTTGTCAGCCTCAGCAGCCAGCAGCTGCCTGAGTGAAGAGATGCCTCTAGCTCCACTGGGCTAGGATCCAGGGGCAGAGCTGAAGCCCAAGGTTGAGGGGCTTTCACTCAACCCCTAGAGCTTGGCACCTTGAACTCAGACTTCCAGCCTCCGAAACTGTAAGAGAATAAACTCCTGTTTGTTAAAGCCACTCATTTGTGGTATTTTCTGTTAGAGTAACACTATAGAACCAAAACACTGTGAAATCAATTCAGACTCATAGCATCCCTGTAAGACAGAGAACTGCCCCCATAGAATTTGCAAGTCTAAAAATCTTTACAGCAGCACACTGCTTTATCTTTCTCCCACAGAGTGGCTAGTAGGCTCGAACCACCAACCTTTTGCTAAGCAGCCAAGTGCTGTTATAACACCATGGCTCCTCTGGAACATGATACCAAAAACCAAACCCACTGCCATCAAGTCAGTTCCAACTCATAGCAACTCTCATAAGCTTTCCAAGGCTGTAAATCTTTACAGAATTAGATTGCCCCATCTTCCTCCCACAGAGAAGCTGGTGCATTTGAACTACTGAAATTCTGGTTAGCAGCCAAATGCCTTACCTACTATACCACCAGGTCACCTCTGGAACATAATAACTCAAAAACCAAACTCACTGCCATCAAGTCAATTCCAACTCATAGCTACCCCCATTGGGTTTCTAAGGCTGTAAATCTTTAGGAGGTAGATTGTCCCATCTTCCTCCCATGGGGCAGCTGGTAAGTTTGAACCACTAACCTTCTGGTTAGCAGCCAAATGCCTCACCCATTGCACCACCAGAGTTTTTTCTGGAACGTAATAGGTACTCAATAAATACTTGTGAATAGATAAATAAGCAAATTAATAAACAAATACCAGGGAGGTATCTCAAAGCCTGTGAACCTGAGTTCCCTAAGGGCCTTATAATTAGAGTAGGTATCTCAAACCCAAAGGCACATCAAGACTTTCTTGTCTATAGAAGATGTGACTGATACATCTTGAAGTTTTTCAACTATATGTAGATACTGTTGTGATTAATAAGGTTCATTTAAACACATCATTTGCTGAATGCTTTTGAACATTACATATTTTTCCAGTAAGTGACTACCAGAAGTATAAGAATTCCCAGGTGGGTGTCCTTAAAAATCTTTTTTTTTTATCTTTCCTCATATGCAATTTTTTTCCAACCAAAAAAAAAATGTTTTTTTAATATTTCCTTATATACCAGAAGGTTGGTGGTTCAAACCCCACCCCCAGGTACTCTGTGGGAAAAAAGATGAAGTCTGCTTTCATAAAGATTTACAGCCTTAGAAACCCTATGGAGCAGTTCTAGTCTGTCCTATAGCCATTGCTATGAGTCGGAATCGACTTGCTGGCAGTGGGTTTGGTTTGGTTTAGTTTATACATTATAAAGCTGGAAATTACAGATCCCAGGATTTACTAGGCCAAAAATAAAGTAACTTGATCTTACTAACTTCCCCAAATCTACTGCCATTTGGTCGATTCCAACTCATAACAGCCATATAGGAAAGAGTAGAACTGTTCCATAGTTTCTAAGGCTGTAAATCTTTACGGAAGCCTCATCTTTCTCCCACAGAGGCTGAGGAGTTCAAACTACTGACTTTTGGTTAGCATTGTACCACCAGAGCTCTTCTTAGTAAGTTAGGTTAGCCTTAAAGCTGAAAGATCTCAATGTGGTGGCTATTGTAAGGAATTTAGCTTTTAAAATACCTCAGACCTCTTCGTTGAAAGGTCAGTAGTTGATAGTCTTTTTTCTTTTGCTCTCTACAGTATTTGAGATGAAAATGCCAGAGGATTTCATGTAAAGTTTTACCTCCTTTCGGTTTAACATTTAGGAAAGTCTTACTAAAAATAAACTTTGGGGCCAGTCTTTGTTTCAAGTGACTAAGGCACTTCTCTACCTGCTATAAAAACCAGAGAAGATATCCTGGCCAAGCCTTCCAGAGACACACCAACAGGAGAGTCAGAACTGACCTCATTTTGACCCTCTCACCCCAGAACATTAGTGACCTTACCATTGCAAGAGCAAGCATTACTACTGCCTAGACTGATTTAGGTTTCTGCGGCCTCAGCAGTGGCTTTAGTTTGCAGGTTATCTGGGTCAAAACCAGGTAGAATCTGGGTAGAAGAAGCACATACTCTTTCATACCACACTGATCTTTATGAGAAAAGAGTACAGGGAAGTTTGAACCACTAACCTAATTACCATTGCATCACGATGGTGTCTGGTGATACGAGAGTCCAGATGGGAGATTTTAGAAGCACGGCACTGAGCACTAGTTCTCCCATGTTCCCTCTGCCCTTGAATGGCAGAACCCCTCCAGTAATGCCCACCTATCCCTACACTGCCTGTATGACCTACCCATGCTATGGGCAAGACCAGTGATTCCCAATTATTTTAAGTATCTGAGGATTCCATTTCACATAAATATATTTTATGGATACCTCCATCCCCATCCCATACGATAGCCACTGTCCAATCCTTTATTGGGGAAAAGCTACTCTGAATTATTTGGCTTTAGTAATCACAGATATATTTGGAAATAGTAATATAAGTATTCATTTATCAGTTTTCTTTAAATGGAGAATATCCAAACTTGTATAGTCTCTTACTCACTCGCCAAATATTTATTAATATAAGACATTTGGAAGCGAAAAAAATGACTAAAATAGGATCTAAAAGATATTTAAAAGTTATTAACGTAACTAATAATATTAACATTGCCAAATAAAAACAAGTATTATTGGAGGATTATATAACCAAAGGAGCTCTGGTGGTGTAGTGCCTAAGGCATTTGACTGCTAACCAGAAGGCTGGTGGTTCAAACCCACCAGCCACTCCTTGGAAGGAAGGTCGGGCAATCTACTTCCATAGAGATACCGCCTCAGAAACCCAAGGAGGGGTTGCTATGAGTTGGAATCAACTCGATGGCAGTGAGTTTGGTTTTTTGGTTTTTATGTAACCAAAGTGCTTTTGAACTTGAGCATATGCATTTCAATGAACATACATTTGTTAAAATTTAAAATCGTCTAAACATATGATTTGATAATATGTTACTACAATTATAATCAGATTAAAACAAATTGAATATGAACATCTTATACTTAAAGGGCTTTACATTTACTGCTGGTGGTGTGTGCCTAAGGCATTTGACTGCTGACCAGAAGGCTAGCCGTTCAAACCCACCTGCGACTCGTCAGAAGGAAGATGGGGCAATATACTTCCATAGTAATACCGCGTCGGAAACCCAAGGAGGGGTCACGACTCCATGGCAATGAGTTTGGTTTGGTTTTTGTTAAGTTTATTATCAAAACCAAACTCCCCACCTCTCTTCTCCAAAGTTAGATTACAACATCGTGTTTTAAGGTATTACAACCTTACTTGACTTTCTGTCATTATAAATTTGACTCTCTAATCTTACCATATAATTCTGTTCACATGCAGATCTAGAAAGAAGGCATAGCATCTCCCTATTTTCGTTTCAGGTTGGGTGGCTAAGTAGCTTATAACAGTCAATGCATGAAAATGGCCTAGATTGAATAAATTAACAAAATCACAAAAGGAAACCACTGTAGGAAATAGTTTTACACATGTAATTGCTGAAATCCTCTAGTGAATGTGTCAATCTGTACTAACTAAATAAATTTGTTTATAGACATGTTCTGTATTAACTTCCACTTTTTCACAGTCCTTTGCCAAACAAAATCCTACTAGAAGTAGGATGTTCACACCCGAGTAGGAGTTTCTTGGATAAATATTTTTACTATATAGAGACCAAAACCACTTCTACGGATTTCAGACTGATTGAAATCCTATATTTCTGTAGCTTTTTCCTCCCACCTTTTCTCCAGGCAGCTACTGATGCATTAGCTTACCTCCTCTCACCTCCCACTGCTGTGATGAACAAGAGGCAGGCTACATGCACAGGGGGCCAGTTGGCCATGAGACTAGTGGGACCAGCCTGCCCAATTGCTGCCACCACCAAATGGAGCAGAGAGGCAGAGGAAGTCCATTTGCAAAATGGCTTTCCTTCCCCTCTCCTAAAACCTCACGGAAATGATGCATTGAATTAATTTAAGTGTAGAGATTGTACATCCTAAGGCTATACTTTGTAGAATGCCTGCTTATATTTCTTTTGAGTGCTACACGAATATGAATACATAAAAATCAAGTTCATTCAGCCCTTCCTGAAGAAATAAAGGTAAGAGTTTTATTTATATGTAACAGCCAATTTCTTTTGTAAGGATGACTCTGATCTCAGCTTTAGATGACCAGTTTGGAACAAGAATCTCACTGACTTCTTAATTCTCTAGAATAGGTGCTGAGTTTTTCACAGACCTTCCAAAATCTTTTTTTTTTTTTTTTTAATTTGGTGATTAACAAAACAAAGTATTTCTAACAGTAATAATCTTTATTGAACATGACGCTAAGAACATTTCTTTTTGATGTGCTAAACCTAAACTTACATTTTTTGAGAGATAGTATGACCATAAAAAGTCAACTTGGACCACAGCGTGAGAGGGGTGGGCTGAGCCAGTGCAATATCCTAGTTATTTGGAACCAAATCACTCACGTTTTAAGATTAAATAGAGTAATACTCAATGAAATGAGCAATGTCACTGCTACATTAATAACATCTTACCTGGGATGGTTCCGTAGCTCAAGAGATTTAGTCATATAATATGATGGCTCTCTTCAAGTTAAATCTTTTACACCAGAGGAGACACTTCAGTCATTTATTTAGGAGGTAAGTTTTCAAAATGACTGAGGCAAATTGTGAACATTTGTGGCAAATTCCATTAGCATGACTCTGTTATAGAAATATAGGTGGGTAATATGTACTAGGTAAAAGAATATGTTCGTAGTGCTTTAGGAACACCTAACTCTGTGGAAGGAAATACACAGGCATAAAGGAGGCAGTTGCATGAGACATTACTTCTCTATTCACAAACTCTCACATAAAAAGTTAATATCAGGCTCTAAAGAAGTAATTCAAAAGAATTGGTTGAATGCTTATATAGCTTGAGTATTTCTTACTTGGTAGATAGTCTGAGGTAGTATCTTAAATGTACTATTTATTGACAAGCACTTGCCTATAGACTGGCGTTTGGAAACAAGTCAAACTCTTCTGTCCTCTGAGTTTTGCCTTGATCAATTTTCTGTCCCCCTGTTCACCCCCTTCCACACCCAGCTCAGATCTCAGCTGAGTGTCACTTCTTTCAAGAAGCCTCCATGATCACCATCACTCACCTCTACTGCTATTTTTGTAACTACCATAACATTTGTTGGGAGCTCTGGTGGCGTAGTGCCTAAGGCATGTGACTGCTAACCAGAAGGCTGGCGGTTCAAACTCACCAGCCACTCCTCGGAAGGAAGGTTGGGCAATCTGCTTCCGTAGTGACACAGCCTCAGAAACCCAAGGAGGGGTCGCTATGAGTTGGATCCAACTCGACGGCAGTAAGTTTTTTTGTTTTGTTAACTTTTGTCATTTCTCATTCAATATGTATCTCATCTATCAGGCTGTTTACCAAGAAGGACAGGAACCACAGTTGTCTTGATCACTGCTATATCCACAGCACCTTGCACTCTCTAGTTGTGGAATGAATGAATGAATAAGAGTAGGTTTCCGCAGCAATATACCTTCACAGGTGGTTACCAGATGTGAATGATATCATTAACTCCTGTCACCTGATTGTTTTATGTTATGATTTTTGGTGCTCATGCCTTCAAAGAATTCTTAAGAACCTTAATTATAGTTAATTTACAATCTCAAATAGATGTTTTGATTATTAACAAACAGCTGTTATTACCCATGCTCTTATTCCCTGTGGTATTATGTGACAAAAAGCATTGACAATATTTCTCTTTTTATTTTTATCGTGTATCATTATTATCTAAAACCTTGTAAATACAATTGAGTAAAATTACCATAAAACCAAAACTGCAAAAAAAAATTATTTTATGCATACTATTTATTATAATTTCCAATGACAAAGAATTTGAATATAAAATGTTTAGATTCAACAAAACAGTGCTGTTTTAGGCAACTTGGATATTCTTTTTCTGGCAAACAAGGCAATTGGCTTGATTGATACAAACACTTTTACTCCTGACAAATAAATCAATGAGAAGCCCAGAAATGATCCCAATAGGAACTGAGAACTAATATCAGAGTAAGTGTTTGCTTTGCAGCATTGTTAATGGTTGGGTTATTGAGATCACTGTAATTTATTTTAACAGTTGCTGCTAATGGTTGTCTTGAAAGTTGAAAAGTGTATGGTCTAAGCCTAGTTTTTAGGAGTGAGAATATCCCAGCCTCATCTGTCATGGTGAATTCATGTTGTTAGGTGCTGTTTAGTCAGTTTCAGCTCACAGGGACCCTGTGCACAATAGAAAGAAACACTGCCCAGCCCTGCGCCACCCTCACTATTGTTCCCATGCTAGAGTCTATTGTTGCAGTCACTGTGTCAATCCATCTTGTTGAGGGTCTTCCCCTTTTTTGCTGACCCTCTCCTTTACCAAGCATGATATCCTTCTCCAGGGACTGGTCCCTCCTGATAGCATGAGCAAAGGAGAAAGACAGAGTCTGGCCATTCTCGCTTCTAAGGAGCTTTCTGGCTGTTCTTCCAAGACAGATGTGTGCATTCTTTTGGCAGTCCATGGTACAGTCAATATTCTTCCACCAACACCACAATTCAAAAGAACCAATTCTTCTGCAATCCTCCTTATTCATTGTACAGCTTTCACATGCATATTAGGCTATTGAAAAGACAATGGCTTGGTCAGGCACACCTTAGTCCTCATAGTGACATCTTTTTTCTTTAACACTTTAAAGAGGTATTTTTCACCAGATTTCTCCATTGCAATCTTCCTTTGATTTTTTAACTCCTGCTTCCTTGGTGGAAAAAGGGCACCTTCTGACTTCCTGTAACTTCACAAGAGGAAAACAGAATTACTATCAGCACCCCAAGGCTTATTCCGATCAGGCCAGACATGCTGCCACCCCCCAGCCTTTTACCAATTCTGACATGAACCGATAATTCATTGCAGTGGCACACACAACTCACAGACAATTCTCAGGATTATGTGTGTATGTGTGTGGGGGGTGGTTATTAGGGAAGTAACCTTACAATTCAGATTCAGGAATGTGTTCAGAATGCTCTTTTTCGATAAGGACGGCCTCCCCTCTACTCTCCCCTCAGTGATGCCTCTCTGGCCCTTGACCTTTTTGGCCTAGCCTCTCCCCTGCTTGGATAAGTGGTACAAAGCTCTTTTAGTTCTGCCAATAGGTGCACCTAGGTGTAACTGACTTCATCAGCAAACCTCCTGCCTAAGGGCACTCAGGCTTCCTTGCTCTGTGGGCCAGGTAAGCCTCCTGCTCTGTCTTGTACCTCCTGGTTCCACTGCAACCGTCTCTCTGTCAAATACCTTTCTCTGCCAGGGTGTCTCTCTCTGCCAAGGCATCTCTCTCTGCCACAAGTCTCTGCCAAGGAGGTTCAATGCAAGAATCTCAGGTCCAAGGATGTACTCTACTTCACCTCCAGCTCTTCTCTCTTGATGGCAGTGAAATCCCCCCTCTCCCTCTAGGAAGGCTCATTTTAAGTCTGGCAGAGTGACAAAACTAACCAATGCCAACATCAGAATTCTACACACCTTATTTGCATGGTCCCACCCAGTAATCCTGTAGAAGTTACAAAGGCTATGGCTAGAAAATACATACCAAGTAATTCACTGAACCACACATGGTCATTGATTGTGGATCCAAGTAAAATGAAATCCTTGAGAACTTCATTCTTTTCTCCATTTATCTTGATGTTGCTTATTGGTCCATTTGTAAGGATTTTTGTTTTCTTTATGTTAAAGTATAATCTATACTGAAGGCTACATGGATCTTCATAAAAAACTAAAACCAAACTCACTGCCATTGAGTCAAATCCAACTCATAGCAACCCCTCCTTGGGTTTCCGAGGCAGTATCACTACGGAAGTAGATTGCCCAATCTCCCTTCTGAGGAGTGGCTGGTGGGTTTGAACCACCAGCCTTCTGGTTAGCCGTCAAAAGCCTTATGCACTATGCAACCAGATTTTCATGGCCTCAGGCCTAAGGCAGTCACCTGCCAAACCCGAGGCTGGCAGTTCAAACTGACCAGCCACTTCCTGCCAGTAGCTGGGAAGTCTCTTTCGGAAGGAAGATGGGGCAATCCATCTTCTGTAGTGATACTGCCTCGGAAACCCAAGGTGGGGTCGCTATAAGTCGGGTCCAACTCAATGGCACATCAAAACAACAACAAGTGCTTAAAGTCCTCTTCTATTTCAGCAAGTAAGGTTGTGGCATCTGCATGTCACAAGTTGTTAACGAGTCTTCCTCTAACCCTGTTGCTATGTTCGTCTTTACATAGTATAGTTTTTTCAATATTTGCTCAGCATACAGATTTAATAAGTATGGTTAAAAGGTGCAGCCCTGAAGCATAATTTCTCTGATTTTAAACCATGCAGTATCCCTTTGTTCTGTTTGAATGACTGCCTCTTGGTCTACGTATAGATAGGTTCCTCAAGAGCACAATTAAGTGTTCTGGAATTCCCGTCCTTTGCGATGTTATCCATAATTTGTTATGATACAGATATCTTTCTGGTATTCTTTCAGCCAAGATCCATCTGACCTCAACAATGATATCCCTCCTCCATGTCCTTGTCTGAATCCAACTTGAATTTCAGTCAGAACAAGGCCAGGGGCCAACTGTGGAACAGACTATCAGTTGCTCATATGCAAGTTAAAGTTGAAGGAAATTAATACAAGTCCAAGAGAGCCAAATACAACTTTGAGTATATACCTGAATTTAGAGACCACCTGAAGAATAGATTTGACACAATGAACAACAGTGACCAAAGACCAGACTAGTTGTGGGATGACATCAAGAACATTATATAAGAAAGCAACAGGTCATTAAAAAGACAGAAAAGAAAGAACCAAAATGGATGTTAGAAAAGACTCTGAAATTTGCTCTTGAATAGAGAGTAGCTCAAGGGAATGGAAGAAATGATGAAGTAAAAGATCTGAACAGAAGATTTCAAATGATAGCTTGAGAAGACAAAGTAAAGTATTATAATGAAGTGTGCAACAACCTGGAGTTAGAAAATGAAAAGAGAGGAACACACTTAGCATTTCTCAAGCTGAGAGAACTGAAGACAAAATTAATTTTGTAGTTTTCGAGTTGCAATATTGAAGGATTCTATGGACAGAAGGAGCTCTGGTAGCATCGTGCCTAAAGCATTTGACTGCTAACCAAGAAGGCTGGTTGTTCAAACCCACCAGCCATTCCACCGGAGGAAGACTGAACAGTCTACTTCCGTAAAGATTTACTGCCTCAGAAACCCAGAGGGGGTCACTGTGAGTTGGAATCGACTCTATGGCAGTGAGTTTGGTTTGTTGTTTTTTTTTTAATGGGCAAAATGTTGAATGATGCAGAAAACATCAAAAGAGGATGGAAGAAATGCACAGAGTCACTGTACCAAAAAGAATCAATTGATATTGAACCATTTCAGGAGGTAGCATATGACCAAGAACTGATGGTATTGAAAGTCCAGGCTGGCCTGAAGGAAATGGTAAAAAAAAAAAAAAAAAAAAAACAAGACTTAAGGAATTGACAGAATACCCTTTGAGATGTTTCAAAAAATGGGTGCTAGAGGTGCTTATTTGTATACACCAAGAGATTTGGAAGACGGCTACCTGACCAACTGTCTGAGAGAGATCCATATTTGTGCCCATTCCAAAGAAAGATGATCCAACAGAATGCAGAAATTATAAAACAATATCATTAATATCACACACAAGTAAAATTTTACGGGAGATAATTAAAAAACTGTCACAGCAGTACTTTGCCCGGGAACTGCCAGAAGTTCAAGAACATTCATTAGCATTTCTCATTATTATCCAGAGTAAACCAAGCTGCCATTGTCAAATTCATTCATTCATCGGATGGTTATTTATTTGAGCAACTACTTATTTGCATGGTATTGGGGTACACTCTGGAAATCCAGAGGTAAATAAAACAACATGGTCCCTGCCTTCTTTGAAGTCTATCAAGAGAAATGAGAACTGTTTTTAGAGCTTGAGCCCCTCAAAAATGGAAATTTGCTTACTAATTCCTGTCAGTTTGACACTTTTTACATAGATACATACATGTGTTTGCAACTTGGAATAATTTCAGACATCTGTGATTTGATTGTTTATAATACAAAGTAGCTGAAGAAGAGCCTAACATTATTGGCATAAAATGATTATTATTAGCCATAGATGTATTTAAATCCAAGTATTCATGGAAAGAATCATTTACACATAGAAATAGTCTCATATAAAATTGCTAGAGATAATATTCTCAAAACCCTTTTTTTCTAAAATATGGTAGTGTTTGAATCAGCAATTAATTATTTTACACAATAACAACCAAAAAAAAAAAAAAAAGCTTAACACATCTCTCATATTATTTGATTGACATGATTTGGGCAATTAGAAAAAGTAATTTTTAATGACTCAATTTTAAGTTAGAAATTTTTGTATTCAGAATGCTTCAACAACTCAGTAACGGCCCAAGAATTTATAAAAGCCCAACGTTGTTATTCTTTAATAAAATAGAACTTGACAGAGGGTTAGAGTAAAGCACGTATAAAATGACAAGTTCCTCAAGATTTATAGGCACCAGGTTACTTGGAATAGAATAGGAGTTAATGCAACATCTTTTTTCCCATTCTGCCAGCCAGAGGAGACCTCTTATTTAAAGGGCAGGGCTCCCTCCACTGTTTTAAATAAAGGCTCTGCTGTCTGACAAACTGCCCTCAGAACTTTCACAGGATATTTATAACATTGGGAAAGTGCACCAAAAGGAAAATGTTTAATGAAGAGTTTTGCATGTTACACAGCTATATATCATATGGTTCAATTTAGATTCTCTGAAATATCAGAGTTAGAATGAAATTATCAAAAGGAGAAAAATCACATGGCAATGGTACAAACAAGATGTGCCTATTTGTATTTATGTTTGCTAATGAAATTCAGCCATGATTCCCACTTTGATTTTAGGAATCTTAGACCACCATTCAGCTTTATTCACTGTAATTAAATCTCTTGCCCACACGCAGACAGAAGGGCAGCAAAAAGGGGCATATTTTATCTTTTAAACAGCTATCGCATAGCTTTGATATGAAGCTCCAAAGCTTCAGAGATTTAGAGTATTAAAGCAAAACAATATGTCTCTCAAGGCATGGTCACCTCCTTAGGCAAATGGAGGGGCGAAGAAAGGGCTTGAACTTTGAATCCAACGACCCCACAGAGGGCAGAGCTGAATTTGGGTGAATGGGGGCAGTAGAATTTGAGACAACTTGGTGTAGTCTCATTTTGCTGCTAGATGAGAAATAGAAAAAGGTCAGTTATAGACACAACTGATTCTTTACTATAAAACTTGGCAGGGCAAATGCCAGTTGTCATTGAGTAAATTCCAACTTGTGCTAACGCCATGTGTGTCAGAGTAGAACTGTACTTCAGAGGGTCTTCGATTGCTATGATCTTTTTTTTTTTTTTTTTAATTGTGCTTTAGGTGCAAGTTTGCAGAGCAGAGTTTGTTTTACATTCAACATCACGTGTTCGTTTGGTTTCACTCCCCATTTGCCACCCCCAACCCTAACCCAGTCTCCTCCCCCTCCCTGCCCAGATTGCCAGGCCTTTCTTCTGAGGCACTGCTGGGTGGGTTTGACCTGCCAGCCTTTCAATTATATCTAAGCATTTAACTGTTTGTTCCAGGTACTCCTGGCAAGGGTAGGTCCCACCCACTGTCATCTAGTTGATTCCAAGGGCAGATACAGGAGCTAATTTAGCTGACTTGTGAAACAGCATTTATATGTGAAATTCAGAACTACCCTCCTCACCACTACCCAACTGAGTATATCAATAAACCAGATATTTAGGTTAGCTGAATAAATAAGGCCTACTGAAAGCCTGTTGTTTCTACAGTCATGCATTGCATAACATTCATGATATGTTCTGTGAAATAGGACATTATGTGATTTGGATATTGTGCGAGCACCATGTCATAGTCTGCTGCTACGTTTTTGGTAAGCATCTTGAACAAGCTTCCCACCTTAGCAGTGATTGTCAACATTCTATAAGGGATTTGCTTTTGTGTTTGGTCCTCAATTCATGTCAATAACCGTTTCTCCATGTCTGATATAAGTCCCTCTAGCTCTGTGGCATAGTGCCTAAGGCATCTGACTGTTAACCAGAAGGCTGGCGGTTCAAACCCACATGCCACTGCTCAGAAGGAAGACTGGGCAATCTACTTCTGTAGAGATACCACCTGGGAAACCCAGGGAGAGGTCACTATGAGTCAAATCGACTGGACAGCAATGAGTTTTTTTGTTTTTTTAACCTTGTAACTTTCAATGGACCCGATCTTTTAACAGCTTGGAGAATTGTATCTTTATGAAAATCATCATGATTATCAAGTGCAACTTGCCTAAATCATGAGCAATCATAGCATTCACTAATTTTCCACTTTTGTGTTATTTAATAACCTTTTGTTTCACTTCCAAATCGATACTTCTCCTTTGCCTCTTGCAGCTGCTGTCGCTAGCACTGGTTTTGCTGTGTTTGGGAGCCATGATGCACTTCATGGTACTATTTTCTAAAGAAAATTAAAAACAGAGATAACACTACAACATTCAAGAGATGTGTGATACATGAGATTAGATGCTGCTGCCAACAAGTCAAAGCACACGCTATTATATGGTAACCTTTTTAGTTAGAAAGTACAGTACAGTACATACATAATCTGGTAACATAGGCTTTTATTATGACTATCGAGATATATGTATTATAGGTTATATATATACTGTATCATTAGACACCTGGCAGCGCAATCATGTTTTATACAAAAGACATGAGACACACGTGTTATGCATGGGAAGCTGTTGCACTTGCCTGTTCTCTGATTGAGATTTCTGAACTCTGTTATAACCTTTATGGGACCACAGCCATATATGCAGTCAGACATTGGTCGAAGGGATGTTATGCAGCTCATGACTGTAGCTTACTCCATAATTCCCTACCTTTTCCTCCCAGCAAAGCAAAGCCAGTGACCTCTGCCCTCTATGCCCTCTTCAGTCCTGTGGAGTGCAGAAGAGCATTTGGGAAGCTTTGGCAACCAGAGTGGCTCCTGGGGACCACAAATCATCCAAAATGCAATCTCCCCTAAGCTATGTTCATTGGGAGTTAACAGCAGTTTGGAAGAGGATGGGTGTATGCTCCAAACCTTCTTATTGTCCTTTTTAACTACTAGATCAAACCCAACGGGCTGATTCCAAACACATCCAGGCAGACCTCATTATCTGCTCAGTGCTAAATCAGACGCTGAGCAACCTTAGTAAGACATCAATAAAAACACATGAATGTGTCACCCCCTCAAACGTCCTAAAGATGCCATAGAACTTTTCAGCCATGTTTATCTCATTTTGATATTGAGTCCATTTTTCCAAATGATTATTTTGTGCACTCAGGGAAATTAAATGACCCTCCAAGGGAGAGCTAATCATATGGCTGAAGAGCCAGAAGTAGAACTAAAAGCTCATTAATAGCTTGACTTAGTCTAACTACTCAGCTGGACTGTTTTGGATATTGTGGCGTACCCCTGCCCACAAATCCGTTCACTTTTGTTCTGCTCCCAAGGGCTCTTAATCCGGAAAAACAATTTCTTTCCCTACATCTGTTTTCCCCATTAAGGTCTGAGAAGCTAAACACATAGTTTGGGGCAGAATCGGAACCATCCATAAAGAGCCCTAGACTGGAATCCTGGGTTCTCACATGACCATGGACAGGTTACTCCCTCTGGGCATTGGTTTTTTTCATCTGTTAAATTCAGAATTGGACTAGAATAATTTACAAAGCTCCTTTCCAATTCCAAAGTTCCATTGTTCTTTGATTGTAAATGTTAGCAACGGGTTTGTTCAGCTTGGTTTCGCAGGCTTAGTTACCCCGTTCATTTTTTTCATTGTGGTATTAAAAGTCTGTGGCTGTCAGATGAGCTGTACTCCTGAACAGTGGCATCCCAGCGTCTGGGACCTATTCGAAAGATGGCTCACAAGTGAGAAATGTAAGAAAGACAGGGTACCTGTTTGCTGTGTGAGTAAAAGGTGTGGTCTGAAAAGCTTAATTTCTATGTCTTCCACATTAAATTTATTGAATGATAGCATTAGGATTTCCATTAAGAAATATAATTTATTGCATAATCATGACAGATTCTGGAAGGATTCCACTTACTGACAAACCTTTGGGAGGTTCTGTTAATGTATTCTCACTGACTCTACCACAGTACTCAGCCTTCACCAATCGTCCAGTCACCTGGGGTGCTTAGAAACCATTCCATAGCCTGACCTCCACTCAGAGCAGTTGACCAAAGGAATGAGTCTCGGGTATCTGTATTTTCTGAAGCTCTCAAAAAGACTCGAATGCAGTCTTCTGCGCTATATATTATTCTTACAATTAGTTTAGAAAGTAAGCACTAGTTAAAAATGCCTCCAAATAAAGATGACTTCGATTCAAACCCCATCTCAGCACTCTGCAGTATTGTACTGCCTGGTTTAAATTTGAAATGAAATTTCAGTTTACCCTTTAAGTGATGTTTAGCAAGAATTGCGTTTGTTAGAACTAGGAGAATATGTGTGTCTATAAAAATAAGGACGGAATAAATTATGCCAGATTTCAGGGTTTTTTTTTGTTTGTTTGTTTTGTTTTATTTGATGTAAGGCAATGTGGTATAATGAGAAGAATACAGGACCTGGGTTTTGAACCCTTCATCTGCCCCTCACTAGTCATATCACTTTAAGAAGGAGAATAGTAAGATCTTTTTTACTAGTTGTGGTAAGTCTCAAATTGGATCTGGACATCAAAGTACTTCATAAAGCATGAAACCATGGTTCTCAACATTTTTTAATCTTTGCCCCTCCCTGCCCCTTTAAAATGCTATTTGAAATTAAATACTGTGATTGAAAGCAAAAACAAAAAAAGGTCTGCTTTGTTTTCTCCCTCCTTCCACCCTTGAGAATCACCTCTGTGTGGTTCCTTGTGGTAGCTGAAACATCACCATTAACTTGGAACGTTAGTGAGGGCATGCACTGTCTGCTTTGTCTTGGTGGTAAAGCATACGGTGGTTTACACGGGGTAAGAGCTCAAAGATTTGCTAAAATCAAGTTAAGCAAATTTACAGGAATTCAGACAACAGAGTAGATCCAAAAATCCTTTTTCTTAGGCCTTTGAAAAATGAAGTGTTTGTAAGTGAATTTGAGACCGGCTACAATGAAATTCTTATTTTATTTAAAATATGAAAAAAGCCGAGAAGAATCTGAATACAGGGAAAGGAGTAGTTTATCTGTAGATAATTCTCACAAATAACACATAAACACACAATCATGTTTAACTTGGAACTTGTTGTTGTTGTTATATGCCATCGAGTCAGACTGACTCATAGCGACCCCTCCTTGGGTTTCTGAGGCAGTGTCACTACAGAAGTAGATTGCCCCATCCTCCTTCCGAGGAGTGGCTGGTGGGTTTGAACTATAGGATGTATTTTGTAGCATATTTACCTTTTGCTTTTTAGTATTAATTTGTATTCTTTAAAACAGAACAATTGATGATCCGTAGAAAATAGAAGAAGCCAATTTGAGATTGTAATGTTCTTCTCTGCCCATATGCAGGTACTCAAAATACTAAGTTATAATTTAAAATTGAATATGGTTATTAATTAATTTCTCCACCAGTGTCCAATGCAGAATCTGCTTATCTAGATAGACTGACATTCTGGTCAGAGATCATATTTTGGAATTGAATGAATAGATGAATATCAGAAATTGAGAGCTTGCTTGAACTTCAATTTAAAAAAACCTAGGAACTGTAGTCCTTAAAAAGATAATGATCATCTCTGCTGCTAACTTTGAGCATGGTTTCAAAATGCCTGAGTTTTTCAACAAATTTACATAAGGAGCAACTGGTAGTCAAGAACAGAGCTTTACTAAATCAGAATCACAGCATAAGTGGTATATAGCCTTGTAAGAGTCAATTTGTTGGGGAAGCCTGATTGCATTGTTGATTAATTAATAATTTCTAACCAGTGGGTAGAAGTCCTGGCTGTTTCTGGCCAAGATCTGGGTTTTGGTAAATAGGAATATCTGTTAAGACATGGAACTAGGAATCATTCATAGGCTCTGACAGAAGAAAGTAAAAGGGATACAGGGTGTTTCATGAGAATGTGGCCTCCGGAAGGCCCTCACACCAAGCAGTGTTTAAATTTAGCTTCAACGTTCCCAACCCAAATAGAAAGAAGTTCACAGTTGGCACAAAGATGAGTTGTCTTCATCCATCTTCATATCAAGTTGCTCCCTCTGGAAAGGGTGCCAAATTTTGGACGTTCCCATAATGGCCTTAGAGAGACAACATGCATCCTTTGTACATCAAGAGGAAAGGGCAGTGACTCAGGGTGGAGGGCCATAGGGGATTGGTTTGCTGAAATTGTTCTTCACTGATTACACGCACTTGTTTATTCCTTCTTTATTTTAGAATTAGAACAGGAAGAACTAGTTCATTCCAAAAATCAGGGGCAGCCCTAAATTTTGGTTTTCTCATTAGACTTAGCAACTGAAGGATATATGTTAGTAGGTAATCCTGTAATCTTTTCATTGTTTGCAAAAAATGGTAATAAATCATCTATAAAGGAGAACTGATCTTTGAAAAGTGATCTTTTGGGAACTAGAGAGAACCATTTCATGTTGCCTAGCTTGGGAAGGTTAAGCTTGGTTTTTTCTCAGGTGAGCTCAGCCAGGACTCTGTCTTCCCCTGAGCCAAAGCCTCTTTGCCAAGCAGGGCACACTTCAACGGTTTACCTTTCCGAGGAATCCAGCTTTACTCCCAGGTCCATTTATCTCCATGTAAACCATCCCTGTGCTTTAAATATTATGTTATGTTAAAGGTTGTCACTTTGGTTATAAAACTTAAAATATCAGGGTCAAGAAGCTGAAAATATGACTTTGGCATAAGCCTCTCTAAGGCAGCGGTGGTGGTAGGGGCTGTTTCAGGGCCTGAGGCTCCCCTGCCTGTGGTTGTGGGAAGACACTCTATCCGTTCCTGCAAGTTATTTGTGGCTCTCTGAGGAACTCATTTAACACTGTTCTCCAGCTCACAGTCTTCAGAGAGTAAAGGTGGAATTTTCTAGTCCTTGTTAGAATGCTTGCTTCAATCCAGAAGTGTTTCATAGCACAGAAGTCCATGGGTAAGGAACAGATCCACCCAGAGAGAATGCTGAGGAATGAGACTGGACACGTGCCCGTTTTCCCCCTCTCGATCCACTGATGAGGACTGACCTGCGGAGCAGCACCACCAACCGATGAACGTTCTGCCAGGGCGCCAGGACCTGACAACCATAGTAAATCCTGTGAAAACCAGGATATTTGGAGAGAGGGTTTTCAAGTTAATTGACTTTTGTGATTAACTGAAGGTTATCCAGAAAACTGTGTTTGTTTCACATCATGTTGATGGAAGTCATTCTAAAAATCCTGGGTCCACTTTCCCTTTTTCTAGTGTAATGACAAATGTAATTTAATATTTTATTAGGACTAAGACTCTTCAGTACCTCCACAGCATTGTCTTGATCACAAAAGCTCATTCTGTATTTCTTACAATATAGATGTTGAAGGTAAAGTTATTGGTCTGAAAGTATACAGACCCAGAATGACCCAGAGTTATTAGCTTAAGAAAAAAAAATCCCCCATATGAAATTTTCTTATTATTTTCTCCACTTTTCTGAAAACAGGTTATAGAAAAATTCCATCTAATTAAGTGTTATGAATTCACCAAATGTGACTATTATTACTTTAAATCATGAAAAATATGGTAATGAAAGAAGAATTTTGTTCCTAAGTCCTGGGTTTTAGTCAGCTTCACTGAGGGTCTCAATGTGAGGCTTAGGACAAGTAAGTCACAGGGCCCCTGGGTGGTCCAGTTCTGCCAGCTCTGACGTGCAGAGTATGTATCTCTTGGGATATGAAAGCATGCAATTTTATTGTCTTTACTGGAATATAGAAAGAGCCCTAATGGCTCAGTGGTTAACACTCAGCTGCTAACTGAAATGCCAACAGATGGAACCCACCCAGCAGCTCCTAGGGAGACAGACCTGTCAGTCTGCTCCTGTCAGCATTACAGCCTAGGACACTGCCTACGGGGCAGTTCTACTCTGTTATCCAGGTTGCTGTGAGTCAGAATCTACTCAATGGGACATAACAACAACAATTAGAATCTAGTTTATTATTGCATATTAGTGTCCATTTTCCATTTTTCTTTTGTAGGAATATTTTATCCCACTGTACACGTCCGTAAGGAGCCCTGGTGGCACAGTGGTCAAGTGCCCAGCTGCTAACCAAAATGTTGTCAGTTTGAACCCACCAGCCACTCTGTGGGAGAAAGATGCGATAGTTTTCGTAAAGATTGCCTTGGAAACCCTATGGGGCAATTTTACCCTGTCCTATAGAATTGCTATAAACTCAATAGCAATGGATTTTAGTTGGTACTATCCATATATATAGGAGCTCTGATACCATAGTGCCTAAGGCACTTGACTGCTAACCAGAAGGCTGGCGGTTCAAACCCACCAGCCACTCCTCGAAAGGAAGGTTGAGCAATCTACTTCCATAGTGATACCACCTTGGAAACCCAAGGAGGGGTTGCTATGAGTCAGGTCTGACTCGAAGGCAAATAGTAACATCAACAACATCCATATATATATATCCATGTGTACCAAACTGAACTCACTGCCATCAAGTCGGACCCGACTCATAGCGACCCCTCCTTGGGTTTCTGAGGCAGTTATCACTACTGAAGTAGATTGCCCAGCCTTCCTTCTTAGGAATGACTGGTGGGTTTGAACCTCCAGCCTTCTGGTTAGCAGTCACATGCCTTAGGCACTACACCACCAGAGCTCCCATCCATGTGTATGGGTATATATATAAAATTGTGTAAGATCTAAGTTTCCTGTAATATGTATAATATATAGAACTTTGAGATCACCCTATTTTCCAGGGGCAGAAAGGCCTCTGTTAGTGTCTGTCCCTGTAGCTTTTCATTGAAACTATAAGTTAGGCCCAGAAAGGCTATAATGAGACAGTAATTTATAGACTATTACAATGCATAGTTAGAAATGAATATTTGAACATGTTGAATAGAGAACACATGTTTATAAAGGACAAACAGATTCAATACAACATCTCTTGGTCCTAATCAAGCCCAATCAATTAACAAAATGGGATGTCTTATTTTCCATATCTTCCACTCCCCAAAAATAGAATCGCTAACCACTTGTTAACCACACTGACTTTTTAACAGAGTGGTTGCTCTAGCGTTGCCACCAGAAATGTTCACATTAAGCACCCTATTAGGTTGTAGCCAGCAGAGACTACCAAACAGGAAGAGAGCTCTGATGGATTTTTTTTTTTTTTTTTTTTTTTGCCTCCTTTCCTTGTTTGGCATGATGTGATAATTCATTGCAGATTTCTTTTTCTTTAACAGAGTGCCTACCGCAGAAATGGGATGGCTTTTCTGGCCTGCTGATGTGTCTGTGACTACAACAACAGGAAAGACAATGTTATGTTAAGGTGATTCCTTCTCCCCTCCTTGGACAAAATAAAACACAAGCTTACCTTCTCTGTCTCCTAGAGAGTGGGCTGGTTTGTTGTGACTATCAACTGGCTGACTCTAGCTCTTTTCCAACCCCCTCAACGCTTAGTCTTGTTTACTAGATGGGCCATTTAGCTAATTAATGGCAGGATGTTTGGGATGGTGTGTAGGTGGACAAGAACACAGATCACACAATTTTGAAATTTTAATTTGGAATGAATTTACTGCCGTCGGCTCACATATCTTGAAAGCAGTATTTTTTTTTTCTTTTTTTGTGATGTTTAGTCTATGTTTTATTTGATACATTTTGTAATCCAGTTTTGGGACAAAGGAAGCAAAATTAAAAGGACAGTCACTTTTCCTCTCCCACTATCCCGCCAATTTTATTTCCAACAGTTGTTGATTATGTCTATGTGTATTTTAGAGACAATTATCTATTTTGTAAAGTCACACTCATCAAATAACTAATTGGCCCAGTGAAGTACCTATTGCCATTTTCTCTCCCCTTCACTCCATTTAGGACTTCTGGTGGCTGAGTGCTTAAGACATTTGACTGCTAACCAGAGGTTGGTGGTTCAAACCCACCAGCAGCTCCATGGAAGGAAGATGGGGTGATCTACTTCCATAAACATTTACTGCCTTGGAAACCCAACCGGGGTGGCTATGAATCGGAATCAACTGGATGGGAGTGGCTTTTGGATTTTTGTTCACTCCCCTTTCAGTATATGTATAATGTTTCATGCCTTCTTCTTAACTTCCTGCATATCCTTCTATCATGTGTGTTTTTGCTCACACAGAGCCTCTTCCTCCCTTATTCCCACATCTTCAAGCTCACCATTCCCATACCATGCCCATTAGAAGCAAAGATATCAGAATCGTTAGAAGATGGGGAGTAGAGTGATTTGCTTTCTACCCCACCTCAGACTGGAATGTAGGCTGGGTCATTTCTTGCTGGTAGCAACTGAGCTACCCTTCTGGCATCTATACTTTCTCTAGTAAATGAGGAACTGTAACTTGGGAACAAACCAAAATATAGCAGATATAGTTGTACAGTTCCTGATTAAACTTGAATTGCAAAAAAAAAAAGGAAGTTATTTCTTTAATTCTGTAGGAGTTTTGTGTAATTTCACTTTTATCATGGTTTTATACACACTGAAACAGCCTTTGTAATGAATTAATAAAATTAGAAATGAAAAACATGAAAGATTTTCTTCTTGTGACCAGCCATTGGGAGGCTCAATTAATATGATTGTGCCATATCATTCACATTTGTTAGCTATCGTTTACCTGTTCTCTGTTGGTCCTCTGGAAAAAGTCTGCAAGTCAAGAACAAAAAAATGTCGATACATAATATCGAAAAATTGCCAAAGGGTTTTGATGTTCCATCTGTGCTTGTTGAAAAGTATGATTAAACTTTGCTTTTTATCATCATTCTTATTTTTCTTGGCATCCTTAATCATGGAAAATTATAAGCTTGTAGTAAACATCCCAACTTTTAAAACAGCAGCATTTATTGTATTTGGTTTCGATCTACTAGGCTTATGGATGGTATAAAATTTTCAAGGGCTAATTCTTCACATCAAAACCCTTCTCTCCCACATTATACATTTTAAAGTATACACAAGGCAGAAAATTTAGGATTTAGTTTTTTTTTCCCCCCTTCATTTTATTCTACCTGATTATAGTCCCAAAGAAGGAAGACTCAACGTACATTTCTCTCGGAAATATGACAGGTCTGTGTTTTTGTTGGTCTGGCGTATGTTTGTCTATCTTGAACAGTCTGACAGGTAATTATTTATAAAATCTGGTTTTGCCCAGTAAGTTGAAGGTAAAGTTATTGGGCTGAAAGTATATAGACCCCATAATAACTTTTCACTTTTCATCATAAGCCAGTGAGTTGAATTTAGAATAAAACAGGGTCATTTATGTCTATCCTAAACCAGCCTAGATATCCCATAATTGCTCAATATTAATATTTTTAATTCTTTTCTTTTTTTTTCCCCTTCTCTACAGTTAGATTCTTTCTCTGTCTCTTTCCACAACACTACGTTTGAAGTGAAATCAAATTTACTAAAGCAAGAAGAATAGAAAAAAAAATTATAAGAAGGAACATTTTGGAAAATGTGATTTCAGTAAATTGCTCTCAAGATTAAAATGTTACGTGGAATCGTATAATGTTAGAGCAGAAGATGATCTTAGAGATCATTTAGGTCAACTGCTCATTTTACAGATTTAAAAAAATAAATAAATAAGCCTAAACAGGGAAAGTAACTTTCCCAAGATTACCCAAGAGAGAGATCAAAGACCCAGGGACCTAATTCTCAGTTTAGTATTATGTTCCACCATACTGGATTTGCATAAGAATATTACCAATGTATGCCAGGGTTTTATGGCATGATTTTTCTAGACAATAACCTAAATTTATAAAAATGACACCAATTACAGACTCATCCTAAAGCATGTGTTACATATTAAAGCCTTGTTCAAAGGGACTGTGACATTAGTTAAATGATCTGTATTCTCTTACACATCAGGCTCAACTCTAATCAAATGTGACTGCACAAAACTGGCTTTGGAGAGAGAATGTAAAATATAAATAAGTAAGTAAATAGCCTGTCTTAGAAATACTGCCCCCTACATCAGAGAGCAAAGGAAATAGAAATATTTCTGCCTTCACCTAAACTTAGAAATGTGATTTTCTAAATATGCCAATTTGAGTCTATGTCATTAACCTTCCTGCCTTCACATAACTGTCACAGTTGAGATTCAAAAATAATGTTCCAGTTTTAGAACCAAGAGTTTTATTTGAAACCATCAGAAGCACAAATATTTTTTTAAATGGTCTATATAGTTCCAGTATCTAGGAGAAACTCTTCATTTATTACTTGTTTATTACTGTTTGTGCAAAATAATAAACAATCCACATTTAATGCCTTTACCACGTGGAATACAAATAAACTCCAACTGATAATTCTTGGTCTGAAAAAAATAAGTTTACTTATCTAGAAATTATAAACCCATTTATATAGTCCCCAACTCTGACTTTTTTTTCTAGTTCATATAACCCTTGTGGAAAACTAGATCACCACAGAGAACATATTCTCTCATCTGCCTTCCTGGAATTTAGATAGAACCTTCCCAGGTTGCATTTAAAATTCTACCTTCAACCATGTATACATCTCATAAAATGTTTTATAGTTTCCTGTATGCTCTGGCTGAACATTTCATAGTGCATAAACACTTCTGCAAATAATATAAGGACATCAAGTTGACTATGTCCCAGTAGTGGCCCCCACACAAAGCAAATTCTCCAGCAATTTATTTTCTTATATTTGTCTTCTTATTTGAAATCCAAGACTAAACTTTTTGTACTCTTGTTGCACAGTGGTGGCGGAGTAGGGTGCTCTAGCAGTTTTTGTGGAGTTGTGTTCATTAAAGTAAAGACTTTCTGCAAAGGGCATCAAGCCAAGCTTAGACAACAAAATCATGCCTGCAGGAATTGGATGTAAATATGATGGTTAAATAAGGGCCAGATGCCTTTTAAAAACTCAAATATTAAAAAGTCATATCTCTTAAAGTAAATCTGAAGTGTTGTGAGTAGGGTAGTGATAACCATGGCACTTAAAAACACAGAAAGAAAGAAAGTCTCACATTTGTTTTCTGGAAGAAAATATCAAATATTCAAGCTGTCATAAGTCATGAAAATTTTGGCAACTGGAGCACATTTTAAAACAATCAGTTCTTACAAAGTTAAGAGAAACTCACATGCAATATTTCATTGTTGGAAACCACTGTAATTCTATACAGTGCATTATATGCATGACCCCTTTTCTGCTCATCACCACCCAATAGTCACCATTCACATGTTATCAAAGGAAAGTAAAAATAGAATAACACATGAGAAAAAGCAAGAATCAAGATGATCAAGATATAGTTTCACTTTGATGAGGCAACATTTCGTTTGCTATCAAAGATGGTGATAAATTGTACAGCATTATAAGTTTGATAATGATCATTATAGGACGATGTGTGTCAACCACTCTGTGTGGGTTATCTCATTTAATACTCACAAACCCCTCATACACTTCTTATTCTTCCCATAGTCCATGCAAGAGAGAGAAAACTGAGGAACAAATAGTTAAGTACCTTATGCAAAATTACCCAAGATGGGGAGCCAGTGTTTCACCCCAGAGTTCATGTTCTTAACCACTTATACCACAGCATGGATTGTACTCAAGTAAAAGACTTCTAATAATATTGAAGGGGTCCTGCCTAATCCTGGACCTAGAGACACTTCTCAATACCAAGAAACTTGATTTCAAGAAATTTTGTTTTACTCATACAAAAGACCAGACTTACTGGTCTGATGAAGACTGGTGGAACCCTGGGACTATAGCTCTTAAACACCTTTCAAACCTAAATCTGAATCCACTCCTGGGAACCACGTTACATCCAAACAATAGGCCTATAAAGTGAACAGTAACTCCCGTGAGGAACTTGTTCCTTAGAATTCAACTATAAGAGACCACAAGGGCAGTATTTGCCCAAAGCAAAATCAAAAGACAGGAAGGGTCAGCAAAGCTGGGTGAATAGAAACAGGGAACCCAGAGTGGAAGTGGTAACAGTGCTGCCACATCGAGGGGATTATAACCATGTCATGAAACAGTCTATAAATTGTTGAATGGGAAACTAATTTGTTTTGTAAACTTTCAACTAAACCACAATAAAATGTTATCAATAAGTAAATAAGGCTATCTGGAAATAACAAATAGAAGGAATATCACAAGTTGGCATGTGCTGCTCCTGTCTCAAAAAAAAATCATTTTAACTTAAAATTCTTTCTCTAGCACTAAGTGTTATATATATAATAGAATATCATGTAATGTATAAGCGAATTAATTATATCAAATCCCAATTACTCTAGAATGTCTTAAACCTTATGATAAATATATATGATTAATGCACATACCAAGAATCCATAAACAAATTATGAGAAAAACTTCCTCAAAGATCCACATGCACAGATCCTCTCCTTGCTGAAGAGATTTCTCCAGAAGGCTCTAATTACACAGCTGCTATTTTCTGCTGGCGTTCAAGGTATTCATCCCATGTTGTAAAACAATCCCCATCTTGTTTACATGTGTTTGCAGTGGCAGATACAGAAGTATGGCAGTTCCCTGAAAGGTCAGACAAATGCTCCTTTCAAGTGTTTGCACATTAATTATGTTGTAGTCATAGTTTCTCCTCATCCAGGACGTTTGTTTGTGTGTTGAGAGAAGGGGCCAGTGGACAGAGATAAGGAAGAAAATGGAAAGAAATTGCTTCACACAATTTGAATTAGAAATGGTGGTTTTCCTCTCTTGTCCATGGCTGGCTTCTTTAATTCAACCCAATTCAAGCAGCCTGTTCTGCTTCAGGACATGTCACTTTCTGATTTATGCTTTTTACCAAAAACCAAACCAAACTCACTGCCGTCGAGTCAGACCTGACTCACAGCGACCCCTCCTTGGGTTTCCGAGGCGGTATCACTACAGAACTAGATTGCCCAGTCTTCCTTCTGAGGAGTGGCTGGTGGGTTTGAACTGCCAGCCTTCTGGTTAATAGTCAAATGCCTTAGGCACTATGCCACCAGAGCTAGCTCCCAAATAACAGCACACCAGCCTGTGGTACTGTGAACCAGCAGCTTTCTTTTCTGCATGGTGCTGATACTCTTCTTCTCACCACTTCACTTAGATGGAGTGAGTTCACCTGCCAGTGCACTGGCCACTTCTTATAACCCCTCCATGATCTATATGTATCAATCCATCAAGTAGTCTGAGGAGCAGCGACTCCTGCAGCTAGTAGGCTGTCTGCCACATTTGCACAGATTCTACCTGTAAGAAGATAAATGGATGTAGACAGTTTACTACTTAGCATAAACAAAGTCAGCTTGCTGTCAGTTTGCTTGCTTTCTGTAATTTGTAGCCCTACAGGAAGACACAAAACCAGAGAGTTCTGATGACAGAAGACATGAGTGAGTGGTGGGTCACACTGCCATGAAGGGGCCAACTCCAAACTGGAGTCAAGCAGTTTGTAGCTTGCTTATGTATCCAAAGGAGCTCAAAATGGAATGTCCTGTGCCTCACCAGAACCCAAGGTGAGTTCCCACATGGCAGAGAGGTAGGTAAGGAATGGCCTGGGAATGTCCTCACAAGACTGCTTAACTTGCCCTGTTCCTGGGAAGATCACAGACTGTGGTGAAGCCTTGCTCACGTGGCTTATGTGGAGATGTGCAAGGTCACCAGGGTGCCATGATGAAGTTGTTCCCCTACAATATATCTACAACGTGTAGTATCATTGTGATTTTTAAAATCAGTCTGTGTCTCCTGCCCTAGGTTTTCATGGTGACCTCCTTGCCTAGCTCTTTCCCCTAAAGATTCCTGCCTAGGTTAGCCCATAACACCTCCTACTGCCTCTGAGTTCTTTAAGCCTTTGTTGTTCTCTATGTCTCCTATTTAGAGTTCCTGTCTCTCCAAGGAGCCCTGGTGGGCAATGATTAAGCACTCAGCTCCAAACCAAAGGTTGGTGCTCCAA
Source organism: Orycteropus afer afer (assembly GCF_000298275.1). Lineage (NCBI taxonomy): Eukaryota > Metazoa > Chordata > Mammalia > Tubulidentata > Orycteropodidae > Orycteropus > Orycteropus afer. Next base: position 13,185,937 of record NW_006921621.1, read on the forward strand.
GGGAGAAAGATGTGGTAGTCTACTTTTATAAAGATTATGCATAGTGGCTAAGGCACATGACTGCTAACCAGAAGGCTGGCGGTTCAAACCCAACAGCCACTCCTCGGAAGGAAGATGGGGCAATCTACTTCCGTAGTGATACTGCCTCAGAAACCCAGGGAGGGGTCACTGTGAGTCGGGTCCAACTCGATGGCACATAACAACAACAACAACAACATGGCATTGGAAACTCAATGGGGCAGTTCCGTTCTGTCCCATAGAGTCACTATGCGTCAGGATCAACTCAATGGCAATGAGTTTAATTGTCTTTCCTGAGTTCCTGGGTGGTACACACAGTTAATACACTTGGCTGCTAACTGAAAGGTTGGTGGTTTGAGTCCACCCAGCGGGGCCTCAGAAGACAGGTGATCAACTTTCAAAAAATAAGCCATTGAAAACCCTATGGAGCACAGTTGTTCCCTGGCACACGTGGGGTCGCCATGAGTTGGAGTCAACTCGGCTGCAGCTGGTGGTGTTGAATCATCCGTCCATACGTGTTATGTTTGCACCTGATTAAAAATTTCTTGAGAGTAAATCCTGAATTTAATTTATGGCTCTTTATAATCCCCACATACTCATAGTAAGTATTCAATAACCATTTGTTGGTTGATTGATGGAAAAGAAGTTAAACACAAGTATGGGAATCTTTTTTTCTTAACATCTCTGTTTAATCTCTTATTGATAATTATTTCACTTACTGGCTGCAAATCTCACAAACTATAGATAATCACAACTTTTTTTTTTTTTTTAACTAAAGACAAGTAGAGTGTCTCATAGAAACCAATTCAAAGTACTCAGGCAACCTTATCAGGTTTCTTACGAACCTTAAGTGGTCTTTGAAGGGGTTAATGACCTTGTAAGCAGATAACTTCAATCATATTGCCACTACTAAAGACCTAAGAACCTAAATCTGTACAAACTTAAAAAAGAATTACAGCCTTTACTGTCTTGTGTGTGTGTGTGTGTGTGTATAGTATCATCCTTGAAAACCTACTAGTTCTAGTTTACTATAAAGACAGTCAGTAATGTTAGGATGAGATTTGCCTAGAGATAATGGGAATAACATGTCCACTGAAATTTTAAAGCAAATATGGAGATGTATTTAGACTGAAAAAATGTGATTTTTGTGAACTGGAAGCAACAGTTTAAAATGTGGTGTTTTGGGTTTTTTTGCCATCCGACTCGACGGCAGTGAGTTTTTGGTTTATGTTAAAAACTGATTCTCAAACTTGAAAAGAAAATGGTAGCCGCTGCTTTCTGCCCTTTACCGTAGTTACCCTTGGCTCTTCAGCTCCTCAGCGGTGAGCAGCTTGTGCCTCTGAAGGTTGGGGGGCAGCTTTAACTTAGATTTAAGGGTATGTTTTCTTTTGACATAAACTATCACCTGAACTTTTTTCATATGTCTTATTTTGGGAAAAATTTATGATCTTCTTAACATTAGGAAGTTTTGCTTTTCCTGACGTTTTATTACTTTGAGTATTTGAAACATTTCAATCCCAGACAATATATATTACGTGATTATTGTTTTCATATGGATAGGCTATTTCCTCCTATTTTTTCTAACCCCCTTTCCTAGCTAATGATACCCCAAAATTTATTAATACTAAAACTGTGCCATTCAGCTTTCCCAGAATCATGTATAATGAAAATTGAAAGAGGGTCATGGTTTAAATGAGGAGAGGTAGTAGTTAAAAATAAATGGAAGTATGTGGTTTTCTTTTGGTTGGATCTCACATTTTTCTTGTTCACTTGAAATGAAGATTATATTTATTCCGTAAATCACTTTTATAAACTGTCATAACAAATTACCACATTAAATGGTATCTTTTTATATTATTATTATTATTATTATAAAAGCTAAATGGATCCCAGCAAAAGTGGATGGATGTCAGCTAAGTACACCATGAGGGCTCGGTGTTTAAAAGCACCCACTTTTTTTTTTTTTTTATTGTGATTTGGGTGAAAATTTACAAAGCTAATTCACTTTCCATTCACATATACTTTGTCTCATGACATTGACCACAGTTTACCACAATGCAACAGCTCCCCTCCCACTTCCTCTCGACAGTCACCTCTTCCCTGTGACCATCCCTCCATGCACTCCTGCCCCTTGAGCTGTCTCCCTTTGCATAAACAGCCCTTCTTTCTCCCATGATTGTTCTCTCCAAGGGGTGTATCTACCTCAGGTAAATGTTCAACTCCTATGCCTGTCTTTTGCTTGGCTGGAAGCCACAGGTGTGGGTTCAGTTCCAGACCTGAAGGGCAGCTATGGGCCATAGTCTCAGTGGTTCCACCAGGCTCTATCAGACCAACAAACCTGGTCCCCTTTTTGTTTCCCAAATGATTTTGAGTTTTGTTCCACATTGTTCTCCTATATAGATCCCCCTCCAAGTGGTTGACAGTGGTAGCTGGGCACCATCTAGTTCTTCTGGTCTCATAGTCATATAGGCTGTGGATCACATGGTGTACCAGTTGCTAGGACTAATTGTTTCCATGAATCTTTGGTTTTCTTCATTCTTCTTTGTTCTGGACATAGAGAGACCCATCATTGCCTCTAGATGGCTGCTTGCAAGCTTTTAAGATCCCAGTCACTGCTCGCCAAAGTAGGAGGTGGAACAATGTTTTGGGTAGTATGTTATGCCAGTTGAGCTTGATGGCCCCTGAAAAGCACCCACTTTTAAAAACCATCCTCATGGCTCCCTTCTCTCACCACCGTTCTAAAAATTGAAACCTCAGCCCCTGCCCTGACATACCATATCCTTCTTCCCTGATTTATTTTTTCACTCTACACCACCTCCTATCACAGCATTTTATATATTTTGGTTTTTTGTTTCTTCTCTCTAGAATGTAAAGCCTATGAGATCAGATGGTCTATTTTGTTCCCACACTTAGAACAGACTAAATTCTCAATCAGTATGTGCTACATGAATCAATTATTGATCTTCCCTTCATTCTGCAAATGCCTAGAGTGCCCGTATCAGTGTGCTCTCTAGTTCTGCTTCAGCCCTTCCCTCTTCCTTCTTTCTTCTGTCCCGCTTATTGTCTTGCTCTGTGCCTTGACTGCAAACTTTCCCTTGACCTTCCAGAGTCCTCTGAGCTTCTTCAACTCTGTTTCTCAACATAACCCTGCTTATAGTGTTCTTAAATGTCAATATTTCCAAAATTACAATGCATCTTCAACAGAATAAGAAATTTGGCTCCCACCAACAGGAATTAGATTGATGTAATTATAGTTTTGCTAACACGATACCAAACTTTATTTTGATACTCTGTTTCACTGCTTTTCTTGTTTGATTTTTTTTAACCACCATTTCCAGATTACCAATTTTTTCAGTTTATTTTCTTATCCCTTCATATATTGCAGTAGTTTCTTCCTACAGAGAACATAGAACGTATTTCTTTGTTTAAGTCAGGATTATTGGGATACAGTTTACATAGAGTGATAAACCCTTTTTAGACAAGCTGTACGGTTCAGCAAGTTTTGACTAATGAACACAGTTGTGTAACAACCACCACAATGAAGATACAGAAACCCCAAAATGTTCCCTCATGTCTCTTTACAATTAGATCCATCTATCCCCAATCCCTAGCAATCTCCGAACTGACTGCTATCCTTATAGTTTTAGCTTTTCCATGGAATGATTTGGTAGTAAACAAGCCTTTTGCATCTTATTTCCTTCACTTACTGTTATGTGTTTGAGATTCATCCATGTTGTTGCCTGTACCAGTAGTTCATTCCCTTTTGTTGCTGGATACTATTCTAGTGTTTGGATGTACCACACTTTGTTTATCTGCTTACTATTGAATGGACATTTGAGTGGTTTCCAATTTAAGCTATTGAGGATAAAGTGGCTGTGAATATTGATGGATAAGTCTTTGTGTGGACATGTTTTCATTTGTAAATAAGTAAATATCTGGGAGTGGAATTACTGGATCATGTGATAAATGACTATTTAGTTTGATAAGAAACTCTCAAAATGTTTTCCAAGGTACCATTTGGCACTCCTACCAGAAACTCATAAGGCCTAAGGCACTTGACTACTAATCAGAAGGCTAGCGGTTCAAACCTACCAGCCACTCCTCGGAAGGAAGTTGGGGCAATCTACTTCTGTAGTGATACCGCCTCAGAAACCCAAGGAGGGGTCTCTATGAGTCGGCACATAACAACAACAACCAGAAACACATGATGTCTAGTTGCTTGCCATCTTCCACTTTGTTTTATTTGTGTGCTGTTTCATTTTAGCCATGGTGGTAGTCTTAAGCATAGTGCCTAAGGCATTTGACTGCTGACCAGAAGGCTGGGAGTTCAAACCCACCAGCCACTCCTCGGAAGGAAGACTGGGCAATCTACTTCCATAGAGATGTTGTTGTTGTTGTTGTTATGTACCATTGAGTCGGACCCGACTCACAGTGACCCCTCTTTGGGTTTCTGAGGCAGTATCACTACGGAAGTAGATTGCCCCATCTTCCTTCCGAGGAGTGGCTGGTGGGTTTGAACTGCCAGCCTTCTGGTTAG
>NW_006921621.1:13191221-13195119 GCF_000298275.1 Orycteropus afer afer
ATATATATATATATATATACACACACACACACACACACACATATATATATATATGTCTGTGTTTGTATTCTGTTCTGTTTCATTCATTTGTATGTGTATCCTTAAACCAAGACCTCACTGTCTTCATTACTATAGCTTATGCTAAGTAATGAGTCCCTCAATTCTGTTCTTCTTTTCAAAATTATTTTGTCTATTCTAGGTCCTTTCATCTTTTTTCAAAAATGTATACTGGGGTTTGGTAAGGGATTGTTTTAAATCTATACATCAGTTTGGGCAGAATCGATTCCATAACTATATTAAGTATTCCAATCTATGAACAGGGAGCTCTGGTGGTATAATGCCTAAGGTTCAAACCCACCAGCCACTCCTCAGAAGGAAGGTTGGACAATCTACTTCCATAGTGATCTCACCTCAGAAACCTAAGGAGGGGTCTCTATGAGTGAGCTATGACTCCATGGCAGTGAGTGAGAGTTTAGTATGTATGAACAGAGTATAACTCTCCATTTATTTAGACCTTTTATAAGTTCTCTCATCACTGTTTTGAAGTTTTCAGAATGTAAGTGTTATACATATTTTATTAGATTTATACATTTGATGCTATAATAAATGTTTTTATTTATTTTAGATTTCTAATTTTTCATTGTTAATATATAGAAAAATTTATTTTTGTATAGTGTTTTATCCCGGAACTTTTATTACCTATAGTGCCTTTTTTTTTTTTTTTTTTTTTGGTACATTCTTTCGGATTTTCTACTTAAATGATCATGTCATTTGCAAATAAAGACAGTTTTCTGCCTTTCTTTTAATATGTATGCTTTTCTTTCTTTTTGCCTTATTGCACTGATTTGGATCTCCATTATTTTCTTGAATAGAAGTGGTGAGAGCAGGATCATTGGCCTTTTTGTGAACTTATGAGGAAAGTATCCAGTCTTTCACCATTAAATATGTTATTAACTGTAAAATTTTCTTAGATGCTCTTTATCACATTAGGAAGTTCCATTCCATTACTAATTTGGTGAATGTTTTTTCTTTTTTTTTTTAAATCATGAATGGATGTTAAATTTTGTGAAATGCTTTTTCTACACCCTAGGAAATGTTCATATAGTATTCCTGTTTTTAGTGGTGAATTACACTGATTGATTTTTTAATTTTGAATCAATCTTTTATTTTTAGGATAAACCTCACTTGGACATGATATAGTAACCAATTTATATTATTGCTAGATTTTATTTACCAATATTCTGTTAAATATTTTTCTATTTGTGTTCATAAGATACTGACCTGAAGTTTTCTTGTAATGCCTTTTTCTGATTTTTTTTTAAATCAGGAAATGTCAGACTTATAAAATGAGTAAAGAAGTGCTTTATTATCTTGAATTAGTACTTTTCTTTCTTAAATGGTAGAATTCATCAGCAAGGCAAACTGGTCTGAAGTTTTCTTTCTGAGAAGGGTTTTAGCTATAGTAGCCCTACATATAAACCTTCTATTAGGCATACATCTATCTATCTATCTATCTATATATATATATAGAGAGAGAGAGAGAGAGAGAGAGAGAGATGGTGGTGTAGTGGGTAAGACATTTGGCTGCTAACCAGAAGGTCAGCAGTTCAAACCCACTGCTGCTCCACAGCAGGAACATGGAACAATCTACTTCCATAAAGATTTACAGCCTTGGAAACCCAGTGGGGGTTGCTATGAGTTGCTATGGCCAGACACAGCCCCCAGAGCCAGAAAAGAGAGAGAGCGCTGGGGACCACAAAAGCAGCAGGATCCAGGTAAGGGGCGGGAGGCAGGCAGGACACACCCCCAAAGCAAGGAAAGGGAGGGAGCACTGGAGACCACAAAGTGGCAGGATCCAGGTAGGAATTAGGTAACGGGAGGGTGGAAAGATTTCCAACAGCTAAAGGAGACAACCTTGTCTGTCAGTTTGTCATCCTGTGGGGTTTGCACATTGCTGTGAGGCTTGAGGCTATGCCACTGGTGTTTCAAATGCCAGTAGGGTTGTACATGGTGCACAGGTTTCAACGCAGCTTACAGACTAAGACAGATTAGGAAGAAAAAAGAGGCCATCCACTTCTCAAAAAATTGGCCAGGGAAAACCTTATGAATAGCAGAGAAACGCTGTCTGATACATTACTGGGCAGCTTTATGAATAGCCTGTAAACATTGCCTGACACAGTACAGAAAGATGAGCCCCTTGGGTCAGAAGGCCTTCAAAATAGGACTGGGAAACAGTTGCCTCATCAGAGTAGAACCAACCTTAATGATATGGATAAAGTAAATTTTTCAGGATGTCCATGTGCTAACGTGTCACAACTCAAATTGAGAAATAGCTGCAAACATCCATTAATAATCAGAACAGAAAATGTATGAAGTATGAATCTAGGAAAATTGGAAGTTGTTAAAAATGAAATGGAATGCATAAAGATTGATATGCTGGGCATTATTGAGCTGAAATGGACCGGTTTTGGCCATTTTGAATCAAACAACCATATGATCTACTATGCCAGAAATGACAATCTGAAGAGGAATGGCATTGCATTCATCATCACAACGGATGTCTCAAGATCTATCCTGAAGTACAATGCTGTCTGTGATAGGATAATATCCACATGCCTACAAGGAAGACCTGTTAATACTACTATTATTCAAATTTATACACCAACCACCAAAGCCAAAGATGAGGAAATTGGAGATTTTTATCAACTTCTGCAGTCTGAAATTAACTGAACGTGCAATCAAGATGTGTTAATTATCACTGGGGATTGGAATGCAAAAGTCAGAAACAAAGAAGAATCACTGGTAGTTGAAAATTTTGGCCTTGGTGACAGAAATAACGCTGGTGATTGCATGATAGAATTTTGCAAGACCAACGATTTAGTCACTGCCTATACCTTTTTTCAACAACACAAACAGTGGCTATAAACATGGACTTCACCAGATAGAATACATAGGAATCAGATTGAGTATGTCTGTGGCAAGAGGCGATAGAAAAGCTCAATACCTTCAGCCAAAACCAGGCCAGGAGCTGATTGTGGAACAGACCTCAACTGCTCATATGCAAGTTCAACTTGAAGTTGAATACAATTAAAACAAGTCCACGAGAGCCAAAATATGACCTTGACTATATCCCTCCTGAATTTAGAGACCATCTAAAGAATAGATTTGATGCATTGAACACCAATGACTGAAAACCAGAAGAATTGTGGGATGACATCAAGAGCATCATCCATGAAGAAAGCAAGAGGTTACTAAAAAAACAACAGAAGAAGAGAAGACCAAAATGGATAACAGAACAGACTCTGAAACTTGCCTTTGAGCAAAGAGTAGCTAAAGCAAATGGAAGAATGACAAGATAAATGAGCTGAATAGAAGATTTCAAAGAGCAGCTTGAGCAGGCAAAGCCAATTACTATAATGAAATGTGCAAAAACCTGGAGTTAGAAAACCAAAAGAGAAGAACACACTTGGCATTTCTCAAGCTGAAAGAACTGAGGAAAAATTTAAGCCTCGAGTTGCAATATTGAAAGATTCTATGGGCAAAATATTGAATGATGCAGGAAGCATCAAAAGAGTCACTGTACCAAAAAGGACTGGTTGATCTTCATCCATTTCAGGAGGTGGCACATGTTCAAGAACCAAAGGTACTGAAGGAAGAAGTTGAAGCTGGCCTGAAGGAATTGGCAAAGAACAAGGCTCTGGGAATTGATGGAATACCCACTGAGATGTTTCAACAAACGGATGCCCCGCTGGTGGCACTCATTTGGCTATGCCAAGAGATTTGCGCTGGATTTGTGCTGGATTTTTAAAACCCAGCGAGATGCACCTGGTGCACAGGTAACAGCCCAGCTTATAGACTGAGACAGACTAGGAAGAAGGAAGAGGCCGTCCACTTCTCA
>NW_006921621.1:13198104-13206554 GCF_000298275.1 Orycteropus afer afer
CAAGTATAGCAGGGATTGTGGGGCTGGCGTGGGATCGGGCAGTGTTTCGTTCTGCTGTGCATGGGGTCGCTATGAGTCAGAAATGACTCGACGGCACTTAACAACAAAAAGAGAGTTGGAAGACAGATACCTGGCCAGCTGACTGGAAGAGATCCATATTTGTACCCATTCCAAAGAAAGGTGACCCTACAAAATGTGGAAATTTTCTAACAATATCATTAATATCACATGCAAGTAAAATCTTACTGAAGATAATTCAAAAATGGTTACAGCAATATATTGACAGAAAACTTCTAGAAAGGCAAACTGTATTTAGAAGGGGGTGTGGAACGAGGGATATCATTGCTGATGTCAGATGAATCTTGGCTCAAAGCAAAGAATACCAGAAAGGTGTTTACCCGTGTTTTATTGACTATGCAAAAGCATTTGATTGTGTGGATAAGAAATTGTGGATAACATTGAGAAGAATGGGAATTCCAGAACACTTAATTGTACTCATGAGGAGCCTGTACATAGACCAGGAGGCTGCCCTGGCTGTCATTCAAACAGAACAAGGGGACACTGCATGGTTTAAAATCAAGAAGGGAGTGCATCAGGGTTGTATCCTTTCATCATACTTATTCAATCTGTAAGCTGAACAAATAATTTGAGAAACTGGATTATATGAAGAAGAATGTGGCATCAGGATTGGAGGAAGAATCATTAATAACCTGCGATACACTGATGACACAACTTTGCTTGCTTAAAGTGAGGATGACTTGAAGCACTTACTGATGAAGATTGAAGACTACAGTCTGCAGTATGGGTTACATCTCAATATAAAGAAAGCAAAAATCCCCACAACTGGACCTATAAGCAGCATCACGATAAATAGAGAAAAGATAGAAGTTGTCAAAGACTTTACATTGCTTGGTTCTACAATTGATGCTAATGGAAGCAGCAGTCAAGACATCAGACAACGTATAGCACTGGGCAAATTGGCTGAAAATGACCTCTTTCAAGAGCTAAAGAGCAAAGATGTCTCCTTGAGGAATAAGGTGCGCCTGACAGAAGTTTGGTATTTTCAATGGCCTCATATGCATGTGAGAGCTGGACAATGAATAAGGAAGACCAAAGAAGAATTGATGCTTTTGAGCTGTGGTGTTGGCTAAGAATGCTGAAAGTACCGTGGATTGCTGAAAGAACTAACAAATCTGCCCTGGAGGAAGTGCAGCCAGAATGTTCCTTGGAAGTGAGAATAGCCAGACTTCTCACATACTTTGGTGATTTTGTCAGAAGAGACCATTCCCTGGAGAAGGATGTCATGCATGGTAAGGGGGAGGCTCGACAAAAGAGGGGAAGGCCCTCAACAAGATGGATTGATAAGTATGGCAAGAATTGTAGGGCTGGCACAGGACCAGGTGGTGTTTCGTTCTGCTGTGCACAGGGTCGCTATGAGTTGCAGACGACTCAACCTCACCTAACAACAACAACAACAACATGAGTTGGAATCGATTCGATGGCAGCAAGTTTGGTGTGTGTGTGTGTATTTATATGTATGTGTATATATATATATATATGGTATATGTATATATTTATGTATATGCCAGGAGCTCTGATGGTGTAGTGCCTAAGGTATTTGACTGCTAACCAGAAGGCTGGCGGTTCAATTTATATATTATATATAAGGCTGTTTACATTATCTGTTTCTTCTTGAGAGAGCTTTGGTAGTGTATCTTTCAAGGAATTAGTCTAAGTTAATTTTTTTTTGACTTAACGTTGTTCACAGAATTCTCTTATGATCCTTTAAATGTCTGCAGTAATTGCCCTCTCTTTGATTTCTGATGTTGACAATTTGTTTCATCTTCCTTTTTGTCGATCAATCTGGATAGAGTTAATCGATTGTATTGATTTTTAAAAAAATCACCCCTTGTTTTCATTTTTCTCTATTGTTTTTCTGTTTTCAATTCCATTGATTTCTACATTTAGCTTTACTATCCCTTTCTTCTGTTTGCTTTGGATTTAATTTGCTCTTCATTTTCTTTGATTTGAGACCCTTCTTTTCCATAAGCATTTTAATGCTTCCCTCTAAGCATTGCTTTAGCTTTATCCCATAACTTTTGTTTTATTTTCATTTTAGTTCAATTCAGAATTTTTCTGATTTCTTTTCTAGTCTTCTCTTTGACCTATAGGTTATTTAGAAATGCATCGATTAACTTCCAAATAATTGACGATATTCCAGATATGTTCCTGGTATTAATTTTTATTTTAGTTCCCTTATAGTCAGAGAACATACTTTGTATAGTTACAATTCTTTAGGTTTGTTACGATTTGCTTTATGCCCGGAAAATGTCCATAATCAGAATATGTCTACATTACTGAAAATAATAATGTGTATTATGCTGTTGTTGTATGTAGTGTTGTATATACACCAATTAGATCAAATTTGTTGATAATATTGTTCAATCCTTCTATGAACTTAATGATTTTCCACTGTTTTGTCAATACTGGAAGAGGGTTGAAGTATTCAACTAAAATTGTAGATTTGTCTGTTTCTCCTTTAGGGTCTATCAGTTTTAGCTCAGTATATTTTGAAATTCTGTTCTTAGTTGCTTACACTATGAGTTATAGAATAAGGATTTTATTACAGAAATTTTGTTATTTTAATATGCTATGAGTTATGGAATGAGAATTGCATAATAGGAATCAGACCTTACACAGTTCTGTTCCCCCAGCAAATATATCAGTTGGTTGTGGTTCCTCACCTGAAGGAATGATCCTGCCTATTTCTATATCAGTTCTAATTTGCTCTGTAACAAACCACCCCAAAATTTAGTGGATTATGGAATAACAATGACTTGTTATTTCTCATTATTCCAGGGATTAGGAATTCAGGCAGACCTTGGCAAGGCAGTTCTTCTGTTCCATGTGGAATCACCTTTTGGTTACTCAGCTGTGTTCAGTGGGCAAATGAGCTGGGCTGGAATGATCAAGTAGATGTCACTCATAGGTTTGGAGCCTCACTGCTCTGCCATGTGGCCTCACTCTTTGTACGTGACAAGCTTTGGCCTCCTCACAGCACAGTTGTCTCAGAGTCCTCGGATTTATAGAGCAACTGACTTCCAAGAGGGAGAAAATGGAAGCACTTAACTAGTGCAAAATGACAGGCACTTAACAAGGGCTTTTAAGGGTTGGCTCACAAGTCCCACAACATCACTTCTGCTGCATTTTGCTGTTCAAACTAGCCACAAGGCCAGTGCAGATTAAAGGAGAAGGTAATATATTCTACAGCTTGATAAGAAGAGCAACAAAGAATGTGTAACCATTTTTAATACACCATTAATTTTTAGTCCACTAGATATGGAAATCTCCATTTATTTCCTTTAAGGTAAATTTCTAGAACTGAAATTGCTGCATTAAAGGTATTCCCTATTTTAAAAACTTGGCATATATCCAATGATTCCTCATTCAGGCCTTCCCAATTTGCATTTTCATTAGCAATGTTTGAAAATACCAGTTTCCCTGCTCCTTCACCAACAGGAGACATCATTATTCTTTGTAATATTTCCAGTTTAATGAAGGAGAAAATCTTATTGTATTTATTTGCATCTTCAAATACTATTGATTTTGAACATTTTTTCATGTTCGTTGGGCATATTCTGTTTTGAATTGCCTAATCATGTTCTTTTCCCATTTTTTCTTTTGGGCCATCCCTTGTTTGAGTGTTGATGTTGGTCTGATATTTGGGTTATTAAAGTTTAGTTGACCTCAGACAACCTTACTAGGTTTTTACATATTATTAATTACTCTCATCCAAAACAGTCTATCTTTATTCCCATGGTTTACTCTTTATTTCTCTGGATTGCATTACCTTTTACAGGCCTTTCTTTTTTTCAAATTCATGTTAGAATTACAAATCACTTTCTTTTTCAGCTGAGATTATTGACACCAAAAGAAAGAGTTTTGTTAAGAAATTCTAAAGGAAGGAGATTCTGCTCAATTTGGACACTCAGGACCAGTCTTTTGGCCACTGGTCAAAACTGTGCCAATAACATAACTGACACCTTCACCACAAGGTTTGTGTCATGCTTGGGTCTGATACTAAGAAATTCAATCTACTATAATTCTTGCTTGATGAGTAACTTGGGTCCTAAGTTCTTCCTGCCCCTAACTAGCCGGTGACATTTGATAAACTGCTTTAACTTTGAGACCTTAGATTCCCCATCTATTAAGTAGGAGCACTGAACCTCTGCTAGATGCCTTTAAGGAACATTTTTTACTCTAAGAGGAGCATTTATAGAGGGTTCATTAGGCAAAACCAGCATAAATGGAAGTCAAACCATTAAGAATTTATTTCAGCTTAGAGTGTCTATTTTTGAAAGGACCCTAATCAAAACGTTTTAAAAATAGTTTTTAATTGTAGGTTTAGAACTTTGTGTTATTTGTAATACCTTTTTAGAAGCATGAAAATAGTATTTCTCTCTGTACCAACTTTGTGCTTTTCCATTTGGTAAACACTGATTTTATTTCTCTCCATGCCTGTAGGAGTAAGTAAACCAAGCCAACTCAGCACTTCCTATTTACTTCCTTGTCGTACATATCGTAGATGGTGACAAACCTGATCTCAAAATAATCTCTCTTGGTTTAATTCTGCATTTTTTTGTTAAGCAACCAGCCTGCCAATACTTGAACAATAAAACAGTTTGTCTACTGAAGACTTGTGTTCACCAGTTTACCTTCACACTGTTAGTGGAAAGGAAAGTCACCTCATGTAATGGTAAAGATAGTTTTTTAAATAGACACTTGACACAGTACCTTCTAGTGAGACCTTCAGAATATCTGCAACTCTTAAACATGGTTTATGTGGACCAACACAAGGATAGTAAGTGACCTGATTTCTTCTGGAGGTTCTTAGTGCTCCTAATATTTACTTTTTAAGTAAGAACATTGAGCTTCATTTGTATTGAGTGACTAAAACGTAAGCTTAGAAATATTTTATGTTTCCATCATACTCTATTCTGCTTAGCATAAATCACCAGAGCCAACCATTTACTAGAGGTTTCTCAGAGTCAATTGTATTACACTCGTGTCAGGCACACCTTCATGTAAGTCCCTCAGGTCAGTAGTTTAGGAATTATGCCTCTTCCATCCCCTTCCCCACTCAACACTTATGGAAATATCTGCTAATTGGAACAGAAGCAGCCTGCTAAACTACCAAGTTAGATCACTCAATACAAGATTCATGAGAAAGCAGCATAGGGGTAAAAAAAATAACATTCCTCAAGCAGTGAGAGTGGATGCAAAGTAAAAGCCAACAACTCCTCTGCATCAATCAAATCCTAAGCTTTGCTTTCCCTTGACTTCACTCAAAGGAGTTAAAGAAGGAAATCCTATATGTCCAGCCTGGCTCTGGCCACTATTGGCCACTCTTTGGTTCATTGTAGCTGGCTCTTCCACCTTCCGCAAGACCACCGGCTCAAGGTTTAGAATGAGATTCTATGTTGTTTACTAAGGTGGCATACTGGAAGGAAAGGTAAGGCACAAACATACTACATTCATGACTGGCCTGTGTAGGTGTGTGATTAAATCCACAAAGGAGGGGATTCAGAGATGGTGGATATGGAAAATCACAGATATTGACAAGAAGTGAAGTTTGTGGAATAGTCTATGATGTTGATGTATGATTGAACCACGGGTTAGCAGACATCAGAAGCTATTCATTAGGAGCGTGAGAAAATATTTTTAAGAGAACCATATATGCTTAGAGGGAGAAAGCATGTTGTTGTTGTTGCTGTTATTTGCCATCGAGTTGGACCCGACTCATAGCGACCCCTCCTTGGGTTTCCAAGGCGGTATCACTATGGAAGTAGATTGCCCAACCTTCCGAAGAGTGGCTGGTGGGTTTGAACCACCAGCCTTCTGGTTATTCAAGTGCCTTAGGCACTACACTACCAGAGCTCCTAGAAATAGACTGCCCAGTCTATCTTGCCTTGCGCTTGGCAGGCGAATGCGTTAGGCCCGAGGCCATCCCCTAGGCCAGAGAAATCATAAAGATCTTACAGATTTGCTGAGACTGATTGGCATGCTGAATGACAAAGCCATTTATTCAGGGGAAGGAGCTATTTTCCTCTTACGTTACTAGCCCTTTCAGGAACTACAGGCGGCTTTCACCTTGGACACACACTCAGCTCTTTATAAACACCCTAGATTCTTCTAAAACAGGTCCATCATACTGAAAACAAATTTTACACATTTAAAAAATGAGGCTTTTTCACAACGAGCCCCTAAATCTTAGTTTCTAAATATTCTACACTGGCATCAAGGGCTCTTTGAAGTTAAGACTGATCACAGTGCCTGGGCAGGAAAAGATGCCTGTAACATCTTACTGAATCAGAAAATAAGGAAAAGCTCAAAAAGAACTATGGGGACAGGTCAAAAATGGAATCTTGAAGAAGCCTTCTCTAGCCAAAATGTGTCCACTTGAACATCAAAATAAATAATGATAGAAGCGGGTTATCACTTGTATCCATGGACTATATAATATAAATAAGAAAGGAGAAGGATAAAGCTGTTCTTTGCAGTAGAATGCCAAGTAATAAATATTGCTTTAGTCATTAACATTAAAAAATTTATCAATGGAAAGAAACATTGACGAGGGATTAATATAGCCATAGTCTCAAAATTTCTCCCCACAAATTACTTACTAATCACAAAGGAAAAATAGTAACCAAAAAAACCTGGTGTTCTTTTAATTATACATTATCAATATTGTTAATTAACATATTTTTATTGTTTTGGTTCACCAATGATTAAGTAATTTTTTTGCTTAAGTCTCATCTCTCTGCAGTCCATGCCATTAAATAAGAAACAGAGATGGGGAGAAATTCATTTATAACAGTTCAAAGAATATGGCAATTCCTTTGATAAAACGTACTTTGATCAAATGCCTAAGACAGCTCCTTTTGTTTATTCAGTTCAAATTCAGTCTGGAAATTGGTCTTCCCTCCAGAAGCCAGAGCACGCTAACAGTGCAGCCCAGCAGAGTCATATAGGAACAGAGCTCCAGGCACTAAGATTGTTGTTGTCATGTGCTGTCAAGTCGGACCTAACTCATAGCGACCCCTCCTTGGGTTTCCGAGGCAGTATCACTGCGGAAGTAGATTGCCCCATCTTCCTTCCGAGGCACTTAGATTTGACGGAGACTAATCCATCGCATGTACAAAGAGGCTGTCATTCCTGGATGGCACCTGAAGTCTGGCTAGTCCCTTCCCTAGTGAGGATTCCAGCACTCTTTATTTCCCTGTTTGTTGTCTATTTTTAAAAAAAACAAGCCAGTTGCCATCAAGTCCATTCCAACTAATGCTAACCCCACAAGTTGGAAAGTAGAACTGCACTCCATAATATTTTCAAAGTTGTGACCTTTTAGAAACAGATCACCAGCCTTTCTTCCAAGGTACCTCTGAGGGAGTTCAAACTGCCAACCTTACAGTTAATAGTCACGTGCTTAAATGTTTGTGCCACCCAGGGATGCCACCTTGGTTGTCTATATAAGACCAAAAACACTGTTTTCAGTTATTGTGATGGTTCAGTATCTGAGGCAAGTAGGAAGCGTGTGCCCACAGAGGGCAGACTGGGTGAGCAGGCCACCTAGATAGTGCTGGCTCAGCTGGGCTCATGGCCACCTGGTTCTGAATGAACTGTACAAGCATTCCAGGGAGACTTGACAGCACCTTGTAGACTCCATGCAGACATTAAAATACACAAACATACACACACACACACAAAACAGCCATCCCAGACCTCTAATCTTACTTTATGACCAACTTGTAATTACATTACAGCAATTACTTAAATATTACATTTTTATTACTGTTATGTCATTATGTCTACTAGGAAAAAAATATGCCTACTTTAACCACTAAAGGTCTTAATGACTCATTTAAGCTGTATCTACATGAAACCCCTGACTTAAACATTTTGGTCCAAATAATTTTTAGGGCCCGGAGACAAAAGAAGGTTAATATCCATCTATTGCTCCACGGAAGAAAGATGGGGCAGTCTGCTTCCGTAAAGATTTACAACCTTGGAAACCCAGTTGGGGTTGCTGTGAGTCAGAATTGACTCAATGGCAGTGTCTTTGGTGTATTTGGTATTGCCAGAAGGAGCAAGAACCTTCCTTTTGTAGATTTACTTCTAGAAGTTAAAACATTCCAGCCTAGAATGATCATGTATGTCTAGGCAAAAAGGATTATACCCATGACTGTATATAAGGTTGACAGATGATATTTCTCCATATGTATGTTGTTGTTGTTGTTATGTGCCGTCAAGTCGGACCCGACTCATAGCAACCCCTCCTTGGGTTTCTGAGGCAGTAGCACTACAGAAGTAGATTGCCCCATCTTCCTTCCAAGGAGTGGCTGGTGGGTTTGAACCACCAGCCTTCTGGTTAGCAGTCAAGTGCCTTAGGCACT
>NW_006921621.1:13207084-13208785 GCF_000298275.1 Orycteropus afer afer
CTGGTCTGATAAACTTAGTGAGACCCCTGAGACTATGGCCCCTAGTTACCCTTCAGGTCTGGAATTGAACTCATTTTTGTGGCTTCCAGCCAAACAATATACAGGCATAGAGGGTGAACATTTACACCTTAAAATGATCAATCCTGGGAGAACAGAAGGGCAGTGTTTGCACAGGGAGATAGCTCGGAGGCAGGAATGCATAGGGAAGAAGGGCACAGGGAAGAGATAACTATGGGGAGGAAGTGAGAAGAGAGCAGTTACATTGTGGGGAATTGCAGTCAATGCCATGAAACAAAATACGTATGAACTGGTGTATGGAAAATGAATTTGCTCTGTAAGCTTTCACCTGAATCACAATAAAAATTAAAAAAAAAAAAAAAGCTTCAAGGGCAGTGAGTTTGTGTTAACAGTGGAGAAATAGTTCAGAAGGCAGAAGGTGCACAGTTTGAAGACTGTAAATGTCAGTGAATTGAATGTGTGGAAAATGTTGAATCAGTGTATGTTTTACTGTGTATATTTTCAAGAACACAAAAAATAAAATAAGATGAATTATTTAAAAAAAAAAAATTCCAGCCTAGGCCAATCAGAAAATTATGATTAAAAGCTATTTTATATAGCCATCAATACTTTATCATCCATTGATTAGATCTAGCTAAGCTAAAAGTAGTGCTAGGAACATGGGAAATACCTGTGTGTCCATTTTCTAAATGCATGTAGACACTTTTCCTATACTTACAAAGTGCAAGCTGACCCAACTGTGGAAAGATTCCTTAGAGGTCAACACTGCCAGTTGTTTCCAACCCTTTCTCTGGAAGCCAGGAATTTATTACAAATTCACTAAGGGCACTGTTAAAATTACTAATGTGTGGTACATATGTTTCTTAATAATTATAATTAATTTTTTTTAATCTCCATTTATGGAGAGTCTCATTCTCTTTGGTGGTTTGTAGAGTTCAATTTGCTGAAAAATTGCAGGCTATCAGATTCAGCGCACTTTCTCTGCTGAGCAGCCTCTGACCCTAACCCCCTCCCAGCTCAGCCCAAAGCATGGCTCTTTCCCAAGTGGTGCAAAGTACAGAAAAGCATAGGATACTTGCTGCCTGTTTCAGAAACAATTCCATACTTGGGGATCCAGGATTCAGGCCCTTGAATTTGGGGCATTTACCATATGAGCAAGGTGCCCTAGTAGTGCAATGGTTTAGTGCCCAGCTGCTAACAAAAGGTTGGCTGTTCAAACCCACCCAGCAGCTCTGTGGGAGAAAGACCTGGTGATCTGCTTCCATAAATATTACAGCCGAGAAAACCCTATGGGGCAGTTCTCCATCACATGTTGTTGTTGTTGTTAGGTGCCGTTGAGTCATTTCTGACTCATAGCGACCCCATGAACAGCAGAACGAAACACTGTGCGATCCTGCGCCAGCTCCATGATCCCTGCTATACTTGAGCCCATCATCACAGCCACTGTGTCAATCCATCTCATTAAAGGCCTCCCCCTCTTTCGTCGATCCTCCACCCTTCCAAGCATGACATCCTTCTCCAGGGAATGGTCCCTTCTGACAACATGATCAAAATAGGTAAGACAAGTCTGGCCATTCTCGCTTCCAAGGAGCATTTCAGGTGCACTTCCTCCAGGACAGATCTGTTAGTTCTTTTAGCAGTCCATGGTACTTTGAGCATTCTTCGCCAGCACCACAACTCAAA
>NW_006921621.1:13211885-13242353 GCF_000298275.1 Orycteropus afer afer
CTAGATTCATACTTCGTACATTCCATGTTCCGATGATTAATGGATGTCTGCAGCTGTTTCTCTTCAATTTGAGTGGTGCCACATCAGCAAATGGAGGTCTCGAAAGTGTACCTTATCCATAGGAGTAAGGCTAGGTTTACTCAGATGATGCAGATCTTTCCCAGTCCTATTTTGAGAGCCTTCTAACCTAACCAGACTATTCATAAAGTTGCACAGTAATCTATCAAACAATGTTTCTTTACTATTCATAAGGTTTTCCCTGGCCAATTCTTTGAGAAGTGAATGGCCTCTTCCTTCTTCCTAGTCTGTCTCAGTGTGTAAGCTGGGCTGATACCTGTGCACCATGTGCATCCCTCTAGGTTTGAAACACTAGTGGCTCAGCCTCAAAACTCACATCAACACATCACCACAGTAGGACAAACCGACAGACACGTTTGTCTCCCTGATGGAAACCTCTCATACCACGCTTATCTGGGTCCCTGCAGCTGACTCCTCCTCTGTCTGGATTCCTGAGTCTTTTAATCCCCATTCTCCCGCTCTCCTGCCCTGCTGCTTTGGGCGTGCCTGAGTTCTCTCTCTTCATCTGGATCCCTGCGGCTGACTGCTCCTCTGTCTGGGTTCCTGGCTTTTTATCCCCTTTTTCCCATTCTCCCACCCTGCTGCTTTGGGAGTGCCTGAGTTCCCTCTCCCTCCATCACATGGGAGTCATGTAATGTGGAATCAACTCCACAGCACCCAACAGCACTATACGAGCTCCCTGTGTCAAAATATCTAGATTTAATAACTGAAGAAAAATTTGCTTTTTTTTGCATACCTGTTTTATATGTGCATTTTAAAAATTTTTTATTGTGATTTGGGTGAAAGTTTACAGAACAAATTCATTCTCCATACAGGAGTTCATACACATTTTGTTTCATGACATTGACAGCAATTCCCTAAAATGTAACAGCTCTCTTCTCACTTCCTCCCCGTAGTTATCTCTTCCCTGTGTCCTTTCCTATGCATTCCTGCCCCCTGAGCTATCTCCCGGTGCAAACACTGCCCTTCTGTTCTCCCAGGATTGATCATTTTAAGGAGTGTATCTATCTGATGTAAATGTTCACTGTCTATGCCTATCTATTGTTTGGCTGGAAGCCACAGGAATGAGTTCAATTCCAGACCTGAAGGGTAACTAGGGGCCATAGTCTCAGGGGTCTCACCAGGCTCTGTCAGACCGGCAAATCTGGGCTTTTTTATATATCCATTTTTACTCCAAATAGTCTATGCATATCACGAACACTGTCTTATAAGAAAATGAAGTGGCTAACAGGTTTTGCTTCTCCCAGGTGAGCCAAGTCCAAGGGTAGGTTTTTGTTTGAATTTTTTCAGAATCCTTTTGGCAGGTACGTGTATTCTGTATTACTCTGTAAAATTCAATGCCTTAAAGTAATGTGCATCTGCTGGACATACATGCTGTTAAACATTCATGACTGCCTACAAATGTGAAAAGTATTACCACGTCTATTTTTAACATTGTTTTGGCATAGCTGATGCTGTGCAAAAAAAAAAAAAAAAAAAAAAAACCTATAGAATCAGAATCTTAATGAGAAAACTGAATGATTCTTTGAAATGTGGTTGTGATTCCCTGACTTATTAAGTGGTGATGTCACTGGTGCTGAGAAGCAAGACACAGCAGAATCATTCATTGGCCATATGCTCTAGAGATACACCAGAAGGGAACTGAAACTCATCTTGAATGCGGTTTGCACTCAACTGTGTATGTTCCCGCCATGGTGGTGGGGGGTGACCTATGTCCCTGCACAGGACACATCTCACACACTCGGATTGTCATCTGTGAGCCTATGTAATGGAAGGGCACACCGTTTGTGTGTGTTTTTTATAGAACTTGATCTGCCCACTGGCCTTTTTTCTATTTGTTAATTACTTTTGTCTTACAGAAGAGAACCATCTTGTCTCAGCTGTTGGAGAAAGACAGAGTCTCCTCCTGTTCCCTTGTGTCCTCTTGGTCATTTAACTAGCAAGTGGCAAAAAGTTCAAAGAAGTCTGGAAGGGTGGGAGAATGTGCTTATATTATGGATGACTGGATAGGTGAATGAGTTTATATATGAGTGAGGCCTTTCCTCATGCCTTCCCTAAGCCCTGTCACTGCCCCCTCCCAACACTCTTCAATCTTTCTTACCATCCTATCTGAATCCTACTTTGTCTTGTCCTAAATGGGCGCAGGTCCTAACTGGAACAAGGTATGAGGGTGCTTGGTTCTAGGCAGAAGATGGCATTGGGCAGGATTGTGTAGACTGTGCCCTCTACAAAGTCACTAGCCCAAGGAGGCACACAAGGAGGCTAAAATCTAGCTCACCTTCACTTCCCAGTCCTGGTATTGGAGCTGTGCCCACGTAGGGTGTCTTGTTTTGTAACCACTCTGCCTTGTTGTTTGGTGCTATTGATTCAATTCTGACTCATGGGGACACCATGCAACGGAGTAGAACTGCCCCACAGGGTTTTCTAGGCTGTAATCTTTCTTGAAGAAGATCACCAGGTCTTTCTTCCACAGAGCCACTGGGTGGGTTCAAACCACCGACTTTTCAGTTAGCAGCAAAATACTTAACCGTTGCGCCACAAGTGCTCCTTAATCACTCTAGAAGTATCTAGAGGGGCATTTTTTTGTAGTTCTTCTGCCCTAGGAAGGCATACTTTTATAGTTTGTACAAACCATATTTTCACATATAACATACCCAAATCTGTAATGCAATAATGCATGAGGAGGTGGTGCAATATGCAAAAACCATATAAGGCATGTGTTATTTGTGTAGAAATATGGCAGTCACTGTATGTGCTTACAGTGTACCTGGGATTGAGCCTGGAGGAATCATGACACAGCCTACTGAAAGAGCAGATCACAGTTCTGCAGCTTAAAATGCTGGCTGGGTCAGTAGAGAATACAAAATGTGTCATTGCTTCTGTGGAAAAAGTGCTACAGATTAAGTTCTTTCATCCTAGATAGATAGTCTGGAACCTTTCGAAGTTCTGGAATCAGCTATACTTTCAAAAGGAACAGCTCTCATTTATCTGGAAGCCTGAAAAGTCAGTATCTACACAGAGAGCCACATGTTTCATCCAAAGCAGAGGCTGAGTTGGTTGTGCATTGGGAGAAATAACAGATGATGGATAGCCTCACTATTCTCCTTAGGTCAGTCATAAAGTTGTGGGATCACTGAGGTTTAGAGCAGGAGAATACCTTGGGCCCTCAAAGATGCATTCACAACTTTCTGAGATGGGCACATTGGCCTTCACTCCGCCGTCCCCCCCAAAGCTGGTGTCTTTCTCAGTCAAGGGAGCTTGCTCTCCCTCTACATCTATTATCCACCCATTCTGATGCTTAAGATTTTATGGAGGGAGGATTCCAATTCCTGGGCATGGACCAACTCATGGTCCACTTTGACCTGATGATGTCCTCCATTTGACAGAGTGGTTTGATGGCTCACATCCTCTTCTCTGACCATCCAGGATAGCCACAGTCAGAGTGATCAACCCACACCCTTAGCTTAGTCCCTGTCCCAGTC
The DNA here is from genome assembly GCF_000298275.1 of Orycteropus afer afer. Lineage (NCBI taxonomy): Eukaryota > Metazoa > Chordata > Mammalia > Tubulidentata > Orycteropodidae > Orycteropus > Orycteropus afer. The sequence goes on from NW_006921621.1 coordinate 13,215,446, forward strand.
CCAACCAAGCCTAGCAAGACACCCATTATCACCAGTGGCAGAGGAGTCTGCATTTCTATATTAGCTCCTTAGGAGTCCTTTACTGCCACTGACTTCCCCACCCCCTTATCAGGATATTCATTTCCTGTTCCTTTACCATCTGGCTGAGATTCAGCTTCAGCTTGGTGCTAACCTCCTGACTGGAGTCAGCCTCCTAAAAGTTGCATCTGCAGAGACCCCACTTGATCCCGCTCAGCAGCTCAGACTTGTGCATAGACACTCCAGCCCAGATCCCTATTTACCACAATCCGTTGGACAGTGGACTGGTGGCCATCTTCCATGGAAACAGCCCCTACATCTCATTTACTTACCCTAACCCCAGGGCCATGCCTTCATCAATTATTTTCTTCAGCCCCACTGGAGTCCCAGCTGCCTCACACCTGAAGTTACACTGTAAATGACTCAGCATTTGAACCCACTCTTCGAAGTTTCTTTCTATCTTCTTTGCAGGAGGAATAGTAATTTGGCAAGTTAATTTGTTGAATCTATAAATCAAGAATAAAGTGGGAACTCTGAGTTCAAACTATTACATTTACGGTACTACATATTAGTTTAACAGATTCCACAAAAAGAATTCACTCATTGTTACATTAAATTGTTTTTATAAACCTCAAGTTGGCTTTCTTTTCAGAGGCTGACTCTTGCAATATATTATTCCATTATTCTGAATTCTAAGTCAGCCTAAGATCTGACCAAGACACCATTTGATGTGACATCCCATTCTCCTGCCCAAGACGATGACCTAGTGGAGGGGCCCTCAGGGCTGGAGACCACATTGCTCCACCCTGTGATGGGTTTCATGTGTCATTACTGCTATTGCCTAAGATATCTATCTACCCCACCTTTGATGGTTAGTTCTGACTGGTTAGTTTTTAGCCAAATTCTCAATGAGCTCTGTATTAGTTAGCTGTTGACATATAACAAGTCCCTCGAAACTCAGTGGCTTAAACCAATAAGCGTTTATTATTGCTAATGAGTCCATCTTCACTTCTCAGCTGGCTTGCTTCTGCATCTGTGGTTGACAGTGGTTGGGTGGGCAGCTCAGCTGACCTTGGCTGGACTCCATCCTCCGTTTGGGGGTTGGTGGCTTTGGCTGCTGTAGGATGGCCTTGGCTAGGACAGTTGGGCTCTTCTCCCTGTGATCTCACCCTCCAGCCCAGGCTCGTTCACATGGAGGTGGCAGGATTCTGTGGGAAAGGGGAAGTACACACGATTTCTTGAGGTCTAAGCTCAAATCTAGTACAATGTCACTTTTTGTACATTCCACTGGCCAAAGCAAACCATGATTTGCCTGCCCAGATTCAATGGGTGGGGAAATATACCCCACCTCTTTATGTGGGAAGCTCCAAAGTGATATTGAAAAGGGTGCGGATATAGGAGAGGATGATGAATTGTAGATTTTTTTTGTTTTTCTTTGTCACAAACCCTTGCTGACTTTCAATAGATCACAGTGAGGGACTTGATCTGCTACATACGAAACCCTGGCCCACAAGCAGGTCGTTCAATTGTGGGTATTTTTGCAATCAATCTACTAAGGCTCTGCTAATGGCTTTTATTTTCCTCATTCTAAATCTAAGGGACTGAACTAGATGTCTTTCTAATTTTAAAACCCAATCCCTTCATTTAATATGATCAATCCACATGTTTTCCAGATGAGGAAACTAGACACTCCAAGAGGTTAAATTTCTTGCCAAGAGCTTTTAAGTGGCAGCAACAGGACTAGAATCCAGGTCTTCTGATATCACGTTGAGAACAATTTCCACTATGTCACACTCAGATGATCCCATCTGGGCTAATGCTGTACATTTAAAAATGGTTTGTCCCAGAGCAGGGAGCAATCTGTGACCATGTAATAGGACCAATGATGAGCTCACTGATTCAAATGGAACCCGACCCCATATCCATGGTACGCTTATCTCCTTAGCACAACGTTGAAACTCCCTGAACCAAATAACCCCAGCCAAGATGCTGTCCCCTACACACCCTCAGCCACTTACTTTATTCCAGACTAAGTGATTCTGTGGCCCTGGCTCGTTTTTATTCTCTTACGTCTTATTGAACCTGAGCTTCCCAGCTAGCCCTACCTTAATGCTCTTGTCTATTTTCATTATTACATTTGGATCTCTGGTTACATGTCCCAACTTCAGACTGGCCGCTTGCACCTTGAATATGTTTCCCTTTTCTTCTGATGTCTTCTTAATGTCTCTAGGTTGTTGGGTTTTTCCCTAGGACTGTAGCCCTCACCCAGTTTTTACAGGACCAGCTGGTGACTTCATACACTCCTTGGCTGTGCTGCAAACTGTTGAAATACAACCAACAGCCTCAGAACTTTAATAAGAAACTTGACCTGGGGAGCTCCTGGTTCTGTAGCAACTTGGTGGCAGCTCTGTACCTGCTAAAGTGTTGCTTCCCCTCCGGCCTCACAGAAGGATTGTAAAAGGCTAAGATTCTGAAAGCTTGAGTGGAGGCTGTTGCACGCAGGCTCCCGGGCCAGAGAGAACTGCCTTTCACAAGCCAGACTTTTTCTTTCTTCCTGAAATGTTTGTTCCCCTGACATCTCCTTCACCAAGGGCTGTATGCTCAAGACAAGGAAGGACACAACAAGGGAGGCTGGGTCTGATGTGAAAAGAAGAGGTGGTGCGTCACTTAGAAGTTGCCCTTAACACTATCCTTCACCTCACACTACCCACTTGCCCAGCTCTACCTGAAGACTTAAAGGGGTAGCCATGGACAGACCAAACCTGACTTGGAAATTCCCCCTTGCACTTTTTTTGCCAAAAACAGATAATTGGGTAAATCAATTGCCATCAAGTCTATTCTGATTCATGGCAACCCCATGTGTGTCAGAGTAGAATTGTGCCCAATAAGGTTTTCAAGAACTGATTTTTCCAAAGCAGATTGCCAGGTCTTCCTTCTGAGGCACCTCTGTGTGGACCCAAAGTCCCAACCTTTCAGTTAACAACTGAGCACGTTAACCATTTACACCACCCGTGGACTCCAAATCTTGGGTAGAAGACCTCTACTTCTTAGGCAGTCTCTTTGGAAACTGCTGTGTCTTCTGCTTCTGACAGCTAAGTATGTCCCCTTATAACAGGAAAAATAAATCATCAAGATTTGCTCAAGACTAAATGATGACACTTGGCAATACTGAAAAGAATTCTTTACTTCTCACACCTTGCTCTCAGCTTTTCTCCTGATCATGAACAGGACAGTGTGAGGAATGAGAACTGCTGGTTTATTTGGCGTTTCCTCAGAGGTTATAAAAAATAAACATAAACAAAAAGCTTGACACTCAATAAGTAAACCATTTACAGTAACGGAAGATGAAACGGTGCCTGTGAGCTCCGGAGCCCTTGCTGTTTGTTGCTGTTCTCCAGTTAACCGAGAATGCATCAGATTGTGCTAACGCAGCATTAAGCCCCCGTGCCAAACACCTTCTCAGGTTTTTTCCCCTCTGCATTTTGCTAATCCCTGGATGAAACATAATCGCAGAGAAATGTTCAAGGTTGGACACACAACAGGGAGCAACTCAGCGTTGGCTTCCACCCAGTGGAAATAACATGCCATTGGGCTCAACAAGGCAGGATCAAGGATGTTAAACAAACACACTCTCTCCAGCCTCCCTAGCAACAGCTTGCTGCTTTCTGCAGGAGCCCTGAATTTCCTCTCGTGGTTCATTCTGCTCCAAGGTTTCATCACCTGAGCTATGTTTTCTAAGAGATAAATAGGCAGGAAAGTCAACGAGCAAAAATTCCAATCAGGAAAAGAATGGAAAGAGAATTAAGTCATTTATTCCCCCCTTGGGTAAAATAAAAGTAACAAAAGCATTTATATATAATAAATATATAATGCCATGTAATAATTAAACTCCAGCAAATTGCAGTCATCATTCTTTTTCACTTTCTCTCAAACCAGAAGGAAAAACATTTTTTTTCCTCCCTATTGTGGTTTCAAGTTAAGATTTCTGAATTAGCAGTTCCAGGTTTCAGCTGACTCCTGGCATCTGTCTTGTGATGATTGTATGGGAAAGGAAATCAAAAAAAGAGGCAAAATTTAGTGTATTGAAAAGAAAATGCGAGGCAAAAAAGAAGCTGTCTAAAAGTATTTGTAATTATATAAATTATTATTATCTAAAATTCACACATAGATATATAATCTTATTAATACAACAATCATATAAAATTGATACCATTATTCCTATTTTACAGATGAAAATCTGAGGTGCAGAGTGGTTTAACAATTAACCCGAGACCACACAGATTGAATCTTGGAGTGAATTGGAGATCCCCATATGGTTCTCCTAGACAGAAAATGGGGCTCAGATTAGTTAGGGCAACTAACCGTAGAAGTTAAAAACCATAAGGGCAGCAAATATCTATATTTCAGATGGCTAAAAAGTAAATAAATAATAGAACTTGGCTGAAGTTCTAGACCTTGTCCTGAGGGGCTTATGCAGTGTTCAGCAGTGATTTGAAGTCTCCTCCCCCTGTAGGTTTGCCTGTGGGTGTGTCATAAATTTGTGCTGGGACCAAACCTAGAGTAGGTCTCCCTTTCCTGTTGATCCAGCTCTGATGAAATCTGATTGATGGAACCATGAGGAGTGTTTGCATTTTGACCTGGTCTTGGAAAGAAGCTAAAATGGTGAGCTAGGTTACTGTACCTCTCAGAGTGGATCCATGGAATCTCCAGTTGACTTGCTCTGGGCTTCTCTGACTTCTGAAACCATGCACTACTTTCTAGCCTCAAGACCATGAAACCAAACATGGTCACTGGCCTCAGTTCTGACTCCTATCACTATTAAAAGAGTCTGCAACTGTGGCAATCATGGCATTTTCCTACAAATCATCCAAGACATTCTATGAAATAGACTTCTCTCTTTCCCTTGTGTGTCAAGTACTGTGGCACACAGCAACAACCCAGTGAGGATGCAGGTTGATCAGGTAAGGTGAAGCTCAACTCAGTGTAGAGTTATAATTAAATGTGTAAACTTTTTCCACCCTTACTACCTAGTAGAGTTTGCTAAGCTTCCCTGGACTTGGCAACATGAAATAGTAAAAACTGCATAAGTTTGGAATCCTGGTTCTGATAGTTTCCAGCTTTGTGCTCTTGGACATGTTGCTTGATTTTTGTGAGCTTCAGTTTTTCACATCCATAAAATGGTGATGGTTCCTATCTCGCAGGATTTGAGTTAGTGCAAGTAATGCAACTGGCATGAAGTATGCAGTCAATGAGAGATCCATCATTACATTGCATTCTGTTTTCATCAGCTCATCTCTAATTCTGTTGTTTATTCTGAAGATTTTTCTTCTTCCACAGTCAGTAATCAATCACCAAAAGCCAGATGACCCATCCACTCCATTTTTTGTTTGCTTGTTTGTTTCATTTTTCATCTGATGTTCTCAGAAAAGTATTTTCCTTGCCTCCTGAGCGAGTGTATTCCTGACCAACTTCTTTGAAAGATTTTGGCAGAGGGGAACACACTTGTAATAAAAGGCTAGGAGAAAAGAGAGTGGAGGGAGGGACAATAATAGCCCCTTCTGTGTAGAGAGCCTTTTATGGTACAATGTGCTTCAATAGCTGCTCCCTCCATTTATCCTACAACAACCCTGAGGCATAATCAGGATGGAGATTGTGAGCAGACTTGACAAGTGAGGAAACCGAGGTTCACAGGGCTTACTTAGGGACACATGGCAAGTCAGTGAGGAAGCCAGATGCTAAAACAAATCTCCAACCCATGGGAGTGCTCCTTCCAGCACAGAGAACCTCTTCTGGTGAAAAAATCAAAAGCAGGGAAGGTTGATGACTGTGGCCTAAGAGGATAAGGATGGGGTGACAGAGTGACCCAGACCAGCCTTGGTTCCTACATTTGTTGTAAGGCTCTCACTATAGCTTCCTATTCCAGGAACACAGAGAATTAGGACCTCTGCTTCTACACTCAGAGTGGAATTAACCCAAATTTAGAAATATTGAAAGTCTAGGGTCTTTTATACCAACCCAGCCTCACTCAAGTCTTCACTTATTACTGCATGTGAGGCCTTGGGTGAGTAATTATCCTGCATGCACCTCAATCTCCTCATTGGTTAAGTGGGGATTATAATGTCTACTTCTCCCTGTTGGGATGACATGTAAAAACTAGTACAGTGTGTTTCCACAGTGCAGGCATCTATGTAGGTGTATCATATGTCAAGAAATATTCTAGGTACTGGGGATAAGCAGTGAATAGGACTGAAGGGGTCTCTCTTCTTATGGAACATATATGATAAAGTGAAGAGATAGATAATAAATTTAAAAACAATGAACAAGTAGTAAAACTGTAATGGGCTGTATATGATTGGATAAATAAATGAATATTAAAAATTCATTCTTCTAATAAACTGAAAGAAATCATCTTCTTTTTATATTAAGTTGGTGATAAAGCCATAGAGAGAAATTAATTACACTAGGCCACTTTAAAATGCAGTGTTTTGATTATGCATCCCTAATAAGATATATTCTCATGATGAAAATAACCACAAAGACAGCTTATTGCATTCAATAGTATTATTGTTATGTTAAATCACACTGAAAAATCAATATTAATTCATAGTTCTTTTTCTCTGAAAAACTAACATTTTAGTTTAACATAGATAACATAGATCTATCCACTGAAAAGGATTAGAGGCTAACCAGTAGCAATAAGCAGCCCTAGCTCCCAGATTGTGATATCTAAATATCATTTTCTAGCAAAGGAACAAAAGATACTTGAAGAAATAGCTATTCCAGGTATATGGCAAGATGGGCCAGGGATACTGTATTTTTTTTGCATATAACGTACACACTTAATAATGTGCACACACATAACATGCATTGCACATATGAAACTAATGCATGAGGGGGTTGCTCAGTTTGGGAAAAAACAAAAGTATAATGTGCACATCATTAGTGTTAAATGTGGTATCTTACCAAAAAGCAAGGAAACTATCCAAGACTAATTTATTAAGTTTACTCATTAAGACATAGGATGTATGAGGGTTCTGGAAGGAGTTCTCAATGGCCTAAAATGATTGAACTGTTGTTGTTATCCATATGGTTTCCACTGGCTGATTTTCAGAAGTGGATCACCAGGCCTTTTTTCCTAGTCGTCTAGTCTGGAAGCTGTGCTGAAACTTGTCCAGTATCACAGCAACACACAGCCTCCACTGGCAGGGGGGTAATGGCTGCACTTAAGGTGCATTGGCCAGGAATCAAACCCAGATATCCACATGGAAGGCAAGAACTCTACCATTGAATTGAAGCATCAAAAATATTGAAACACATAATACATATAGATAAACTCATGAGCTCAAAACAATTGAAAATTCATAAGTTACCTTTGTACATTACTGAGACATCAACTTATTATTCTGAAAATTGTTTTTAAAAAATTGGGAAGAATTAAGCATATATTCTATCTCCCCATAAGAACTGTACTTTGGAGTAAAAAAAAAAGTGTTGTTAAGGGGAAGTATTTCTTCACAGAAGAATTCCAGATAAAAAATGTGTAAAGTACTTATAGTATAAAAATCACCATTTTGCAACTCCTAATGAAATAATGCCTCTAGCAACAGTCCTTAATGGTTGTCAAAATTATTACATAAAAGGTTGATGGAGAACCAAGGACCAGACTGGCACCACCTGAACCCACTAAGCAACCTAGGCATCACTAAAGGTGGGACAGCAAACACTGTGTTTCACAATGTGATGTACTACCAAGCAATGTGAATCTAATCCTATTTGAGCCCATACATGTAACTCCCAGTGTACAGGAAATACAGGGAACAGAGGAACAAATCAAACAACACCAGGCAGAAACAATCAGCCAAATAAAAAATGTGAGATGTTCTTGAGGTCTAATCTGGTTTCCCCACCTAATCAATGACATGAAAGTAATCTTTAATATCAGTAATTCTCCCCAGCATTCAGGTAATAATAATCTTGCTCTCCTTACTTCTTTCTTGGACCTGATCTTATTCAGTCAGTGGCATCCATTGTCTCAGGGAGTATCTGAGCTGTTAATCTAGCAGGAAGGGAAACAGAAAGATATAGTCAATGCTCAGTTTTAGAATAATGACACTGAGTTATTTAGGGTGGATGAAATGACATCTGGTATGGTAGGCCTTTGCCCTCCAGCAAAGATGCCATGTCTTAATCCTAGAACCTGTGAATATGAATACATTATATAGCAAAAGAGATTTTGCAGATTTGACTCAATTAAGGACATTGAAATGGAGAGATTATTCTGGATTATCCAGATGGGCCCAGTATGATCACAAGGGTCCTTAAAAGTGGAAGAGAAAGGCAGAAGATGACACTCGGAAGTAGATATAATGATGGAAGAATGGTTGAAGATATGTAATGCTGTTATCTTTGAATGTGAAGGAAGGAGGCCACCAAACAAGGAATATGAGCAATTTCTTGAAGCTGGAAACCACAAGGGAACAAGTTTATCCTAGAGTCTCCAGAAAGGAATGTAGCACTGCTGACACCTTGATTTTAGCCTAGTGAGATATATTCTCATTGCACTGAAGGAATTGGTGATAAACAAGACTCCAGGAACTGATGGAATACCTACTGATATATTTCACCAAAAGATTGCAGCACTGGAAACACATATCTATGCCAAGAAATTTGGAAGACAGCTACCTGGCCAACTGACTGGAAGAGACCCATTTTTGCACCCATTCTAAAGACAGGTGATCCAACAGCATGCAGAAATTATCAAACAATATCATTACTATCACATGCAAGTAAAATAATGCTGAAAATAATTGAAAAATTATTGCAGCAATACATTGGCAGGGAACTGCCAGAAATTCAAACCAGTTTTAGAAGAGGACGTCAAATGAGGAATGGCATTGCTGATGTCAGATAGATCTCGGCTGAAAGCAAAGAATACCAGAAAGATGTTTACCTGTGTTTTATTGACTTGCAAAGGCATTCGACTGGGTGGATCATAACAAATTATGGATAACATTGTGAAGAATGGAAATTCCAGAACATTTAACTGTGCTCATGCAGAACCTGTACATAGACCAAGAGACAGTTAGTCATTTGAAAAAAAAAAAAAAAAAGAGAATACTGCATGGTTTAAAATAAAGAAAATTGTGTGTCAGCATTGTATCCTTTCACTATACTTATTCAATCTGTATGTTGAGCAAATAATCTGAGAAAATGGACTATATGGAGAAGAATACAGCATCAGGATTAGGGGAAACACTCATTAACAACCTGTGATATGCAGCTTGCATGCTGAATGTGAAGATAACTTGAAGCACTTACTGATGAAGGTCAAAGATTACAGGCTTCAATATGGATTACACCTCAACACAAAGAAGACAAAAATCTGGTTATCACTGTCAACCACTCGGAAAGGGAGCGGTGCAGGAGATCCTGGATAGAGTGGGAGAATAATGTGAACAAAACTCAAAATCATAAAAAGGACCAGGTATACTGGTCTGATAGAGCCTGGTGAGACCCCCCAAGACTATGGCCCCTTCAGTCTAAAATTGAACTCACTCCCATGGCTTCCACCCAAACAATAGATAGGCATATGTGGTGAACATTTGCATCAGGTAGATAACATTGCTTAAGGAGCTCTGGTGGTGTAGTGCCTAAGGCATTTGACTGCTAACCAGAAGGTTGGTGGTTCAAACACAGCAGCCACTCTGTGGAAAGAAGACTGGGCAATCCACTTCTGTAAAGATTTACTACCTTGGAAATCCAAAGAGGGTCTCTATGAGTCAGAACCAATATGATGACGGTGAGTTTGGGTTTTTTTGGTTCAGTACACTCCTTGGAACGATCAATCATGGGAGAGCAGAAGAACAGTGTTTGCACAAGGAGATCACTCAAGGGGCAGGAACATATAGGAAGGAAGAACACAAGGAAGAGGTAACTATAGGAAGGAAGTGAGAAGAGAACTGTTATGTTACAGGTATTCCAGTCAATGTCATGACAAAAAATATGTATGAACTGCTGTATGTAAAAGAAATTTGCTCTGTAAACTTTCAACCCAAGTGTCACAATAAAAATTAAAAAATAATGAAAACAAAAATCCTCACATATGGACCAATAATCAGCATCAGGATAAATGGAGAAAAGATTGAAGTTGTCAGGGATTTCATTTCGCTTGGATCCACAGTCAACAACCATGGAAGCAGCAGTCAAGAAATCAGACACCATATTGCCTTGGCCAAATCTGTAAAAAAAAAAAAACCTCTTTAAAGTGTTAAAGAGCAAAGATGTCACTTTGAATACTAAGGTGTGTCTAACCCAAGCAATGGTATCTGCAATTACCTCATATGCATGTGAAAGCTGGACAATGAATAAGGAAGACCACAGAAGAATTAATGCATTTGAAATGTGGTGTTGGTGAAGAATATTGAATGTACCACAAACTGTTAGAAACATGAACAAATCTGCCTTGGAATGCTCAGCCAGAATGTACATCCAGAATGCTCTTTGGAAGCAAGGATGGAGAGAGTTGGCTTCTCATGCTTTGGACATGTTATCAGAATGGAACAGCCCCTGGAGAAAGACATCATGCTTGGTAACGTAGATGTGGTGTTGTTGTTGTTGCTAGGTGCTGTTGAGTCAGCTCCAACTTATAGCGACCCTATGTACAACAGAATGAAACACTGTCCAGTCCTGTGCCAGAGCTATAATACTTGCTATACCTGAACCCATCATTGTAGCCACTGTGTCAGTCCATGTCATTGAGGGCCTTCCCCTTTTTTGTTGACCCTCCACTTTACCAAGCATGATATCTTTCTCCAGGGAAAGGTCCTTTCTGACAATATGACCAAAGCAGGTGAGACGAAGTCTAGTCTTTTTTGCCTCCAAGGAGCATTCCAGCTGCACTTCTTCCAGTACAGATTTGTTAGTTCTTTTGGCAGTCTATGGTACTTTGAGTATTTTTCATGAACACCACAACTCAAAAGCATCTACTCTTCTTCGGTCTTTCTTATTCATTGTCCAGCTCTCACATGCATATGAGGCAATTGAAAATATGATTTGAGTTAGGCACACCTTAGTCTTCTAAGAGACATCTCTGCTCTTCAGGACTTTAAAGAGGACCTTTGCAGCAGATTTTCCCAGTGCAGTACTTCGTCTGCTGTCTTGACTTCTGCTTCCATTCGTGTTGATTGTGGAGACAAGCAATATGAGATCTTTGACAATTTCAATCTCTTCTCCATTTATTGTGATGATGCTTATTGACCCAGTTGTGAGGATTTTTGTTTTCTTTATGTTGAGATGTAATCCACACTGCAGACTGTAGTGTTAATCTTTGTCAGTAAGTGGTTCAAGTCATTCTCACTTTCAGCAAGCAAAGTTGTGTTTTTCTTCAGTTCTTTCAGCTTGAGAAATGCTGAGTATGTTCTTCCCTTTTGTTTTTCTAACTCCAGGTCTTTGCACATTTCATTATAGTAATTGACTTTGTCAAGAACATCATCAAAGGTCACTAAAAAGACCAAAATGGATGTCAGAAGAGACTCTGAAACTTGCCCTTGAATGGAGAATAGCTAAAGCAAATGGAAGAATTGGCAGGATAAAAGAGCTGAACAAAAGATTTCAAAGAGCAGCTCAAGAAGATGAAGTCAGAAAGTAGATGGTCAATGAAAAAGAGGAAGACCTTCAATGAGATGGATTGACAACAGGCAAGAACAATAGGCCCAAGCATAGCAACGATAGTGAGGATGGTGCAGGACAAGGCACTGCTTTGTTCTGTTGTACATGAGGTCCCTATGAATCAGAATTGACTGATGCCACCTAACAACAACAATAAGGGACTGCAACTGGAAACTGCCTAGCTAAAGACAGCACAGCAACTTTTCACTCGCTTATTGCCCACCCAGTCTCCTCAGAATGTCTCCTTTCTCTTTATCTCTGCTTCCTATTTGATTCCCTGTCAGTTGTGCCTACTAACATTCTTTCCTTATGCAGTAGGATAACATCGTGAATAATTTGCTCTCCTTGCTTCTTCTTCCTTGGATCTGATCTTATGCAGTCAGTAGCATCCATTGTCTCAGGGAGTACTGGGGCTGTTAATCTAAGCAGGAAGGGAAGAAGAATGAAATACTTATTGCCTTGTTTGGGAAAAGAAACTTTTGGCACTGACAGAAAAAAAATGTTAGTCTTGAAAGCCAGGGCTTTTGATTGGCAAGAGCCAAGCTTTGTGGGAGCAAAAGGGACTATTGAGTTCTAAAAACAAGATTGTGGGGACACAAAAGCCAAAATCCTGAAGCCATTATGTATAATGCATAGATTGAGATGATTAAAAGAGGAAAAAAACCAATAGGCCCTAGAGATTCAACATCCTGGGAAATGGATGAGGCCAACAAAGGGAAGTTGATGAAGAGAGCTTGGGGGGATCCAGAGTGACAGGATAGAGTAGAGTCCTTATCTAGAGGCTGCTCAGATCAGCCTCTCCCTGAGCAAAACCACCTGTCTCCAGCACCAGGGGCTCCTATGGAAGCCAAGTCAACACCCATAGTCTTCTGGGTCACCATTCAATACCCTACCCAGCAACCCGGTAGCAAGTCTCATTGCCAGCCAACAAGTGCCTCCCATTGATAGCAGCCTGCACGTGGCCTGCTGATTGTTCCAGCAGGAGTAATGCCCCAAGATATTGCTCAGCCTGATCCTAATTACATCTACTCTAATGGCAAAAGATGCTCATAAGCTCCCCGACACAGAAGTGACACCTAGAAGGAAGTTTAGTATGGAAATGAAAGGCCCCCAGTACCTTCCTTTGCATGAGACTGAATGGAGCCTGTCCTAAGATCCTCCCCTAAGCAATGACAGTGGTAAAACACTTACACCTCAACTTCTCACACTTAACACGGCCGCTCCAAACCCAAAGTCATTGATCAAATAACTGGAATCACCACATCTCAAGTCCTTAGTCCTGAGATACACAACCCAATGGCCTCAGCCTGGGTGAAGATTCTACCCTTGAGTCTCTCATCTGTGGCTAGGGAGTAGCATCACATAGACCTGCTGCTTCCTCTCAAGGATTATGAGATCAAACCTCTGATCCCTCCCTACTCCAAGTTTTCCCTGCCTCTTATTGAGGTCACTGCCAAATCTAGTCATCTCGCCTTCATGAACCTCTCCTACAGCATTTGGCACAGTTGACCACTCCCTCCTTTTTCACATTCTCTGCTCTAGACTTCAGTGGCACATCCTTTCCTAGTGTTCTTCCTACCTCACTCACTATTTCTTTTCAGTCTCCTTCACTGGCTTTTCCTCCAATGATCAAACATTTAATGCTGAAATGCCAGCGTTTAACCTTAGACTCTCTACTCTTTTCTGTCCATAGTCTGTCCCTGGAAGATCACATCTAGTCTTGTGGCTTTGAATACCATTTCTTTGCCAGTGATTCCCACATTCATATCCCTAGCTCTGACTTCTTCACTGTGCATCAAACTGACATATTCAGCTGCTTATATGAGATCTTCATTTGGGTATCTAATAGGTAACTCAAAATCCATTTGATCAAAAGATAAAAAACTTCACTAGAAGCTACTTTTTCTCCCTTTCAGTAAATATCGCATACATCAACCCAGTTGTTCAAACCCAAAACACAAGCCATCTTCCTCCCAAACTTCAAATCTGATTCATCAAGTTAAAATAGGGCTTATCCATACACTTCTCTCCATTTCCATAGCAACAACCCTGTTGCTTCTGACCTGAGCTACTGGAATCATCTTACTAACCTCCTGATGCCACATTTACTTACTACGTTCTATTTTCCCCAGGGCAGTTAGGTCATATTTTTAAAAAATGTAAATCCAGTCATGTCACTGCTTGCTTAAAATTCTCTGTCCTTAAAGTAAAACTCAAACTCTTCTTCATGGCCTACAAGGCCTTACAGAACCTGCTGGCCTCATCTCCCAATGTCTTCCAGAGTGCCCAATACCTAGCCATGTAGCTTTCTTCCTCATTGACACCGCAGACCTTCACTCCCTCAGCTTCCTCTCCTGAGGTACAGCCAACTCCCTCCCATCATTCATATCTTATCTCAATGTCACCTCAGAGAAGCCTGCCCTGACCTCAGTCTCTACCATGTCACACTATTTTGCTTTCTTTATGGAATTTATCATTTAACATTATCTTGTTAATGTGCTTGGCTATCTTCTGTCTCCTTTCATCAGAATAAGGAGCTCTGGTAGCATAGTGTTTAAAGCATTTGCCTGCTAACCAAAAGGTCAACGGTTCAAACCTATCATCTGCTCCACAGGAAAAAGATGAAGCAGTCTGCTTCTGTAAAGATTTATCCCTGTTTTTAAAAGCCATCCCATTTCTGGTACTTTCTGTTATAGCGGTACTAGAGGTAACAGAGAGAGTGGGGTGCTGCTCTGACAGATACCTAAAATGTGGAAACACAGTGGAGTGTGTCCTTGACCCGAGATCTTTGTCCTGACACTAGCAGAGAGATGGCAGCAGCAGAGCTTAGAGACAGTGATAGCCTTATCAACCCATGGAGCAGAACACTAAGTATCTTTTGGGCAGAAAGATTCCTGGTGGAGTGGGTTGCCTTTGGGTATTAATTGGTAGAAGCAGAGGGACCAAGGAAATGGGAAGCAGAGCTGCCTCAGCCTCAAAGGGTAGGACCATGGCCTCTGGGGGTAGAATCACAACAGCCTCCTAGGTTTCAAAGAGTCAGGCCTTCACCAACTTGGTTCTGGAGGGTGGAGCTGTTCGTTCATGTGGGCCAGTGGTCTGGGACCATAGCCACTGCCCGAAAGTGAGGGGGCAGGACTGTCATGATCAAGAGGCAGAGGAATGGGGCCCACCATGCCAAGGGGGTGAGGTTGCCATTCAGATGAACTAGGGGACTGGAGTCACCCAGTGAAGGAGATGTGCATGGATGCCAAGTTGACAAGGGGTGGAATTGTGGTAGTTAAGTTGTATGTCAGCTCATCTGGGCTTGGTTTTGAGTGGCTGAACAGCTGGATGTAGTTACTCCCCATGATGAGACTGGTAATCAGCTCTATGGTGGAATCTACTGGAGCAGCTGAGTAGCTGCTTTAGGGATGTGGTCTGCTTCCAGTATATAAGGAGAAGCTTCAGAAATGGTCTTGAGCTTTTTAGCGTGCTTGGACCCTGCATGTAGATGAGTCATCATTCAGCAGCCGGCCATATTGTCTGCTGATCTTGGAACTGTTAATGGACTTAAATTAGTGGCCTTCTGCATGCTTTGATGATTTTGGGACTGTGCCATTTTGCTTGTCAACCCTGGGTTGTCAGCCTCAGCAGTCAGCAAGCAGCTCCCTTAGTAAAGAGACAGCAGCTTCAGTGAGCTAAGAACAAGAGACAGAGCTGAAGCCCAAAGTCAAGGAGCTTTCACCCAACCCCTAAAACTGGCACTTTCAACTTGGACTTCTAGGCTCCAAAACAATAAGAGAGAAAATTCTCATTTGTTAAAGCCATCCTCCTGTTTGTGGTAATTTCTGTTAGAGCAGCACTCAAACTCACTGCTATTGAGTCAGTTCCAACCCACGGCGCTCTCTTCTTGGGTTTCTGAGGCAGTATCTCTATGGAAGTAGATTGCTCAGTCTTCATTCTGAGGAGTGGCTGGTGGGTTTGAACTAGCACTAGAGGTAACCAAACCAGAAATTGCTATAAGCTTCAGAAACCCATAGGACAGTTCTATTCTGCCCTACAGGGTTGCTATGAGTCAGAATCAACTCAGTGGCAGTTGGTTTGGTTTGTTTGGTTTCTCAGTAGAATATAAATTCCATGAGAGCAGGAACCTGTGTCAACACCTAGCACAATGTCTGGCATTTAATAAATATTCATGGAGCAATAGAGTCCACACACTTAAATGTAGCTGGGGACAGTCTGTCCCATGTAAGGCAGAAGTAAGTATAGTTTAGAAGTAGAGGATAAGAGTGGGTAGAGCACAGAGTGAACCCTTTGTCCACTCTGAGTGAGAAAAACTGTAAGGAAGAAAAATTGGATTTCAGGATCTGAAAGAGTAGGCAAAAGTAATAGTGCACCCTATGGTGTAGCACTTTCACAGGCATTATTTGATTTTCACAGAACCCTCTCCTTGGGGAAAACAAACATTACTGTTCTCATTTGCTCATGAGGAAGGACTCAGAGAGTTGAAGTGATTTCCCGAGGTCACAGAGCCAGGTAATAAGGTTTGAGTCTAGAGCCTAAATCCCCAGACTCCTAGTTCAAGACTCTTTAATTACCATGTTCTAGACAGTGTTCTGTGAGAGTCGAGCAGTTAACCTCCTGAGCAGTGAGAATCTGGCTCTCATCCTCTGAGTGGCTCCCCAGCATGAGGACATAGATAGGCTGAGGAAGGTACCATCTGGGTCTCTTTGCCCCAGGAAACCCTCGATACTGATTTTCCTTCCTTGGTCCCCTAGAACACATGCTCAGGAAATTCATTTTGAGCCACACAAGGGATGTTAGATGGACTAGTCCAAATCTCCCATTCTACAGATGGGGAAACGAAGGCCCAAAGAGAGTATGACTTGCCCAAAGTGACATGGTGAATTAGTGGCTGAACTGAGGTAAAATCAGGCTTCCTGACCCAGTCAGTACTTTCTCCCCTTCCTTTTGGCAAATTATAGAAAATACCAAGCATACAGAAAAGTATAGTGAACAATTCACCTACCTCCTACCTCTGGCATATTGTTACATTTTTGCAAAAATTGGCTATAAGTTTTGTTTTAAAATAAAACAAAGTAATACAGTTGCAGGTCCCTTTCCCCAATTTCATTCCCCTTTCTTCCTCCACAGAAGTCACTACTATTCTGAATTTGATGTTCATAGTTATTTTAGACTTTTACATCATAAGTATATGTCCGTCAGTGGCACATAGAATCATTGTGTATGTTTAAACTTTATATAAATAGCATTAGACTGTACAAGTCCTTCTGCTCCTGCAACTTTCTTGTCCTGCTTAATATTATGTTCTTGAGATGTAGCCATTTGATAAATGCAGGGCTGGTTCATTCATTTTTACTACTGAGATAACCACAACTTTATTAATCTTTTTTAATGACAGACATTTATGCCTTCCAATTTTTTCACTGTTGCAAGTAGTGTTGCAATAAGCATTTTGGGGACACAATTTTGTCCATTCTCCCATCGATGGACTTTTTTTCCCAAAATCTTTTGCTCTCTCTTACTAAGCCACAATGTCTCCAAGACACAGCCCCAGAGTTTCTCTAGCGAATTAGCCTAGGAGAGGAATCGCTGGGCTTCGGGACACGAAGGGCTTCAGCTTTACTAGATTTTGCCAATTTGTTCTCCAAAAGTGGTTGTACCAATTTACACTCCCACCCAGTTCACTAATCTTTCCATTATGCCAAGCTGCTGCCTTATTCTGCTTTCAATTCTTTATAATTTATGAAAGGAAAATATAAAAGAGGTGCTATTACCTTATTAAAAACTCCAGCTTCCTTTCCCTGCAGAAAGGAGAGGAGAAAAGAAGGGCAACTGCATATTGGATTAGGGCCTGGCATGCATTCATCAACTTTATAGTAGTGCCGGCTCGGAATTCAGGTCTCCTGAGGGAGGGGAGTGGGGCCACTGGAAACAAGAGACACTTTCACCACAGCCTTCTCCAGGAACGCAGATATAATTTACTCTAAGGTACAAAAACGTTTGCACTTACAGTCTCCCTGGTTCCAATCAGGACATGAAGGGAAAGTGCCAAGACACCAGAGAATAAGCCAGCTCTCATAAACTTTCCAGCCAAGTCCTGCAAACTCTGGAAGGTAGAATCAGGACTGGTAATGAACTTGAGAGCTCAGTCCAGATCAGCCCTGAGTGCTTTTGAACAGTGCCTGGTGGCCCCACTCACAAGACAGGGCCCTCACTTGTCCCCCTATACTACCCGGAGCTTTGTCTGCCCCATGCTGGGCACCCTCTTCCCCTGGGGCTTTAGTCAAGAACAATGCATTTCCCTCAAAGGCCTTTAGGAGTCCGCCAGTCTTCAAGTCTCCTCGGAAAGTCACGGCCTCCCATCTGGACTCATCTCTCTCCTTCCTCAGCCTTCCTGTGGCCTTGTGCTCCTCATTGTAGCAGGAGCCTGCCTTGTTCCAGACTCATGAGGGGATCTGTTGTCCCCTAAAGATCATGGTCCTCTCAGAACAAGGGATTATGTCTTCCTCACCTTGGTACTTTGCATGGTCTGCAACTACTGCTTTGCTCTGAGAGGGGGAAAAAAAAAAACCCAACGAATACAAACAAACCAAAGCAATAGGTAATCAGGCCTTACTTAAGCTCCCTCTGTTTCTTTCCACCCTCTACTGTCACTCTTATCACTCCATACTGTAATTATTCCTGCTTCCCTACTAGACTGCAAGTTCTGAATACAAGGGCCAGACTAGGCACACTTGTCCCATGGTTATTGAATGGCACATATTAAGTGTGGGTTGAACTGATCCATGCAGTTACCCAGTTGCCAACTCATCAATACTCATGGCAGCCCTATGTGTGTGGAGTATAGCTGTGCTCCATAGGTTTTGCAATGACTGCTTTTTTGGTAGTTGATCACCAGGCTTTTCTTCCAAGGCACCTCTAGGTGGTCTCAAACCTCTAACTGTCCAGTTGCCCCCACTCAGGAACTCTGGATTGAATTGAATGAGAGTTCATTTTGATTTTCAGATTTAGATTTAACCCAGTACCTCATGTCTAATTAGCTATAGGTCATCTCTTTATTGGTGAAAAGAGGATGGAAGAATTAGCTCATTAGAATTTGGGGTGGGAGAGAAAAATAAGAGCCCCGCTGACTACCATGAATGAAGACTGAAGATGAGAGAAAGCCTGAGGGGAGGAAGAAAGAGACCCATTTTAATTGGAAAGGTTTTTCTTTTCTTTTCTTCTTGTTTTTAAGTTCCAGTCTTGGATCTCAGAAATTACAGGCTCCTTCAGCATCGCCTCTGCGGTTGGAAAAAATGCTCATTTCACTTTTAAAACAAACAATGGAAAGTTCCTTTTAAAGGAAAAATCTTATTAGCCCAAGTCCAAGGATATCTGCTGGGAGTTCCAGTCAGATCTGCAGAGATGGCCCAGCGGGCAGGGTTGGCCCTCAGGGGCCACCTAAAGGGAGGGTCTGTCTGACACACCATTCCTCAAAGAGCACCCCTTTTCAGGAGAAGGGCCCCCCTTATTGGAGAGCCCCAGCCTGCAGAAGACCTCACAGGGAACAAACGCAGGAGGAAACCACTCAGACATGAAAGGGAGGAGAATATCCTTTACCCAAATAAACAGCCAGAGGAAGATGCAGAGGGAAGCAAGACCCATCAGACAAAGCCACAAATTAAGATCACAAGCGACTGAGCTTGGGATTGGGCTCCGTCTTTAAAACATCTTCCAGAAAGCTACCCCTGGGGCAACCCCGTCATTATGTCTGTCCCTCCCTACAATGGGCATCTGGGCATAAGTTGATAATCAGTGACATTTGGAAGTTGAAGGGCGCCTGAGTGGGATGGGTTTAGGGGCTGAGGTAGGTGATAGTTTGGGATCAATGATGTGTACAGAGGACCATGGAGAGAGGGAAACCTTCTCAATATCCTGGGTGGCACCAGACAAGAGCAAAGAGGTCTCTGCCCTGGGCAGAGCCCTCTCCACCCACAAGCCAGACTTCAGGTCCTCCACCAAAGCTCACACGTGGCTACACCACTGGGATTCCAAACATTTATAATTGGCACAAAAGGCTCTGCTCACTGCTAGACTGTTCTTCCTTTGCCCCTTCCTACCCTTTGACATGGGTTAGCAGTCAGCTGTGTGGCAGTTCGCAAGAATAGACCATATCTCTTGAGAATCCAGCTCTACTTGTAGTAGAAACAGTGGGAAGACATTCTGAAGCCATCTGAAGGCTCCGCTGGTCGTGGTTAAATGTCCCAATGCTAAGATGTGAGGAGACAGGAACTGCTGGAGAGAGTATAAATTGGTATAGCCATACTGAAAGGCAGTACTTCAAGAAAATTAAGTATGTGTTTCCCAGAGTTCTAGCAATAATTTTTACACAGTTCACTAAGAGGATATGTACAGAAAGATTCATTGTGGCATTACTTTGGCGATGGAGAGGTAAGAGTATCCTAAATGTTTATTTCTAGGGGATTGGATAAGTAAAATGAGGTGGATGCCTATAGAAAGACTATGCAGGCATTCTATGTCAGAACTTGTGGATGCAGCTAATGAGGTGCTTAGAGGGACATTTCTATGCTTAATTGTGGGTGCTCTAGTGGGATATGATTAAAGTATTCAGCTGCTAACCCAAAGAATGGTGGCTCAAACTCAGCAGTGACTCTGTGGGAGAAAGATGACAGAGTCTGCTTCTGTAAAGTTTTCCACCCTTAGTAACCTATGGGGCAGTTCTACTCTGTCCCATAGGGTCACTATGAGTAAGAATCAACTCGATGGCAGTGGGTTTTGGTTTATGCTTAATTTAAAAAAAAATAAGAAACCTTCAAAATGAATGAGTTAGCCATCTAATTTAAGAACTTAAAAGAACACCATAAACCCAAAGAGAGTAGAGGGAAAAACTAATAGAACTCAAGGCTGAAATGAATGAAACAGAAAATAGAGAGGACCAAAATTGTTGGGTCCTTGGAAAAACAAACCTCTGGCAAGATCACGGTGCTCTGGTGGAGTAGTGCCTAAGGCATTTGACTGCTAACCAGAAGGCTGGAGGTTCAAACCCACCAGCCACTCCTCAGAAGGAAGGTTGGGGAATCTACTTCTATAGTGATACCGCCTCGGAAACCCAAGGAGGGGTCGCTATGAGTTGGATCCGACTCCACGGCAGTGGTTTGTTCATTCGTTTTCGTTCAGTAAGATTAGTCAAGGAAAAAAGAGAGGAGACGCTAAAACAAACAATGTAAAAGGTAGCATACCTACATTTGTTTTTGTTGATGTTGTTAGGTACTGTGGAGTCAGTTCCAACTAATGACCTTATGTATAACAGAACGCGATGTTGCTCAGTCCCACGACCTCCTCACAATCATTGTTATGCTTGAGCCCATTCTTGCAGCCACCTGTGTCAATCCATCTCATTGAAGGCCTTTCTCTTTTTCAATGACCCTCTCCCAGGCATGATGTAGAGATTTTAAAAAAATAAGAGGGATTTTATTAACAACTTTCATCAATAAACTTAACAATTTAGAGTAAATGAAATGGATAAATTCTTAGAAAAATGCAACTTACCAGAAGTAGTTCAAGCAGAAATAAAGAATCTGAATGATCCTATATCTTTTAAAGAAATTGAATCAATAGTTAAAAATAGTTTTAAAAATGAAAATAACAATACAAACAGCAGAAGAGAAACTAGATGAATGGGACCTTCTAAAAACTAAGTTTTTATGTGCTTCCAAAGACTTCTTCAAAAGAGTCAAAAGAGAACCTACAGATTGGGAAAAAATATTTGGCAATGACATAACTGACAAGGGACTTATCTCGAGAATTTATAGAAAACTCCAACACCTCAATAACAAAAAGACAAATAATCCAATTTAAAAATGGGCAGAAGACATGAATAGACACTTCACCAAGGAGGATATTCAGGTGGCCAGCAAACATATGAAGAAATGCTTACTATCATTAGCCGTTAGAGAGATGCAAATCAAAACAACAATGAGATACTATCTTGCACCAGCACTAGTAGCAAAGTTCAACAAGACAGAAAATAACAAATGCTGGCAAGGATGCGGAAAGATTGGGACTCTCATACAATGTGGTGGGACTGTAAAATGGTACAACCATTGTGGAAAGCAGTATGGCATCCTTCAAAAGTTGGAATTAGAAATACCCTTTGACCTAGCCATTCCATTACTAAGTATATAACCTAAAGAAGTGAGAGCCATGAAAGGAACAGACATATGCATGCCCATGTTCATTGTAGCACTATTTACAATAGCCAAAAGATGGAAACAACCTAGATTTTCATCAGCTGAGGAATGGATAACCAAACTATGGTACATACACAGTATGGAATATTATACAACCCTAAAGAATAACACAGAATCTGCAAAACACCACATAACTTGGAGGACATTGTGCTGAGTGAAATAAGTTAATCACAGAAGGACAAATATTGTATTACTCCAATTGTTATAAAAGTCAAGGAAAGGGTTTTCTTTGTTGGTTACCGGGGTGGAAGGGGAGGGGAGGGAACACTGTTAGGTAGAGATAAGTATTGATTTGGGTAAAGAGAAGGGCAATGTACCAAATGTGAGTGATCAACATGGTGGCATTGAGGGCTAGAAAGACAGAGAGGTACATAGGAGGTGCAGACAACAATGATGAACCCTTTTGCACATATGGTACTATGTTGTCAGTGAAGGCAAACGTGGGTATATGGGTGGATAGATGGGTGGACAGGCTGAACTAGTAGGTATGTCTATGCAGTGGGGAGTCTACCCAAGACCATCTATAGGCTTGGCAGACAATGGTTCTACAAGTATATTTTTATATTCTGTAAGAATTCCCAGGTGTATAGTAGCTGACAAGAGACAAGGTTGTAATCACTTTTTGGTCACAGCCAGCTACTCAGAGGGACTGAGTAGTTGAACCTGTGGGCTCAGGACCATAGTCATAGGGGACATCAAGCTCAATTGGCATAACACACTACACAAAACATTGTTCCATCTCCTACTTTGGTGAGCAGCGACTGGGATCTTAAAAGCTTGCAAACGGCCGTCTAGATGCAATGATTGGTCTCTCCTTGTCCAGAACAAAGAAGAATGAAGAAAGCCGAAGATTCATGGAAACAATTATTCCTAGTGACTGGTACACCATGTGATCAGCAGCCTATACGATTATGAGACTAGAAGGACTAGATGGTGCCCGGATACCACTATCAACCACTCAGAGAAGGATATATGTAGGAGATCCTGGATAGAGAGGGAGAACAATGTGGAACAAAACTCAAAATCATTTGGGGGAAATAAAAGGGGGGAGACCAGGTTTGCTGGTTTGATAGAGCCTGGTGGAACTACTGAGACTATGGCCCCTAGCCACCCTTCAGGTCTGGAATTGAACTCACACCTGTGGCTTCCAGTCAAACAAAAGACAGGCATATGAATTGAACATTTACCCAAGGTAGGTACACTCCTTGAGAGAACTATCATGGGAGAAAGAAGGGCTGTTTATGCACAGGGAGACAGCTCAGGGGCAGGAGTGCATGGAAGAAAGGACACAGGGAAGAGGTAACTATTGGGAGGAAGTGGGAGGGGAGCTATTGCATTGGGGTAAATTGTAGTCAATGACATGAGACAGAGTGTATGTGAACTGCTGTATGGAAAGTGAATTTGCTCTGTAAACTTTCACCCAAATCACAATAAAAAAAAAAAAAGTTATACAATAAATAAATAAATATGAAAATAACAAGCCAGGAGGTTTAAAAGTGAGTTCTATAAATCATACAAAGAATTGATTCCAATAGAAACTAAGGAATGGAAAAAAAAGGAATGGCTTCCCAGTTTATTTAGGAGACTAGGCGGATATCAAAGCCTCATAGAATAGTATGAGAAAGGAAAACGTTCAGTCTCCCTCCTCAACATAGATGCATAAATCCCGAACAAAAGATCAGCAAGTCAAGTTCAGAAATAGATTGAAGAAGATGTGAACATTAAGAGTAAGATAAAGAGCATCATAATGAAGTTGTTGTGGTTGTTTTGTGATTCTGAATCAATTCCAACTCTTAGCAATTCTGACTCATAGGGAAGATGGGGCAGTCTACTTCCATAGTGACACTGCCTCGGAAACCCAAGGAGGGGTCGCTATGAGTCGGATCGACTCGATGGCACATAACAACAACAACAGGGACACTATAGGGCAGAGTAGAACGGCCTCATAGGGTTTCCTAGGCTATAATCTTTACACTGGCAGACCACAAGGTCTTTTTTAAAAAAAGTTTTTATTGTGCCTTGGGTGAAAATTTATGGAGTAATTGGTTTTCCATTCAACAATTCATACACATTTTGTTTTGGGACATTGATTACAATCCCCACAATGTTACAGCACTCTTCCCACTTTCTCCCATGGTTACCATTTCCCTCTGTCCTTTCTTATCCATTCCTGCCCTCAGAGCTTTATCTTTGGGCAAATGATTGTTCTAAGATGTACAAACCTTCCTTCTGTTATTGTTCACCATGTAAGCATATTGTTTGACTTGAACATTGAGGCAAAGGAATGAGTTCAGTTCCCAAGATTACCAGGTCTTTTCTCCCATGAAGACACTCTGGTAGCACAATGCCTAAAGCATCTGATTGCTAACCAGAAGGTTGGTGGTTGGAACCCACCAGCCACTCTGCAGAAGCAAGACTGGGCAATCTGCTTCTTAAAGATTTACTCCCTCGGAAACCCAATGGGGGTCACTATGAGTCAGAATCTACTTGATGGCAGTGCGTTTGGTTTTTTTTGTTGTTGTTGTTTGTTCGTGTTTTTTTTGCTTTCTCTGGAAAGTTTTCTTTTAGTATATCTTTATATATTATTTCCATTCTTTTTATTATGGCCTTCTATTTTTTTGGGGGGGGGGGTTCTCCTGTGGAGCAGCTGCTGGGTTTGAATGGCCAACTTTTTGGTTAGCTGCAGAATGCTTAAGCATCATGCCACCAAACCAAACCAAAACTCACTGCGATTACTTTTGAGTTGATTCCAATTCATAGCCACCCCTACAGGGTTTCCAAGGCTGTAAAATCTGTATGGAAGCAGACTGCCTCATCTTTGCTCTGCAGAACAGCTGGTGGTTTCGAACTGCTGACTTTTTGGTTAGCAGCCAAATGCCTTAACCACTGCACCACCAAAGCTCCTTATTGTGCCACCAGGGCTCCTCTTTTGAAGAAGTTAAACCCACTGCCATCAAGTCAATTCCGACTCGTACCAATCCTTTAGGACAGAGAAGAACTGCCCCATAAGGTTTCTAAGGCTGTAAATTTTCATGTAAGTGGACTGTCTGCCTCATCTTTCTCCCCGCAGAAGAGCTGGTAGTGCTGAACTGCCAACCTTTGGGTTAGCAATCAAATACTTTAACCACTGTGCCATCAGAGTTCTGCCATTTGAGGATGTTAGAAGCTATTACTTACGTAATTGCATTAATGAAATCATAGGAGAAAACCCCTTAAGATTATCAGTGGTGTCACTAGGGAGGTGGGGGGAGTGGAGGTGCAGACCACACCAAGTGACACTGTCAGAGGAGATGATACCAAAATGACTGTCTATAAAATTTTTGTGCAGTGTTTCAGCCAAAATTTATTGTTTTTTAAATAAAAATGTCCTATAGTTATTTAAAACAAAAACATTTTCATAAGCCCAGCTTATATGTGTAAGTATACCTACAAAGCTAAAACTCCATGCTAATTTACTTTTTGAACCTTCTAATGCACTCCGTCAGAACTGTGGTTATTACCCAATTACAATGATGCTTTGAATCATGTGGTTTCCTTCGCATGTGCTACAAGTGCATGTGTTGTTTTCATTGCTGCTGGTGTTTTTATAGTTACTGATTTTGTCAGATTTTCTGGTGTTTTAGCTACAATATTGTGGTAATTAGTACTTGTGAACCTATATCAATAACGTTTTTTGAGAATGAAGTACTAATTAAAGGAAAAGAAGGAGAAATATCAAAAAGGCTTCCACTCAGTTACTAATAATGTTGTAACCATGCAATTCAGTGTAGAAAGATTTTTTACAAAACAATTTTGTTGTTAATAGTCATAAAATACAAGAAATATTATATTTAAGCAATGTACAACTATATTTATTATGTGTTACTCTATGATTAAAATTGACAAGAAACATTACCAAGGATTCTTATGGTCTGGTATGGGAGGAGGTCCATGGGCGTGTAATACCACAAATTACCAAACTGGATGACACAAAGCCTAGTGATGCCACTGATGACCATCTCTATGCTTTTTATAGTAATAAATGCTCACACGGTATTAGATACCATTCAAAAATTCATAGTGGGCAAACCAAAGCTTTTTCCAAACTAGGAAGGAAAGAACTCTTCTTAAATCTGAAATGGAGATCTACAAAAAACCTGCATCAAATATATCATACTTTGAAATCCCAGAAACCCTCTTTTTAGGATCAGATAAATTCTCATTACTTATGTGCACCATTTCCCCAGCCATCTCCTTAGAACAAAGAAAAAAGGAAAAGAAATGTCAGGGTTAGAAAGGAACAAAATTATCATTATTTGCAAATGATTTTATTTTCCATATAGAAAATCCAAAGTAATCTAGAGATAAATCATTATAGTTATTAAAATAGATTTAAAACATGACATACATTAGCTCTATTTCCATACAACACCAACAATCAGACAATGTAATAAAAAATACCATTTAGAAAAGTGACAAAAAGATACACCCAAAAATCTATCTACCAAAGATTTCCAAGGCCTTTTATACATAAGGTTATAAACGTCTATAAAGTAGTACTAAAGAAGACCTGATTAAATTAAGAGTATATGTACTTGGACAGGAAGATTCTATATCCTAAAGATGTCAGTTTTCTCTCATTGATGTTTGAGTCAACACAATCCCAAACAAAATCCCATTAGATGTTTGTATATGTAGTGGGGAAGGGAGTCAGTTTTGCTATCCCACTAGGCTTAAAATTTTAAACCAACTAATTCTAAATTTTATACGAAAGAACAAAGGGTCAAAACTAATATGAAAAAGAAGAAGGTGGGGGGACTTTTCCTGCCAAATATAAAACTTTATGATAAAGCTATAAAAATTAAGACTGTGGTATTTGCATAAGAAAAGACAAACAGACCAGCAGAACAGAATAACAAATCAGGAGAAAATAGGCATTGCAGAATGGAATAGTCTATACAATTAAGACTATTTTTTTTTTAATCTGTGTC
>NW_006921621.1:13243405-13283642 GCF_000298275.1 Orycteropus afer afer
GAGGAGTGGCTGGTGGGTTTGTACCACCAGCCTTCTGGTTAGCAGTCAAGTGCCTTAGGCACTGTGCTACCAGAGCTCCCAATGACTGGGTTGTTTGTTGTTGTTATGTGCCCTCTGCAAATGTGAGGTCCTCGTGGCCCAACAAGGGGACTGGATAGCTTACTAATACTATAAATTAGGAGCATGGCACCACTGTGAAGGTGGAACTGTACAAATGTGTATAGAACCCTAGGGTGGAGATTAGTCCATTTTGCTACACTGTAGGCTTAAAATGAGCCACCACAGAGGCAGAAAGATGGGACCTGACTACCACCAAGAAGAGGCTGGAGCAAAGCATATCTTTTGGATCCAGGATCCCTGCAATGTGAACCTCTTAGGTCTAGGGGACAGAGCCGTAACAGAGATGAGAATACATCTCAGAGATGGTGAGAGATGGTGGCAGCAGAGGCAGCAGAACCAAGAGACAGCACGTGACAGCATAGTGGGCTTCCAGAGCCACAAAGCCACCAAGCTGAGCACCTTTGGACCAAGCTTACTGGTGCAGTGGGGTGCCTCTGAGCACTTATCAGCAGAGCTAAAAGAACTCTGCGACATTTGCCTGAGCTGAGCAGAGCAGAGCAGAGGCCAAGGGGCCACAGGACCAAGGGAGGGCCAGAGAGAGGCATGCCTGTGGGCACTGCTGAGAAGAGGCTGTCCTGAATGAAAAACTATGTCCTGAGTCATTTCTGGTCCTGAATTTCCTAATAAACTTAATAAATATGAGTATTGTCTCTGAGTTACATGTGGCCATTGCAATGGATTATCAAACCAGCAGAGAAATAGAGAATGTTACGAGAATGACGATTGGTGTCAGAAATGGTAAAAAGGTTGGAGGGGAGAGGCAAGTCTGATCTCTACCTCATAGGAATCAGCCTTGGGCTATTGATGCTGATAATTATCCGTCTTTCCCCTAGTGAAGTTAGAGGAGGTCAGATGCCAGTCCCACGCCATTTTCACAATTAGTCTTATTCCTGGTATCCATGACAATTTCACAAAACCTCCCAAAATTCTATTATAAATGAATTGATTTTGAATAAGTGCCCCTTTATGAATTCTCATGGATTGCATTTCTAAGAAGCAGAGCCTGAAACAAGGACTCTGTGTACAAGTGTTTTATTAAGAGAGTGAAAAAAAAGTAGAATGGAAGCAAGGCAAAGAAATGGGTTTACCTGAAGTCTAGCCTCAGTTTCACCACATAAGGAGTTATGAACTCAGAATGGTACCAAAAAGTCATTCGCTTTTAGGCAAGGAGACTAGCCTTTTGTATCCTAGTATTAGTCAGGGGTATTATAGGCCATACCCAAGGAGCAGGTATAACCTCACAAACATTTCCAGTTGATAGGATTCTGAGTCAGGGACCATCTCTCTACCACAGTCTGCACTCTGGCAGACATCCCTCACACATGCAAAATACACACTCCCTCTCAAGGTCCCCAAAATTCTCAGTCCATTATAGTATCACTTCAAAGTCCAAAATCTTATAGTCTAAGTTGGATCTTCTGGAAATAAATGTGCTTCCTTAAATGAGCTCCTTGAATACAATTTCTTTTGATTTTAAGGCATCTGAACTAAACAGATAAGTTATCTGCAGCCAAGATATAACTGCAATAGGCATTTCTGTTCAAAAGGAAGTAGATGGGAGGCACAAAGGAATCACCGGCCCGTAGCAATTCTGAAATCCAGTGGGACAGATGTTAGAAGTTCTTTGATTAGCCCTCAGACCTACTCCTGCCAGGTGGCAATTCTCCGTAATCTTGACTCTACCTTCTGGGCTCTCATTTCCACCTTCTGGGCTCTTGGTTCCATCCTGAGTCATACTTCTTCTTCCATGTAATTTTCTCAGCTTGCATACTGTCAGTAGAATTTTGGAGGTCCAAATGCCTCTATTTATTTTGTACGGTTCTGTCCTTTTCAGCCCAAGCTGGAGGTATTTCTGTATCCAACTATCTCAGAAACTTGTAGTTGTTCTGCGAATCTTTATTAGACAAAAGGCATACCTACAAAACTCTTTAAAGTAAGCCCTTATCTACTTTGGACTTCTGCTGCAGTGGTTAAGGAATAAACACCCTTAAGCTTCTCAGAAATGCTATTGTTTGAGAAGCTCTGGGAGACACATAGGAGAGCACTTTAAAGCACCTTTTGTCCAGCTGAATGGGACCATGAAGCACCACCTTAGGTCATTCTGAAGTCTCAATAAAGGATTTCACAGCCACAGCTTCAGATTATTTTTTGGTACAAGTTTTCATGACAGTTCCCTTAATTAGATCTTTACTGAAAGGTATTTCTTTTCTTTCTTTCTTTTCTTTTCTTTCTTTTTTTTTTTTTTCATTATGATTTGGGTAAAGATTTACAGAGCAAATTCACTTTCCATACAGCAGTTTACATATACTTTGTCTCATGACATTGACCACAGTTTACCACAATGCAACAGCTCCCCTCCCACTTCCTCCCCATACTTACCTCTTCCCTGTGTCCATCCCTCCATGAACTCCTGCCCCCTGAGCTGTCTCCCTGTGCATAAGCAGCCCTTCTTTCTCCCATGATTGTTCTCTTCAAGGAGAGTATCTACTTGAGGTAAATGTTCAACTCATATACCTGTCTTTTGTTTGGCTGGAAACCACAGGTGTGGGTTCAATTCCAGACCTGAAGGGCAGTTAGGGGCCATAGTCTCAGTGGTTCCACCAAGCTCTATCGGACAAGCAAACCTGGTCCCCCTCCCCTTTTTATTTCCTCCAAATAATTTTGAGTTTTGTTCCACATTGTTCTCCCTCTCCATCAAGGATCTCCTATATAGATCCCCTTCCAAGTGGATGACAGTGGTAGCCGGGCACCATCTAGTTCTTCTGGTGTCATAGTTGTATAGGCTGCAGATTGGATGGTGTACCAGTCGCTAGGACTAATTGTTTCCATGAATTTTGGTTTTCTTCATTCTTCTTTGCTCTGGACGAGGAGAGACCCATTGCTGCATCTAGATGACAGCTTGCTAGCTTTTAAGATCTCAGTCACTACTCGGAAAGGCATTTCTTAATTTCAGTGTCACTTGGCATCTGAAGGTACTGAGATGCTTCTAAATCAGCAGATTTTCACTCCTTTTTATTTAGTATCTTTCCTCTATCTTATTTTTCTACTGTTGCATTTTACTACTGGCAGCAAAAAGAAATAAGGCAAAACCTTTAAAATTTTGGCTAGAACTATCCTTAGTTGGATCATCTTACTAGTTCATTAGCTGTGTTTTCTACTTTCCGTATAACTCCAGATGACACTCGACTGGAAAGTGTTTCATTCTGTTGACTGGCTCAACAGCACCTAACAACAACACAGTGGCTAAATTTTATCATTTATCCATTTTGTTTTTCAATTTGTGATTTGGGTGAAAGTTTACAGAGCAAATTCATTTTCCATACAGCAGTTTATGCACATTGTTTCATGACATTGACTGCAACCCCCACAATGTAACAGCTTTCTTCCCACTTCCTCCCTGTAATTACCTCTTCCCTGCATCCTTTCCTGTGCATTCCTGCCCCCTGAACTATCTTCCTGTCCAAATACTGTCCTTCCTTTCTCCCACAATTGATTGTTCTAAGAAGTGCACCTACCTGATGTAAGAGTTCACCCTATATGCATGTCTATTGTTTAGCAGGGGAGTGAGTTCAGGTCCAGACCTAAAGGTTATCTAGGGACTATCGTCTCAGGCGTTGGTCTCACCAGGCTCCATCAGACAAGTAAACCTGATCTTCCATGTGATTTTGAGTTTTGTTCCATGTTGTTCTCCTACATTAGGAACCCCTGCACTGATCCCTTTCTGAGTGGTTGACAGTGGTAGCCAGGCACCATCTAGTTCTTTTGGTCTCATGGTTGTATAGGCTGAGGTTCCCAAGATCCACTAGTCCTTAGTGGATCACTAATCGTTTCCATGCACCTTTGGTTTCCTTCGTTGTTCTTTGCTCTGGACAAGGAGAGACCCACTGGTGCATCTAGATGGCTGCTTGCAAGCTTTTAAGACTGCAGTTGCTACTCTCCAAAGCAGAACAATGTTTTGTGCAGTATGTTATGCCAATTGAGCTTGACGTCCTCTGTGACTATGGTCCCAAGGTCACAGGTCCAACAACTTCGCTCCATCAGGGTGGTTGACTGTGCCCAAGAAGTTATCATAACTTTGCCCTACAAACAAATATATAGAATTATCATCTGCCTACTTACTGTCTACTCTATCTGTATGGTCACTATGACTCAGAATCAACTCAACAGAAGTATGTTTTTGGTTATGACAGCTTCGCACTTCCCAAAATCTGTATAAGTTATTGTTGTGCAACATATTACCCCTAAACACAGTTTCTGTGTTTCAGGAATTCACAAGCGGTTTAGCTGGAAGGTTCTGACTCAAGGCCTCTCATGGGGTTATAGTTAGGATGTTGGAAGGGGCTGCAATCATTGAAAAGAATGACTAAAGCTAGTGGATCTTCTTTCAAGATGGTACCTCATATGACAGTTGGCTTTGAGCTCTCAGTTCCACATCACATGTGCCTCTCTATAGACTGCATGAGTGGTCTCATGACAACACTGCCTCCAGATCAAGGAATTAAAAAGAGAGACTGACATGTTCAAATACTGTACTTAACAGGGATCACTCTCACTGCTGAATGGAAAACAGACTGCAGGGGGATAAGGGTAGAAATGGGGAGCCTATTGAGAAAGAAATAAAATAATGTAGACAAGAGATGATGTGGTTTGGATCAGAGAGGAAGCAGTGGAGATGATAAGCAGTGATCAGATCCTGGATGCATTTTGATATTTTGAAGAGCTAATAATATTTGTTGATGGATTGGACAAGGAGTCTGAGAAAAGGGGAAGGGTCAAAGAGAGAACAAGGTTTTTGACCTGAGCAAAGTGGATGAATGGAATAGCCTTCAACTGAGATGTCACCTTTCCTATGATTTAGGAATATTTACTATCTGCTTCTTACAAGTAAGGAAAATGGGATTTTGAGTGCTTAAATAACTTGCCCAAGGTCTTCCAGATAGTTAAGTGGTGTAGCTGATTTTTAACTACTGTACACTATCGTCCATTGAGCCAGGAACATTACTAGATGGACTTACTTGTCAACACACTTCACTAAAAGCAGCTGGTATATGCCTGTGTTGCTTCCAGATGGCTGGCTCAGCACCAGTGGCAAGGCTATAGATGGGAGATTCATCGCCCCTGGAAAAGTGTGGAGCCACAGTGCTCACTGCCTGTGGCTCTGCCATCTTGAGACCTGGCCAGGGCCTGGTGCTGGGTGTGAATCATGTTGATGTGGCGGCTTCCAACACGTACCTAGCACTCTGAAGAGAAGGCAAAGGACAAGGAAAACCTATCCCCCACATGCCACCAGGCTGCCTGCCTTACAGCTAGAGCATGTTAACACCACTTTAAGAACTCGCCATCAGGGCCAGCTCAGTAGCACAAACCCTGCTAGTAGCTTTGCTCTAAGAAAATGCCAAGGGACAGGAGACTCCAACATTTGGCCCATGTCCTGAGGACAGTCCTTTCTGCAGCTATTCATATAAGGACAGCCAGGGAAACCAGAGTTCAACATTTTCTGTGGCCAAGTTTCCTTTATAGACAACTTGGCTTTTTCTCTTTCTCCTCTAACTCAATGGCCACCCATACCTCCTAAGCTAAATTCCAGTTCCTCATGAGCAGGAAAATTCTGAATGGCTGTCTGGTGAAAAAGATCACACTTCCAAGATGATCTCCATTTACTCAATCCTTGCTTGAGAACCCCTTTGCCCTTCCAGGGAGTGAGAATGGTTTTCTCTTTTTTCTCCTTCTCTATATAAGACAGTATGTAATGGATGCTTTACCTGGTGAAATTAGCAGGTAAATTCCAAGAGAAACAGTGGATTTATTTCCTCTAGTATTAAAAGAAAAAGGAGCTCTGGTGGCTAAGACATTTGGTTGCTAACCAGAAGGTCATTGGTTCAAACTCACCAGCTGTTCCACAGAAGGAAGATGAAGCAATCTTCTTCTATAAAGATTTACAGCCTTGGAAACCCTAAGGGGATCACTACGAGTCAGAATCAAGTGGATGGCAGTGGGCTTAGTATTAAAAGAAAGGAGCTCTGGTGGCACAACGGTTAAGCTCTCAGTGGCTCAAACCCACCAGCTGCTCCCAGGGAGAAAAGATCTGGTGAGCTGCTCCTGTAAAGATTGTTGTTGTTGTTATGTGCCATCAAGTTGGACCCGAGTCATGGCAACCCCTCATGTAAAGATTAGGGCCTGGGAAACCCATGGGACAGTTCTGTTCTGCCCTGTGGGTTCTTTATGAATTGAAATAGAATCAATGGCACACAACAACCACAGCATTAAAGGGAGGAGCCCTGGTGGTGCAATAGTTAATGCTTGGCTGCTGCCACCCAGTAGTTCCATGGGAGAAAATACTGCCAATCTGCTTCTGTGAAGATTACAGCCTAGAAAACTATGGGGCAGTTCTACACATTGGGTCACTATGAGTTAAAAATGGACTCAATGCACCTAACAATAACAGCAATTAGGGAGCATTTCCTTGGAGTGAACCTGGTGGTGGTGTTAGTGGGCAGATTTGATGTCTCCTCTGGTGGTGTCACAGTTAAAGCATTTGGCTGCTAACCAAAAGATTGGTGGTTCAAACCCACCAGCTGCTCCGCTGGAGAATGATGAGGCAGTCTGCTTCTGTAAAAAAAAATTACAGCCTTAGAAACACTGTGGGCCAGTTCTACACTGTTCTATAGGGTTGCTGTAAGTCAGAATCTACTCAATGGCAGTGAGTTTTGTTTGTTTGTTTGTTGACCCAGGAAGGAGGCCTGGGGTTTCACCACTATTCTCTTTCAAATAGCAAACACGGAAAAGGACCCAGAGACACCAGTACGCTACTGAGACACAAAGAGCCTGAGGAAGATGCCCAGCCTCAGTAGAAATGGAAGAAATGCAACTGAAAACAAACCACCGTTTTTCACTTATCAAATGGGTAAGCAGTTTTTGAAATGATGAATCCAGCAGTGGTGAGGATGTAGCCATTGTTCTCATGACTGGTGGAAGAATAAATTGTTACAAACTCTTGGTAGGCAGTTTGGCAGATTGAATCAAAAATCTTTAAAATATGTCCACCCTTTGAACCAGGAATTCCTGAACTACAGATTTACCATAAGGAAATATTCCTGGATGCGCACAAAGTTTTCACTAAAAGAACGTTTATAACTCCTTTAGTTACAAAAAAACAAACCAAACTCACTGCCTTTGAATTGGATCCTACTCAAAGCGATCCCTCCTTGGGTTTCCAAGGTGGTATCACTATGGAAGTAGGTTGCCGAACCTTCTTTCTGAGGAGTGGCTGGTGGGTTTGAACCTCCAGCCTTCTGGTTAGCAGTCAAATGCCTTAGGCACTACACCACCAGAGTTCTTTTAGTTATTTGAGAGAACAGTTAGAAACAATGATAGAAAATGGGCTAAATAAATCATTATGCACCTAAATGTTGACATGAAAACTTGTGTCATAGGAGAATATCTAGTGATGTTGGACAATCAGCATCTTATATTGTCAGATGAGAAAGTAAGATACAATAAAGCCTGCCCTCTGCTCCAGAAAGAGAGACACTGTCTCTATCTTCTAAGAGGCAACAGCCTTGAAAAGATAATCCAGAACAAAAGATGTCAGGACTTCTGCTCAGAAAATTGCCTCCCAACAGCCCCATGTCTACACAACTAGGTAACTGCTCTCACTAGTTTCTTCTGTATTTTCCCAAATGCAACTATAAATGAATATGAATATATTTTCTAATTATATCCTGTTTGTTACATAGGAGAATACATTCATTGTTTTGAAACCTGGTGTCTTTTTTTTTTTTTTTTTTTTTAATTAAAAAAAAAAAAAAAAAAAAAAAATCACCACTGTTGATTCAATTAATATAAGTTTCTTCTTTTTTCATTTTTGGGAGCTGTGGTGGCATAGTCCCTAAGGCATTTGACTGCTAACCAGAAGGCTGGCAATTCAAACCCAGCAACCACTCCTCAGAAGGAAGATTGGGAAATCTACATCTGTAGTTATACCGCCTTGGAAACCCAAAGAGGGGTCTCTACGAATCGGATCCAACTTGACAGCAGAGAGTTTGGTTTTCCGGTTGGTGTTTTCATTTTTATTGTAGCAGAGTATCTATTACTAAACTAAACCATGGCTAAACAAAACCAAACCAGTTGCTGTGGAGTCTATTCCTAGCTGTACTCCATAGGGTTTCCAATGGCTGATATTTTGGAAGATGATCACCAAGGAGCCTCTGGGAGGATTCAACCTCTAACCTTTCTGCTATAAGCTAGTTAACCATTTGCACCACCATGGGACTCTTATTGAATGGGCATACCATAGGTTAGTTAGCCAGCCAGCCCCTATAAATAGACACTTTGCTATTCCAAACAATGCTGCAACAAATGATCTGGAATATGTGACATTTAGAATGAAGAGGAATTACTGGGTCAAATGGCAGTTGAATTCGTATTTTAGTTTGATATTGCTAAATTGCTCTATATAAGGGTTGTATCATCTTGCACTGTCACCAGCTTGATCAATTTTATCAGTCAGGAGCCAGAATGATCCTCTCAAGAATTGGAAACAAGCCAGAAGCAAAATAGGAAGGAGTGAGCTCTTTCTCCCTCCTTCAACCTTGCAGCCTCCTTCCAGGGCCTCCAACTGGCAAAACCGGAAGACTGCATTACGAGCAAAGCAGAGATGTGGTTTGCAGAGTCCCAGGTTGTGCATCAAGGAGCCCTGGGGGTACAACAGTTAAAAGCTTAACTGCTAATCCAAAGGTCAATGGTTTGAACCCACCAGCGGTTCTACAGGAGGAAAGACCTGGCAATGTGTTCCTGTAAAGATTACAGCCTAGGAAACGCTATGGGGTAGATCTACTGTGTCATATAGAGTCATGAGTGGGAATCGACTGCACTGCACACAACATCAGCACCACAAAGCAGAAGAAGCATTTGACTGCTAACCAGGATTTGGACCTGAGAGCCAATAAGTTAATAGCTTTAATAACTGTAACACCTAAAGAAAGGTGTGTTGTTAAACATTTGGATTTTGTTAACCAGATAGATAAGAAATGGTATCTCAATAGAATTTTAACATGTGTTTCTCTTATTACCAGTAAGATTGATGACTTCCTTATATGTTTCTCAAAAACCAAACCCATTGCAGTAGAGTTGATTCTGACTCATAATAACCCTGTAGGACAGAGTACAGGTTTCCAAGCAGAGGGCTTTCAAGATTGTAAATCTTGATAGAGCAGATTCCCTCATCTTCCTTTCACAGAGCAGCTGGTGGGTTCGAACTGCCCACCTTTTGGTTAGCAGCTAAGCACTTAACCACTGTGCTACCATGGCTGCTTTTAGGTATTTAGGGGCCATTTTATATTCTTTTTTCTGTGACTTCCATATTCATATCCTTTGTCCATATTTTGATTGGGTTGTTGATCTTCAGTAACCGAGCAAGTAAAGTGCTCATTAGCTGAATGATTACCTCTGAGTGGCACAAACAGTGAATCAATCTACCACCAGCCACTGGTGGTTGAACCTGTCCAGAGGCACTTTGGAAGATAGACCTGGCCATCTTCTGAAAGGTCACCATCTTGAAAACTCTATGGAGCAGTTCTAGTCTGTACACACAGGGTCACCTTGAGTCTAAAGTGATTCAACAGCACCTAACAGCAGTAACAACAACCTAGCATATTCATGTTTAAAGAGGGAAGGACCTCTTTAAAGACCCAGTGGAATGAAGCTCTATTGGGAAAAATTCACACATATCACACCCAGCTTTAGAGATCATTAGGTCTCCACGTGACCCTCACAGCATTCTCTCTTAGTTCAAGCCTATATTCCTTGTGTCACTTAAGCCCTGATCTTGGAAGAAGCTAGGACTGCCTGCCCCGGAGACTCTGCTTAGGTGGTTGTTTGTGCATCCATGGTCTCCTTGGTGAGCCCTTCAGGAGACACATGCTGGATCCTATTTGTGCCTGAAATACAGGTGGTCTCTGCCAATGCCATTTCCCCAACTGACTCATCCAAAGTGGGAAATTCTGGGCTGGGCAGTTTTTTAAAACCTAGAAAGTACTGGAGAGTTTTGTTGAAATGCAGGGCACGTGGCATTGGATATAAAATACATTTTACAAGAGGGGAACTGAATCCTGTGTGAAATGGGTAAATCATGCAACTGGTTGGGAAATCCCTCTCCTACGCTCAGCTAAAAAACAAGAAGGGAGCAGAGAAGCCCTTGTGCATCCTAGATGTCAACGTACCAAACTTTACTCACGGTGAGCTCTTCTATACACATGGAGATGGAATTAAAAAAGAAAAGAGACATGAAAGGAT
This sequence comes from Orycteropus afer afer, assembly GCF_000298275.1. NCBI lineage: Eukaryota > Metazoa > Chordata > Mammalia > Tubulidentata > Orycteropodidae > Orycteropus > Orycteropus afer. The sequence goes on from NW_006921621.1 coordinate 13,253,819, forward strand.
GTTGATTTTAATAGTAATATCTACCATTTGGGAGCTCTGGTGGTGTAGTGCCTAAGACATTTGACTGCTAACCAGAAAGCTGGTGGTTCAAGCCCACCAGTCACTCCTTGGAAGGAAGGTTAGGCAATCTACTTCCATAGTGATACCGCCTCGGAAACCCAAGGAGGGGTTGCTATGAGTCAGACCTGACTCAATGGCAGTGTGTTGCGTTGTGTTGTATCTACCATTTATTGGGAGTCCATGGTTGGTGCATATGGGTAACATGTTTGGCTGCTAACTAGAAGGTTGGTGGTTGGAGTCCACTCAGAGGTGCCTCAGAAGAAAGGCCTGATAATCTAGCTCCAAAAAGCCAGTCATTGAAAACCCTGTGGAACACAGTTCTGCTTTGACAGAGATAGGGTCACTGTGAGTCAGAACCAACTCAATGGCAACTGGTTTTTGTTTTATTTTTCATACGAAGTGACTGGAAATAAGTGGAATTTATAAAAACTCTCAATCACAAACTGCTCTTAAAGGAATGAAACACTATCCTTAAAGAAATGCAGGCTTATTCAAGGACAGATTACCCAATAAGCAAGGTAAACATGGGCCGCCACCAGCCACTCTCAGAGAAAGGCAAGGCAGTCTGCTTCTGTAAAGAATTACAGACTTGGAAACCCTATGGGGGTAGTTCTACTCTGTCCTATAAGCTATGATGGCAATGGGTTTGGGTTTGAGACAGGAACAGACTACCCAGTAAGCAAGAGCTTACTTGTGCTTAGTTACTAATCTGTAATGAACAGTTTCATGTTTTCCACTGTGATGTGATGAAACCTGTGTGAAATTCTTCACTACAGATTAGTAAGTATGTCCAAGTAAGCCTGTGCTTACCTTACTTATGGGTAATCCGTCCCTGGGTTTATTCCTTTCCAGGACAGAGAGAAGCCTGAAACAGGCAATTGGCAAGTGGAAGGTTTACTGCTTTCCTTTGGCAAAACAATGAAGAATGAGATGGAATAAGGACATCAATATCAATACACATATAAATACATGTAAACGACCTGTCAAAAGTGCTTAAAAGCTATTTGTTCTCTTAAACGGATTAAACATTTCCTCCCTCTATCTTTTTTTTTTTTCTTTCTTTCCTTATTAAGACCTTTCTACAGTCTAAATTCCCAAGCTCTGGCCTGGCCCTGGACCAGTTCTCATCAGCTTCTCACCACCCCTCCCAGGCTGTGGCTTCTCACTAGCTGAGGTTTTATCCTGCTAATGAGTATAATTTTCTCCAGGCTAGCTTTTGCACCTTGCCCAGCACTGTCTTAAATCATAGATTATTTCTGTTATCAGCAGCAAACCCAGCTGTCTGAGGCTCCTGTTCTTGAAAATTTAAAATATCATTTCCACATCTAGGAAACCCTTCCTGTCGGAAAAGAGTGCAAGCCTTTCTGGAGGAAATGCCATTAGCAAGACATGGTGTGGAGTATGGAGGAAGGGACACAGCGTAGGAAGGATACAGTTTTTTACATTGAGACATTTCTCTACATCATGCTTCAAGAAGCTGTGCTCCCAAATGTCCAGTGAATACCCTCCGTGGCAACACAAATTTGCACCAACCCCTCTTTACCTGTTATATGAAATGATTTATTGGAAGATCTTGGCCACCTAATTCATTGAGAGTAATTTATGTCTTAGAGTATGACCTTTGTGCTTCTGCATCTCTAGGAGGCTGGTAGTGCAGGCTAGGGACAGAGGCTGCTTGGAGCCAATCCATCTCCCCAAACTTTGCCTTTCAGAAGCCTGAGCAGCTCTAGAGGATCCTCCTTACAGAAGAGGGGGAGGGTCCTCCGTACAGAAGAGCTTGTGGAGTTCCCCTAGGAAGTAGGAACTGCCCTCGCTCAAGGAAGTGTGTTGGGGAAGTGTAATTAAACACAAAATTTCCTGCCAACCCAGAAAACCTCTCCAGAAAAGTGGAAGAGAAAGAAAATGGTTTTACTATTGAATAAGCATCGAACCAGGATGTGATGTGCACCACTGGCTACTTGGTAAAGAGATTGCAAAAACAGAAATCTCACCCTTTTATATAGCTAAGCCATATAACCCATTACATAACACTCTCAAGATAAACAATGACTAATTTCTAGTATCTTTTTGAGGAGTCCTTGGGTGGTGCAAACTGTTAAGTCTGACTACTAATCAAAAGGTTGGCTGTTAGAACACACCCAGAGGTGCCTTGGGAGAAAGGCCTGGAGGTCTGCTTCCAAGAGAAACACCCTATGGAGCACCATTGTACTCTCCACACATGGGGTGGTCATAAGTCAGAGTCAACTCAACGGCAACTGGCTTGGCTTGGCTTTATTTTTTTATCTTTATGACATTTGCAGGAGCTCTGGTAGCGTAGTGCCTAAGGCACTTGACTGCTAACCAGAAGGCTGGAGTTTCAAACCCACCAGCCACTCCTTGGAAGGAAGGTTGGGCAATCTACTTCCATAGTGATACTGCCACAAAAACCCAAGGAGGGGTCGCTATGAGTCGGGTCCAACTTGACAGCACATAACAACAACAACATGACATTTGCACTTTGGAGCCTGGTGCCACTTGAAGTTATGTTCATCTCCTCCCAGGAAACTGTGAGATAGAGACGACATCTTCCTTGACGATTACAGTCTAAAGAGAGGACTCCCAGGACTTTGAGGAAACATTCTTGATTGACGTGCATTTCAGAGACAGAGAAAGAGCTTAACAATGACAATTTTTCTAAAGTAAATGCTGGAAGAAATCAGAAAGGGGACTTTTCTTCCCTTATTTTTCAACAGGGAGAATTAAGCCTCTGATTTTTAATTTGTGTTTGCCCTTAAAGTGCCTCCAAAGTGCACTTGAGGGGTTTGAGGTAGAATCCAGGAGGTCCTGTTCCTGGACTACTATACTGTTTGCTCAGAACTGAGAGGCTTCGTGGGACACTGGACTTTTAGTACTAAAGCTGGGAATATCCCAGGCAAACCAGGATGAGTTGGTCACTCTAGGTGGGGGCAGGGCCGGGGCAATGCGGGGTTGTGTCCCAGGTGAGCCTAGTGCAGGAGCCTCCTGCTTTGAGCCATGACCAAAAGGAGCAGAAGGTGAGCCTGCTCTGTATTCTGTCCACAAACTCCTAGATTCCTGTTCATCCCAGGAGCAGCCCCCCATAATGGGAGCTCAGGGTCAGATTTAATTCGACTTAAAGCTTTGATGTTACTTTTATGCCAAGCTTCTCCAGTATTCTAAAGAGCTCTTCTCTCCTTCTGTCTCCAGGTGTCTCCTTATCTCTTACTGTCTCTAAGTCAAGCTTTCCTCCCCTCTTCCCTGCTCTCCTGTTTAGCCCAAATAAACTCTCCTGGCAGCTCAGTAGCCCAAAAGATGACCAAGGGCAGGCCTGACCATCTGGCTTCCCGCTTAGCCGCGGGCCTAGAACCTGAATGTGTCAAAGAAGAGCCTCATCCCTTCCCTCCTGCACCCCCATCCAAAGGGGCTACAGGCTCTCCTGGCTCTCAGAAGCTGGCTGCTTCCCTCCACCCCTCCCTCTAGGAGCCCTGCCTCAGGAACACTTGGACAGGAGGGAATTCCTTGGCAGCGTTCCTTTGCTCAGATAACCGGCCAGCCCAGGGAGCGTGCCAGCACTCAGAGCAGAAATCACTTCAGTGTGTGCTGTTTGTTTTCTGAGGCTTTGTCTGACACTCACAGTCTGCAGTGAGGGCACTGAGCTGTCAGAAGGCATTAAAGAATGATCCAAGCGCCTGCTCTGGGAAGTTACGCACCTAGCTCTCCCAGCAGAACCCCAAGCAAGGAGTCTAAACCCCACCTCCAGGCAACATCAGAAGAGGAAGACCACAGGGGCTCAGCCCCCAGGATGAGAGCAGGGACAATGTCTGCTCTATGAGAGAGGCCTTTGGATACATCCCCACAAATGCCATTGAACCTCCCCGACGCCCTGCAAGATGGTATAACTCCAGTGTCAGCTGGGGTCATCTGCCCCTCAAGATCCAGCCCTGGCTGGTTTGAGCACACTCCCCTGGGACATCCAATGCCCTCCCCAAAGCTTCTGGGAATTCTTGGAGTATCTTGTTTCATCTGGCCTCCTCTGGCTCCAATTCCTGGCTTCTGCTGAGCTGTTCTTCTCTTCATTTTGTGGCTCTTCCTGGGACTCCTCCCAGTGCCAACCCAGAAGCGGGATGACTCTTTCCTCAGACCCCCAAGCCTTTGGCTACAATTATACATGGAAGATACATGCAGAAATTTTCTGAAGACTCAGGTTGTTGTTGTTATGTGCGGTCGAGTCGGACCCGACTCATAGCGACCCCTCTTTGGGTTTCTGAGGCAGTATCACTACGGAAGTAGATTGCCCCATCTTCCATCCGAGGAGTGGCCAGTGAGTTTGAACGGCCAGCCTTCTGGTTAGCAGTCAAGTACCTTAGGCACTATGCTACCAGAGTTCCTGAAGATTCAGGAGTAACCGCAAAAGGCTTGCATCTCACTCTAAGCTGTGAAGAAAGTATTAAAAAATAAAAAGGACTCTGACGTTCTTAAGAAGTTCCTTAGCTGTTTCCTCTCAATCAGTTTTTGTTCAATTGGGAGCTCTGGTGGCATAGTGCCTAAGACATTTGATTGCTAACCAGAAGGCTGGCGGTTCAAACCCACTGGCCACTCCTCGGAAAGAAGGTTGGGCAATCTACTTCCTTAGGAGTTGCAGTAGCTACCCCCTCCCAGTCTTGGTCTTTATGTGGGCTGGGATAAATCTTTCTTCCCTTCCTCCAGTCTGCCCTCAGGATCCCATCCCACCCAAGTGCCCTGTGAGGATTGAAATGGGTCCCCCCAAAACCTATTCCTGTGGATGGAATCTCATTTGGGAATAGGATTTCTTTTGTTATGTTTATGAGGCCCTATCTGTGTAGAGAAACTCTAGTGTCACAGTGGTTAACGCATTTGGCTGCTAACCAAAAGGTTGGTGGTTCGAACTCACCAGCCACTCCTCAGAAGAAGGATGAGGCAGTCAGCTTCCATAAAGATTTACAGCCTTGGAAACCCAGCGGGGCAATTCTACTCTGTCCTATAAGGTCGCTATGAGTCAGAATCAACTCGATGACAGTAGCATCAGTATAGGGTATGAACTAAACCTAATCACTTCTGAGTTATAAAAAGAGGAGATTAGATACAGGAACAAGCATGAATTGGGGGGGGGGACAGAAGGAAGATTGCCAAGGAACCTACAGAAGCTAAGAAGACAAGCATCTTCCTCCAGAGCCAACACAGAGAGAGAGCCTTTCTCTAGAGCCAGTACCCTGAATTTGGAATTCTAGTCTCCCAAATTGTGAAAAAAAAAAAAAAAAAAAAATTCTATTCTTTGAAGTCACCTACTTCTAGTATTTCTTTTATAGCAGCACTAGATAACTAAGACATACCTTATTGTCTGGGCATTTTCATAAAACTCTAATGCAGTTTATTGTAAAATACTACCTTTCTTATTCTGAAAGTATCATTATTTCACTGATGAGGAAATTTGGGTTCGGACAGGCTAAGTAACTCACTCAAGGTCATACAGCTGGTAAGAAGCAAAGCACAGAGCTCACTGGGATCTGTCCTCACCCCAAGGAGCAGTTCCTCTTGTGCAGGCTCCACATGTAGTCGAGACCTTGGCCTACAGGAGGGGTCTGCAGCAGTAGGAGGCAAGAGCTGACTGTGCTGTGGGTCTGTGAGGGGGTCTTTGTGATCCAGGCAGGAAGCAAGGAGGCCACTTTGGTTCTAGTTCCAAAGCAGTTGTGCCTGGAGTCCTAAGAGAGCGGCAACCCTGAGCTCTAGAGAGCCCCGAGGCCTGGAAGCATCTTCAGAGAGCCTATGTTGGCTGGCTAGACCAAGACCCCCAGGCTTGGGTGTGAAGTAAGGGGCTGGCTCCAAAGAGCAGGGATTTCAGGATGGAGGGAGACAGGAATGAAAAAACTGGAATGGAGGGAGCCCTTAGAACTGAAACAATAGCTACTAGTTTCTGAGCATCAGGAGCTGGACTAAGTCCTTTATATCCACTCAGCAAGGATGAGAGGTAGTTATCCCAATAGATGAGAAAACTGGGGTTTCGAGTGGTTGAGTGACTTGATCAGAGCCTCACAGCTAGTAAACAGTTAGCCAGGATTCAAATCCAGGTGCCTGTCTCCAAGATTTATGATTTTCTTTTTTCCCTCTTCTTCACATAGCCTGAGCCAAACAGGTAAGGGGCCTTGATCTCAGTCCTGGGCCCTTGGTCCTGCGGCAGATAGAGCCCCAACTTATTCCTGGAGTAGGTATCTGCTGCTAATCAGTGTACAGTGTCCATGTTGGTTTTAGGAAGGAGAACATTCATCTGCTGGGGGTTGGTAAATTGTATCTGTTCATTGCCATCTTAGGGACTTTGACCTGCCTCAGAAATACTCTCCCCCAAGATTTCAGTACAGTTGTCCCCTTAATGTCTTTAGGAGCCAGTTCAGATGGCACCTCCTTAGAGACTTTCCTCTAACCTTCTAATCTAAAGGAGCTCTGGTGGCTTGGTGCCTAAGGCATTTGACTGCTAACCAGAAGGCTGGCTGTTCAAACCCACCAGCCATTCCTCAGAAGGAAGGTTGATGATCTACTACCATAGTGATACCGCCTCGGAAACCCAAGGAGGGGTCTCTATGAGTCAGGTCTCACTCGATGGCACGTAACAACAACAATAATCTAAAAGGGAGCCCTCAGGACCTCTTCATCTCCTCACCCTACCATATTTTCTTCTTGGCACTTATTGAAATTTTCTCATCCATTTATTTATTGTCTAAGGAAGGTTGGGCAATCTACTTTTGTAGTGACACTGCTTCAGAAACCCAAGGAGAGGTTGCTATGATTCGGGTCCAACTGGACAGCATATAACAACAACAACCCCACCCCCAAGCAGACTGTGAACACAGGGAGACATGGTCTGTCTCTCATGTCTGCCCTGTTCTCCCAGAACCCCAGTGCCTACCTAGCTCAGCGCCTAGCTCAGCACCTGCATAAGCCAAATGCTCACCAAGTATTTGGTGAAGAAGTGAGTGAAGGCAGCAGAGTTTGACAGACAATAAAAATTATCTCTTGCCTCTCTTGGACATCCCTACCTCTGCAGCCCCAACCTCCTCAAAAGCCACTTTTCTGCCCCATTTGCCTATGAGAAACTGTTGCTGAAGAAATCATACCTTGGCCATAGATCACCCAACAGAGGTTCAAAATGGATCCTACCTGGTGGATCTCCAAACTAGCTGACCAAGGACCATCCCTTAGTCCCCATCTCACCTGTAGTCTTTCACCCCAACTCTGTCCAGGAAATCCTCCCTCATCCCTCCCTCCTTGTCTACTGCTCACCAAAGCTAAGGCTTCAGGGAAACTAAAGATCGCTCTGGCCCATAAAAACATCAAGGACCTGGTTCCAGATGGCCAAACTTTCAGCATGAAGCTGAAGGAATCAGGGGTCTCAAAGTCAGACTGACTGCTCAGAGGCAGAGGCCGAGGCCCAGAACCCTGAGCTGGACGAGGCTGCGGATTCTGCATGCAACACACTCAGATTCCCTGGGCCAAGGTGAATGCCTCTCCCATCAGAGACATGCTGCCTTTAACTACCCTGCAGGGAAGCCGGAGGATCAATGAAATATGAAATCAGAAGCACGTTGAGCTTCTCCGATGAAAAGTGCCACAGTCAGAGAGATATTCAGTGCTGTTTTGCTTTCTGGCACAGGTCAGATTGCTTTGTCCAGATTTTTATGTGGGTGTGAGGTTTAGGGTTTAAAGAAAAAATACAGCTTGTTTCATGGAGCTATTATGGGATTTTCTCTGTAGAAACAGTGTCAGCATGGCCCTGAAATGTTTGGACAGCTCAGACAAATCCTCAGAAAAGCCAGGCCAGCAGGGCGCAAACGCTACACGACCCCCACGTACTCAGCTGGATCCCGCTGGCCTGCGAGGGCAGGGCTGGCCACCACCACCCTGCCCACGGGGATCAGCCACACAAGGTCCAGTTATGAATCAAGCCCATCCTCCCTTTCCCATGCAGGAAAACGGGATGATGAATTCATTTCCATCACCACATTGCCCATAAGTCATGGCTTGAAGTGCTTTTTTTTTTTTAGTTTTCAATGACAAAGATTTCATTATCTGAAGCAATAATTTTTAACAAGAGCAATGCAAGATTTCGCTCTACCTGAATTGGGCCCATATGTGAGAGGGACGGCCAGAGAATGTCAGTGTCTAGAGCAGCACAGAAGGATGGGGAGGGGAGGTTTAGGTCTCTCTGTGTCCTCAGAGTTCCTGCTGCGCCCCTCCATTCTTTTGCTCTTTTTCCAAGTGGGTGCTCATTTCCTTTGTTCTCAGGCTCCCTCCTCTACAGCCAGCAGGTTTCCTTGCTGCTCTGTACCCTCCATGGTCCTCTCCCCCAGGGACACAGAGCTCCAAGCAACAAACAGCCCCATCCGGTGGTGCTTTTTGCTCACTCTGCTTGTCTGTTTTCCCTTCCCCTAGCTCCTAGCTCCCATCCCCCTCCACACAGCAGCACCAAAGAGGGCAGGGGCTGCATGAGGGCACCAAAGAGGGCAAGGTCCTGTCCTGATGAGAGGAATGATCAATATTATTTTCAAATGCAAGCCAAAGGGCTTTCTTCTAAATGGAAAAGCAATTTCAAAACCACTGCCAGACAGAATATACCCAGGGGGCTGGCTCCTTTTATTGCTCTGGAAGTGCCACCTTCTGCCATGTCCCATTCTCCCCCTGGTTGGTTTTCACACTGAGGCTGCACTTACCCAAACCTGAAGCTTGTGGTCATAGGACATGTAAACAAGAATCTAACGAGAGAAATATGGAGACCTTCTGCAGCTCATGGGAAGCCAGGACAGGACCGTCCGCAATCAACCTTTCTGCGGGAAAAAAAAAAAAAAAAATTATTTAGAGGTTTTTTGGGGGCAATGACTTGACTTGGGAAGGCCTAGAGTGCTGGTGAGAGGACTCACGCTCCAGTAGGACTAGGGTGCCTCTGGCAGGCATCACCCACTGCTCACATGCCAAAGCCTGGAACCTCTCTGTTCCACCTTCCTCCTCATCAGAGCCCTGCACACGGATGTGTTCCTTGCTTCCACCACAAGACCAAGGCCAGGCCCAGATCAAATTGCTCACTTTTAACAAGCCCAGAACAAAGCTCTGGGTGTCAGACTTGAGAAAGCCACATGCAACAAGTCTGTGCTTAAACAGCAACCGGTCGTGTAGTCCTAAGGCATTTGCTGCTAACCAGAAGGCTGGTGGTTCAAACTCACCAGCCACTCCCTGGAAGGAAGATTGCATAATTTACTTCGGTAGTGATACCACCTCAGAAACCCAAGGAGGGGTCACTGTGAGTCAGATCCTACTCAACGGCAGTGAGTTGTTTTTTGTTTTTTGTTTTTTTTTAATAGAATATTGAATATTGCCCGAGTACAAATGATAAGATAAATGTATAACATGCAATCACTACCTTGTAGAAAAAATAAATGCAAGGTGTAGCTGATATTGGAGTTTTTGAATTACAAAAATGACAGTTTCATATGATTACATGAAGAGGTTTAGACAGTTAGTTACTTCAGGAGTTCAGGGAAGGGGAGACAACTGGACACTAGGCCTGGAGTCTTGGTAGAAGAGTGGCACTCAGATAGTGACAGAGCAGAGGAGAGGTACTCCTGTCAGGGACCATGTGAACACAGGTGTGGGGGGATGATTTGATGGAGTGACATTTTCCCTACCCTTAACCCCTGTCAACCATAAATCTGCTTTCTGCCTCTATGGATTTACCTAGTGTGACTATTTCATAGAAATTTAATCATACAGTATGTGACCTTTAGTGTGTGCCTTACTTCACTGAGCATAATGTTTTCCAGGTCCATCCACTTTGTAGCATGTATCAGTGCTTTACTCTTTTTCATGGCTGAGTAATATTCTACTGGATGTATATATCACATTTTGTTTATCCATTTGTCAGTTGATGGACATTTGGATTGTTTTCATCTCTTGGCTACTGTGAACAGTCTGCTGTGAACATTTGTGTATGGGTATCTGTTTGATCCTCTGCTTTCAATTCTTTTGGGTATATGCCTAGAAGTAGAACTGCTAGATCCTATGGTAATTCCACACTTAACTTTTTGAGGAACTGCCAAATTGTTTTCCACAGTGGTTGCTCCATTTTACATGCCCAAAAGTGAAAATGATTCTGAGAATCCTCAGACAGACACAAAGCTGCCCTCTATGAGGGTTCATTTAACAGCTTTGTGTGATGTAGGGTGTGGCAGGAGGAGGCAGAGATGGGACTGGTGTTTCCATGACACCTACCAAAACCAGAAAACAAACTCTGCTGTGGAGTCTGATTCGACTCATAGCAACCCTTCCTTGGGTTTCTGAGGCAGTATCTCTATGGAAGTAGATTGCTCAATCTTCCTTCCGAGGAGTAGCTGGTGGGTTTGAACCTCCAGCCTTTGGGTTAGTAGTCAAATGCCTAAAGCATTATGCCACCCTCCAGTACCCAGTGCATTGTGTGGCTCCTAGCAGGCACTAAGAATCTGAGGAGTGAAGGAATGACTAGAAGAGGAAGAGATGAAGGCACAGGCCAAAGAAGGTGGTCATGATAATGATTCTGGGACACAGAGTCAGGAGACACGACAAAACCACACTGAAATAACAGGTGAAGAAGTCCAGCATGTATGTCTGAAAATCCCACTCCTCCCCACCCACCCACCCCCCAAAAAAAAAGAAAAAATCAAGGCTTCCCTCCTGTGGACTGAATCCTGGGGAGCTTGACGCCTCTGCAGATTCCATTAGTAGAGATTGAGTTGCAACATGAAATGATGAAAATGTAAAACATGAGGGAACATGCTGTAAATTACTTATTGGCAGCTCGCTCGCCTCCCAGCCACGCCCGACCCGAAGGAGATGCTGCTGCCGCTCAGGGTTTCCTCCACGCGGCCTGGACTAGGCTTTCCTCACAGGCGCCAAGATCCTGACCTGGGAACTGAAACCATGTGAGAAAACACCTCGGGGGCCTGACTCAGCCTGTTCTCCAGCGCCGAGAGCATCACCCCCGTCTTCCTCCTGGCATCCCGCCTGCCCACCCCAAGGCCTGGAGAAAATCCCTTTGTCCCTCCCTCCTGCCTGCCTTTTCCCCATTGATGGGCAATGATGACGCCTTGCCTTGAAAGGCCACCCAGGCTCCCGAGCGTATTCCAGATGTATCTCTGATTCACAGATTTCCTCCCCGCCCCCCTTTATTCCTGACTCTCCTAACCTGATTTCAGTAAGTAGATTGAGAAACAGAAAAGAATTGACCAGTTCAGGAAGGCCCTGTGGGCAGGAGGGACCCGTCGGCCGTGTGAGCAGCAGGGCTTTCCCTTCTGCTCTTGACAATCTGGTTCTGGCTAGGAGCGAATATCTAGGATTCCAAGCACAACTGGCATTTGCTTACTCATGGGGGATTTGAGAAACACAGTCAATATGAGGTATGTCTCCCTGGAAGCAAAACCTAGATTAAAAATCAAAATAAGAGACTTAAAGGTGGTTTGTCTGCTTTCCAAAAAGTCCTCTTAGGATGCCTTAAATTCTTGTTTTAGGTGGGTTTGTATCTCCATACACTTTTGCAGTTTCACATGTATGTCTGAATGGAGGTTAGCCTCCATTACCTTGCTTCAACTAGGTGGAGGCTCTCAGTCCCTGTTTCAAGCTGTCCTCTTCAGCCCAGTTTGGCTTAGTCACCAAAGCAAGATCTGAGCAGGGAGGTGGGGACAGAAAGAGAAAGAGAGCCTGGGAGCTGAGGGCTGCAAGTTCCTGTGGACTGTATTTGAGCCCTGGCCTAGCATGAGAGCCAGTGATGGAAGCGTTAAGAAACCCTGTGTGTCTTCTGTCAAGCCCTTTCCATCTCTGGACCTCAGGTGTCCACAGTGAAACCATCAGACCAGATGATCTCTGAGTTTCTCCAACTCTGATATTCTAGGCTGTGGGTCTTTGTGGAAAAGCTGACTATTCATGAAGCTCTGAGCAGTCCAGTCCCAGCCAGAGCCAAGCAGAAGCACAGGCAAGTACCCTTTCCACCCCTCAAAGTGCAATGATGGTTTCACAGTTCCCACACAGCTGAGCAGACCACTCAATTCCCCATCTCATCTCTCCTCTTTGTTCCAAGGGCTCATGCACATGATTCCCTTTTAAGTGCATGGAAAAGCCAATGTTACCTTGCTATCTAGACAGCATTTAGCAAAGAAGGGACCCAGAGGTGTCTGAAAGACTCCTTTTATGATGAAGTAAAACATCAGTGTATCCAACCATTCCATCTTGGTTTACCAAATACATCAGCTACAAAAGGTTTGCAGTGAGGTGAAATGTTGGGGACTGGGTTGGGGAGATCAGCTCTCTTTCCTTATCATACAGCCAGCTGAGTTTGTAATCCTTTACTGCATGTAGCAGTCTTGTCTCCCCAGATTCATACTTCTTAATCAGTCCTCCAATTATAATACCAAAGTGCCTAACACACGATCAAGCACGCAGTAGGTGCTTGATATATGCATGCACATTTGTTTCCAAGAGCTGCTTCAGTAAAACCAAACCAAACCAAACTCACTGCCATCAAGTCGATTCCAAATAACAGCAACCCTCATAGGGTTTCCAAGGCTATAAATCTTTGTAGAAACAGACTGCTTTGTCTTTCTCCCACGGAGCAGATGGTGGGTTCAAACCACAAACCTTTTGGTTACCAGCTGAATGCCTTATTCGCAGTGCCACCAGAGCTCCTCGTCTCAGTAAAGGAAGGCCAATATTTTAGTTATCTGTGGCTGCAAACCAAACACCCACTATTTAATGCCTTAAAGCAACAATTTATTATTTCTCATGAACCTGTGGCAGTTTGTCTTGGCTCACATAGCAGCTGAATTCATCTGGGAACGTGATTGGGGCTGGAATGTCCAAGATGGTGTCTGACCTCCTGGAGCCTCTCTCCATGGCTTGTCATTATTCTTTGGTCTAGCCCAGATTTCCTTATAGCATGGTGGCAGGGCTCCAACAGAGACTGTTCTGAAAAGACAAGCCCAATTTGCAAACACTTATCAAGCTTCTGCTTTGTCATTCTTGCTAATGTCTCATTGGCCAAAGCAAGTCCTACAGCCAATCCTAGAGTCAGTGTGGGAGAGGACCACACAAAAGTGCAAATACTGGGAGACATGTTCCATTGGTGCCTACCACTGCAATAAATCTACTATAGCTGGTGAACTCCCCCTTCATGGGGACAAAGCCATGACACTTTGAGTCATCTTCCATTCTCCTAGGGGACTGGAAGAATGAGCGAGTATCTCAGCAGAGAGAGCCATTTCTCAGCAGAGGCAAGAAAAACAAATCACCTGTTGTCAAGGTGAGGGGAAGACCCCTTGAATACCATCATGGTCAAGTTTGAATCTAGCAAAAAGTATGCTGGCATTTCTTTTCAGGTCTTCAGAACAAGAGGAACCTGTCACTTGCATTCATTCATTTATTCATCCATCTACCAGACACACTGTGACTGAGCACTGCCATTGTGGGGCACTCAAGGGATCTGGTGGTGTAGTGCCTAAGGCATTTGACTGCTAGCCAGAAGGCTGGTGGTTCAAACCCACCAGCCACTCTGTGGAAGGAAGACTGGGCAATCTACTTTTATAAAGATTTACTGCCTCAGAAACCCAAGGGGGGTCACGATGAATCAGAATTGACTCAATGACAGTGAGTTTGGTTTGGTTTTGACAAGGTATCAAGGTATATCAAGCCAATCTCTGCAGACACGCCCAAAGGAGAGAAACACATCCATTTCTCCCATGTTCCCATTAGCAGTGGGGATCACCTTTTCTTCTCTGGTGAGCAGTTGTGACAGCCAGTGGTTAAGCACATGGACTCTTTTGGCAGATGGCATGGCTTAAGGTTCCAGTTCTGCCATACACCACATTTGTGAATGTGGGCAACTTGCCAAATCTCCCTGAGCCATGGTTCCCTTGTCTGAATTCTCATGAGGATTAAGTGACTTAATCCATGTACAGCACTCCCTACAGTGCCTGGCAGGAAGTAAGCACTAGGCAAGCATTTGTTAATATTATAAAGGGTAAATTCTTACATAAAACCTTAGTTTTTTCAAATTACAAAAATAATACATACGTGATAGAAACCCAAGCAAACTGACTATCCTTGTGACCTCTGAAAAATGAAAGAGAAGAAAAGCTACCTCCAAAATCTCATCATCCAAAGTGAATCTTACTAACTAACTACTTGGAGTATGATCTTTCATGATTTTTCTATGAAATATTCTTTCTGTGTTTTTTACATATCACTATTTTCTTTATAAAAATGATCTCAAGTTATCCATAATATTTGTAGCCTGATAATGAATACTAAACAATATGGCAAAATTGTTGTTATTGTTAGGTGCTGTCGAGTTGGTTTCGACTCATAGTGACTCTGTGCACAACAGAACAAAACACTGTCCAGTCCTGCAATATCGTCACAATCATTGCCCACTGTCATAGCCACTGTGTCAATCCATCTCGTTGAGGGTCTTCCCCTTTTTTGCTGACCCTCTAATTTACCTAGCATGATAACCTTCCCCAGGGATTGCTCCATTATGACAACATGACCAAATATGAGAGATGAACTCTGGCCATTCTCACATCTAAGGAGGGTTCGTCTGTCTTTCCTCCAAGACAGATTTTTTCATTCTTGTAGCAGTCCATGGTTCATTAAATATTCTTTGCCAACAGCACAATTCAAGTGCATCATTCTTCTGCAGCTTTCTTATTCATTGTCCAGCTCTCACTGCATTATGAGGCTATTGAAAATACCATGGCTGGAGTCAAGCTCACCTTAGTCTTCAAAGTGACATCTTCACTCTTTAACACTTCACAGTGGTCTTTTGCAGCAGATTCACTCAGTGCAAGACAACTTCTGATTTCTTGACTGCTGCTTCCATGGACATTGATTGTGGATCCAAGTAAAATTCAATCTTTGACAACTTCAATCTTTTCTCTATTTATCATGATGTTGCTTATTGACCCAGTTGTGAAAATTTTTGTTTTCTTTATGTTGAGGTGTAATCCACACTGCCAGCTGTAGTGTTCATCAATAAGTGCTTCAAATCTTCTTCAATTTTAGCAAGCAAGGTTGTGTTGTCTGCATATTGCAGGTTCTTAATAAGTCTTCCTCCAATCCTGATGTGGCATTCTTCTTCATATAGTCCAGCTTCCTGGATTATTTGCTCAGCATACAGACTGATAAGTATGGTGGTGAAAGGATACAGCCCTGATGCACACCTTTCCTGACTTTAAACCATGCAATGTCCCCTTGTTCTGTTCAAATAGCTGCCTCTTGGTCTATGTACAGGATCCCCATGAGCACAATTAAGTGTTCAGGAATCCCCATTTTCACAATGTTAACTATAATTTGTTATGCTCCACACAGCTTTTGCATACTCAATAAAACATAGGTAAACATCTTTCTGGTATTCTTTGCTTTCAGCCAAGATTCATCTGACATCAGCAGTGATATCCCTCATTCCATGATGTCTTCTGAATCTGGTTTGAATTTCTCATAGTTCCCTATCAATATATTGCTGCAAACATTTTTTAATGATCTTCAGCAAAATTTTCCCTGTGTATGATATTAGTTATATTGTTTTATAATTTTTACATTCTGTTGAATCACCTTTTTTAGGAATGGGCACAAATAATGGATCTCTTCCAGTCAGATGGCCAGATAGATATTTTCCAAATTTCTTGGCATAAACAATTGAGCACCTCCCGTTCTGCATCCATTTATTGAAACATATCAATGGGTATTCCATCAATTCCTAGAGCTTTGCTTTTTGTCAATTCCTTCAGGGCATTTTGGATTTCTTCCCTCAATACCATCAGTTCTTGGTCTTATGCTGCCTCCTGAAATAACTGAATGTTGACCAATTCTTTTTGTTACAGTGACTCTGTGTATTCTGTCCATCTTCATCTGATGCTTCCTGCATTGTTCAATGTTTTGGTCATAGAGTCCTTCAATACCACAACTCAAAGCTTGAATGTTTTCTTCAATTCTTTCAGCTTAAGAAATGCCAAGCATGTTCTTCCTCTTTGATTTTCCAACTCCAGGTCTTGGCACGTTTCATTATAATACTTTACTTTGTCCTCTCAAGCTGCCCTTTGAAATCTGTTTAGCTCTTTTACCTCATCATTTCTTCCCTTTGCTTTAGCTCCTCTCCACTCGAGAACAAATTTCAGAGTCTATTCTGACATCCATATTGGTAGAATAATATTTATGTCAACATTAGTGGCCATAAATATTTTCCTACAATTTGAATTTACTGGCTGCATGTAATTCATTGTTTAAGTAATCCCTTATTATGGGGCATTTATATGATTTGTAATTTTTCGCTATTATAAATAATGCCATGATGAATATCACTATACATACCTCTGTTATGTCTTCAGAATGAATTCCTAGAAAAAGAAATGTTGGTTTCAAGGGTAATGCCTGACTTTATGGATTTGCAATTCAGATGTTACTGGACTGGCCTGGCCTGGAAAGAATGAGTGTGCCTAGATGTTGTTGTTGTTAGATGACATTGAGTGGGCTCTGACTCATGAGCACCTTATGTATAACTGAACAAAATGGTGCCCAATCCTGCACCATCTTCATGACTGTTGGTATGTTTTCTCCTAGAAGTCATCACTTTTATCAGGAACATGGGCAGGCAAAGATGAAGCTATTGGGTTGGTGAAGTTTGTCCCCTTCTCCCTGCACTTCTACACCCCACTCCTACCATCATCTCTAGCCCTTCAGTGTTCAACTTCTAAACTCCTTCTTTACCCACCAACATAGACACTTGCTTACAGTTAACTCTTTTCCCCTGGGGCAGCCCACAATTACCCTGACCTCTTGAGTCTACCTTTGCTCATACCTTTCCTTATTGTGCTTGTAGACTATCCTAACCCATTAAGGCCACTGAAGAGTCATATAGCCTAGAGTAGTTGTTTCCCAGCGATAAACTTAAAAATAAAATAAAATAAATAAGGCCAATATGCTAAATTTGTCATAATGTTGAATCTGTTTAAATTTGTTTCTGAGATTATATGCTTCCTCTTCTATGAGTTTTATAGTATTCTTGACATTATCGAATGATGGTGATAGTAAAGGGTTGCATTAACCATTTACTGTGGTAACAAACACCCCCAAAGCTCAGTGCCTTTCATTATCAAACATTTGGGTTTCACTCACTTTGCATGAGGCCGAGGGTTGATTGAGCGTTTACTCCACTTGTCTTCTCATTCTGGGACCTAACCAGAAGGTTCTTATGGCCTCCAAAGAGACTGGGCTGATTCATACAATCTCACTTAAAGCTTCTGCTTGGACATGTTATCATCCATCACATCCCCTCACTTTTCATTGGCAAAACAAATCATCCACTGAGCCTGACAAGAATACCTCCCTTCCCTGGCAAAGGATAGGATGTTTCAGGGAATAAAACTGATAGTTACAAACCATAAAACAATCTGCCACAATAGTTTGTTTTCAGTGTCCTTACCTAGCAAAATCTGAAGTTGGAAACCCAATGTTGACCCCCACATTTTTAACATTAGCTTTAATAGCCCATAGAGCCCAGTGACCATATGACAAGGAGCTCCAGAGCTTCCATATCAGCCCTTCGCTTCGAGGCAGTGCAGTCTGAGGCAAGTGTGAGACTTTCAAACATACTCCAAAGTGGACTGCTATCATCTTGTTTTGTATTTACAGGCAGACCCCAGTTTAAAAGCATCCACCTTACAAACAACCCACAGTTTTGAACCAACTCTAATAACGTATAAATTTGAGGTACATACAATGGTTCATAGTAACAAACGGGCAGTACTTTGCAATGTGAATTGAAACATTATGATTACTGTGTTACTATGTTAAAGATCTTTTATTGTATGTGTTTTATAGTGTTTCTTTAATGAATAGAAATGTATACTACGTAGTATTTACTAATACAAACATTCGGCTAACTAACATTAGATACAAACCATACCTAATTGTTCCAACTTTTATACAAATTAGATTTAAGATTTAGATTTAGAAGTGGAATTCAGTCGTCATCTGGAGACTGCCTGTATTACTAACTGCTCAGGGAAGACCCTAGACCCTGAGCTCTGCCAGAAGGTCCTTGACTTTCCATGGTTTGGGCTTTATTCTTTCAGTCCTCCTTGTGCTTTCCCAAACTGTCAAACAAGGGTCTTATAGACGGTCCCAACCTCCACCCTATACTCCTGGGATGATTGTAGAGTAAAGCCCCAGTTAGTCTTGCATTTCTGCCATGCCTCCTAACTGTTGTGTTGTGTGCCATCCTCTTAGTTGACCCCATGTGCCATTGCCTGGACCTAAGTCCCTGCTTGACTATTCCATGGGGATCTCAAACTCAGCCCAGCCCAAACAAACCACTTTGCCTTCCCCATAACCTACTTCTGTAAGATGTTTGAGCAGGTGCACAGACTTGTGGGAGGCAGGGGTGGTGATCATACAACCTGAATTTGACTCCTGGCTTTGCCACTTACCAGCCACAGGACTGCAGGCAAGCAATGTCCATTCTGAGCTATGATTTTTTCTCAGCTACAACATGGGGATTATAATACCTGCCTTTCAGGTATTACAGGGTGAGAGAATTCAGTGGAATGACATCAGGTCCTAGCACAGAGTAAATGCTTCATAAATGGTAACAAGAGCAATGCAACATTGATTGTTATTTTTATTGTTGTTCCCAGTGCTGAAACGGGAAACTTTGTAATCACTCTGGATTTCTCCCTCTGCCTTCTCCCCAGGCCTCTGTTCCTCCATATACCCAGGAGTTAAATCTCAGAAATGACCCCTGAGCCCCTCCTTGCTGCCCTGCTCCCTGAATATACCCATGGTGTGGTTTCCTGCGACCCCTGCCTCCCTTTCCAACTCATAGGCCAGCACCCAGCAGATCCTCGGAGACCTGCTTGAGTGGGAAGTGCACTCACTGATCGTGGCTCTAAGAAGCTGTGTGACCTGGCAGAGCCCCCAGCCTACTCATCTATAAGACTGTTTTCGAGGGCCCCTGCACCTGGGAAACACTGCCACTCCCCATCCCTTCACTGGTCCCCTGCCCCAGAGAGCCCAGGAGCCCAGCTGCAGCACTCAGGCTTCAGACTCTGGGTGGATGAGGAGCTTAGATAACAGCTGCAGAGATAAGGCCTCTTTTAATCTCCTAAACCATCAAACCCTCCCTGAGATTTCTGGGCTCCTGTCCCTCTTGGCTGGCTCAGAAATTTATTAGCTTTACCAATATTTTCTTTCGTAGTTCTGTAAAGCAAGCTCAAAATCAGCAAGCACTGCCTATGCAAAGACCTTAAACCACATGTTTATTTTCCTGCACTATAAAAAATTTATAGGGAGAGCTGGCCTCCTTGTCCAGCACCATTCGCAGAATTGCTACTGCATTCCACAGGAAGACAGAAGGCTCTGTGTCAGCCCAGGGGAGAGGATGGAGTAGGTGGAGGACAGCTGTCCAGCACCTTCCCACCCCCACCCCAGTCAAAAGGGCAGGGGGCATGGGATGAGGGAGTTGCAAACTTCATGGGGAGACAGGGTGGAGAGTGGGAGAGCTGGGCATAGTTGTATGTGGATGTGGTCAGGATGCCGAAAGGCATGGTTTATCCCAACATTTTACTCCTTGAGGTCTCTCTCCTATCTCAGCTGCTTGAAAAACAAAGTCAGCAGGAGCATGGGGGCTGGCCCTGGCTAATGGCCACCTTCTCACACAATCCCTTCATCCTAGAATATGGGGCCATGGAAGCTTGATTCTGGAATAAATTTCCAAGATACTGTTTCTCTTGGTCATCTTCTAGTTTCAGACTGACTCCAGTCTATGTGTTTACTCATTTACAACAGGCCCAGTGCTTCACGAGTATCAGATGCCCTTGGTGTCACTCAGAATATAGGCCCCGGATCATGGTCTGGGACATGGTGGGCATTTCTGGGACCCCTGATATGGACTGAGCCTCTGAGGGTCTTTCCATTTGAAATGCAAATCCAGATTTCCTCTGAGCTAGTGCCAGCAGTTTTAAGTAGATGGCATCTTGAATGACTATTGAACCCCAGCACTTTCTGCTGAGACCCTGTAAGGGCCTATTAGTCTGGGTCTTTGCTCCTCCAGATCTATTTTTCCACTGTGCTTCATCCTGGGATCACATGAGTTATCTCACAAGAGGAAAGAAGAAGACAGAAGTGTGTGAAGGCCCTGGGTCCCCACTCTAACTTCATGAGACTCCAGCACTGGATGGGGGTACTGGGTGACCTTCAAGGTCTCTTCCAACCTTGGAAATCTGTGATTCTCAGGAAAAGGAGGAAATTGCATTTGCTCAGTGAAGTATTCTCAACCTTCTCAAACACAATGCCACTTTTCTATTTCAGGCATACCTCAGAGACATTGTGGGTTTGTTTCCTGACCACTGCAATAATGCAAATATTGCAAAAAAAAGCAAGTCACACAATTTTTGGGGTTTCCCAGTGCATATAAAAGTTATGTTTACACTATACTGTAATCTATTAAGTGTACAATAACATTATGAAAAAGTTTGAAATATTGTGAGAATTACCAAAATGTGACATAGGAACACAAAGTGAACACATGCTGTTGGAAAAACGGTGCCGATAGACTTGCTCAACACAGAGTTGCTACATAACTTCAATTTGTAAAAAATGCAACATCTGCCAAGTGCAATGAAGGGAAGTGCAATAAGACAAGGTATACCTGTGTAAGTATCTCATGATGCTTCTTTACTGCCCTGAAATGAAAGTAAAAGACAAGATAGCCTCTTTTAACAATGATTCATATAAGACCAAATCAACAACTGTTACTCTAAAGCACGGATGAGAAGTTTGGGGGCCAGTGAGACTAGATCAATGGGAGTGGAACAGCTGGAATGGAAATAATGAAATGTTGACACAAGCTGAAGAATGGAACCAGTGTCACTGGACATTTTGTGCAGAAATTGTTGAATAAGAACTATTTAGTTGTGTACATTTTCACCAAAAGTATAATAAATATTTTTAAAAGGTAATATAGCATACTTATACACATAACTCTAAATTAGATCATACTCATGAAAGGATTTTTCACGCACAAGTGTTGGACATTACTATTCTTTTCATTTTGTAGTAATATTAATAAGCACCACCTGTCTATCAGTTTGTCATACCATGGTGGCCTACATGTTGTTAGGATGCCAGAAGCTATACTGCCAATATTTCAAATAGCAGCAGGGTCACCCATGGTGGACAGATACCAGCAGAGCTTCCAGACTAAGACAGACTAGGAAGAAAGGCCTGATGATCTACTTCTGAGAATTAGCCAATGAAAACCTCATGGATGATGACAGAACATTGTTTGAGTCACTTACTTTGGGCACGCATTAGCAGGAGGGATCAATTGCTGAAGGGGGACATCATATTTGGTGAAGTGGAGGGCCTGCAAGGGGAAGGGAGACACTTGGTCAGATGGATTGGCACTATAGTTGCAATGATGGACTCAAACATATTGACAATTATGAGGATGACAGAGGACAGGATGATGTTTCATTCTGTTATACATGGGGTCACATGAGTTGGAGTCGATAGCAGTTTACAACAATGATATTGATAATGCTTGTTCATAGAGCCTGCCTGAGGCACACCTCTCATTTGCTGACCACAAGCCCAGCTCTTGACCCAAAGGATTAGGACATCTTGGGTAATGAGCTTTCCATTGCTGACTAGCCTGCTGCACCTTGTGGTCCTGCAAAGGGGCTGCACGCAGGGGATGCTCCCCACCTGCAGGAGCTCAGGTGGGCTCCCAACAAAAAGCCCAGGGCAATCAATGAAGCTGCTATGGGGGAGCTGGTTGTTCTGGAACATGAGGTCCTCACAATGGCAACCTGACACCAAATGATGACAGAGAAATGAAGATTAACTTCAATATAGATTTGCCATGGGACTTTGATTCAATTTCTTCTTTCAGTTCCCACTACACTCCCCAAAGGCAGGTAGCAGACTAAAATCAGACCCACTTTACTGAGTAGGAAACAGAGGAGTTAAATGGCTTATGACATTCCCAGAAAGGAGCAACGCCAGGAGAGATTCCAGGCCTTTACTCTCTGTGCAGTGTTCTCTCTGCTTAGAGGTACGAGGCTGCTCTGGAGGGAATTCTGGACTATCGCCAAGACTGACAACAAAGCAGAAGCCCAGTGGGTGCTGCCAAGTGCCCAGGCAGCTATTCCCAGTTTCTCAAGATTGCTTAGTCCTTTACATGGCAGATCCAGGCTTGGGGACATTCATTCGGGCATACAATTATCCCAAGAATCAGCCCAACCCAGGGAGGGTGCCTAGAGCAGACAGTGTGAGGGGGAAAGTCGTGAGAAAGGAGATAAGCTCACGCAGGCCCTGAAAGCATATGAAGAAAAGGAGAGAAGGGGATTTGGCCACTTAATTTGCATTTACTGCTCTCAAATGTTCTCCAACCAATGAAACAGATGCCACAGAATCAGTTCCAACTCTTGACGACTTCTTGGGTGTCAGAGTAGAACTGTGTCCTGTAAGGTTCTCAATAGCTGACTTTTCTGAAACAGATTGCCAGGCCTTTCTTCTGCAGCATCTCTGGGTGGACTCAAACCTCCAGCCTTTCAGTTAGCCGCTGAGCCAGTTAACCATTTGTACCACCAGTATGCTACACACTCTCACTTTTACCAGCCCAACCCAATTGTTGCCCCAGACACCCGGCTGGCTCAAGAGCTCAGGAGCTATTTTGCTCCCACCTACCTTCCCTCTCTCCTCTCCCGACCTTCCTTCCTCTTGCTGTCTGGACTCCTCTCCCATTTCTCCAACGCCTCTCTGGACGGACGTTGTTGATTGGTCTGTTTATGGTATGACAGAACAAAATGTTGCCAGGTCCTGTACCATCTTCATGAGCC
The DNA here is from genome assembly GCF_000298275.1 of Orycteropus afer afer. Lineage (NCBI taxonomy): Eukaryota > Metazoa > Chordata > Mammalia > Tubulidentata > Orycteropodidae > Orycteropus > Orycteropus afer. Next base: position 13,276,798 of record NW_006921621.1, read on the forward strand.
CACTGCAAACCACCAGGAGGCTGGAGAGTGTGTAGCATGTATACAGCCTCGTACACACTTCACAGGGGACAGGCACACCCAGGGTCTGCACTGTTCTCAGTGTCTCTGGATCCTGCTTCTCTGGCCTTGGTGAAGGGTGTGGTGGTCCATCAATGAGGGCTTCCAGCAGCCCTGACAGATTGACAGCACTGAGCTCACACTGTTCTGATCACAGTGGCGAGGACTGAGGAGGCTTCTCCAGGAGGCTGAAGAGGTGGCCCAGCCTCTGCTCTGAAATTTCCAACTGTCCCTGGTGAGGCTGTTCAGATTGGTTGGTGAATTGGAGGCACTTGAGAGAAGGCAGCCAGAAAAGACTGAGGACTCTCAGGTGCACATTGAGGGAAGATGAAAGGGAGATTCTGCCTCATTTGCCAAAGCCTCTCTCCTGGGTCAGTCCCTCAGGCTGGGGTGGGGGTGGAAGTGCTGAGATGAAAATGGTACCCCGGCTGTGATATTCCTGAGGAGAGGGTTCCACAGGCAGGAAAAAAACCTTGGCAGTTTGAATCCATCTGGCGGCACTGTGAAAGACAGGCCTGGTGATGAGATTCAGGTGATGTGAAAATTGTTCTTGTTGTGTGCCGTCGAGTCGGACTTAACTCATAGTAACCCCTCCTTGGGTTTCCAAGGCAGTATCACTACGGAAATAGATTGCCCAACCTTCCTTCTGAGGACTGGCTGGTGGGTTTGAACCACCAGCCTTCTGGTTAGCAGTCAGGTGCCTTAGGCACTATGCTACCAGAGCTCCCAATGTAAAAATTACAGCCAATAAAACCCTAGGGCACATAGGTCTACCCTGTAACACATAAGGTCACCATGAATCAGAAGTGACTCCATGGCAATGGGTTTGGTTTTTTTGTCTTGTTTTTCATTTTTTAAAACTAAATTATATTAAGTCTCTTTGGGACCAGGAGTTTTCTGTACTTTATGAGGTAGATTCTGGGGTCTCTGTTTTACAGATGGGAAAACAGAGACTCCCAAGAGGGTAGGTAACCTGTCATTCAGCTAGTAATGGGCAAAGCTCAAAACTGAACCCAAGTTTATCTCCTGTGAAACCGTCTCCCCTTTCAACCACCTCGCTCAGTCTCCCTAATTCAAAGGAGCATGACAGTGAAGAGGAATGGGGAGGCTCCCTCCTCAGCGACACTCAGCAGCCTGCTCAGAGTGAGATTCACTTCCAATGAGTGCATTCAAATTTTCAAGAGACATGTTGTTGTTGTTGTTATTAGGTGCTGTTGAGTCAGCTCCTACTCATAACCACCCTATGTACAACAGAACAAAACACTGCTCGGTCCTGTGCCAGCCTCACAATCCTAGCTATACTTGAGCCCATCATTGCAGCCACTGTGTTAACCCATCTGGTTGAGGGCCTTCGCCTTTTTCGTTGAACCTCCACTTTACCAAGCATGATATCCTTCTTCAGGGAATGGTCCCTTCTGACAGCATGACCAAAGTAAGGGAGACAAACTCATTTTCTCTTCCAAGGAGTATTCAGGCTGCACTTCCAGGACAGATCGGTTAGTTCTTTTGGCAGTCCATGGTACTTTCAGTATCCTTTGCCATCACCACAACTCAAAAGCATCAACTTTTCTTCAGACTTCCTTATTAATTCTCCAGCTCTCACATGCCTTTGAGGCGACTGAAAATACCATGGCTTAGGTTAGGTGCATCTTAGTCTTAGTCTTCAGCACTTTAAAGAGGTCTTTTGCAGCAGATTTTCCCAGTGCAATACGTCATCTGATGTCCTGACTGCTGCTTCCATTGGTGTTGATTGTGGAACCAAGTAACATGAAGTCTTTGACAACTTCAATCTTTTCTCCATTTATCGTGCTTATTGGTCCAGTTGTGAGGATTTTTGTTTTTTTATGATGAGATGTGATCCATACTGCAGACTATAGTCTTTAATCTTCATCAGTAAGTGCTTTAAGTCATCCTCACCTTCAGCAAGCAAAGCTGTGTTGTCTGCGTTTCATAGGTTGTTATTGGGTCTTCTTCCAATCCTGACGCCACATTCTTCTTCATATAATTCAGAGACATATTTATCCCTAATTACAGAGAAGACTGCTTATGTACCTCTGAAGTTCTGGGGGTATGGTCAAATAACCAGTCACAAAAAAGACATTTCTATCTCATGTTTCAACCTAAGAAATTCCCTCAGGGTCAGGAATGCATAGGAAAGAAGGACACAGGGAAGAGGTAACTATAGGGAGGAAGTAGGAAGAGAGCTGTTATATTGTAGGGAATTGTAGTCAACATCATGAAACAAAATGTGTCTGAATTGATGTATGGAAAATGAATTTACTCTGTAAACTTTTGCCCTTTTGCCCAAATCACAATTAAATAAATAAATAGGAAAAAAAAAATTCCTGTGAAATTTGCCTCCTATTCCATAATTCATACTTCCTATGATATAAAAATGTTTGAAAGGTGTAACACTGAGCAAAAAAATAGATTTTCTAGGAAGCCATCTTTGTTTATCCAGACACCAGTGCCGGATTGCCCAAGAAGCTTAGGGAATAGAGCCCTGGATCAAGGGTTCTTAGCCTTTGTGGAGACGTGGACATTTCTGGCTTCCTGGAGAAACCCAGAGACCCCTTCCTAGAATTTTAAATGCATAAAATAAAATACATAGGTTTATAAAGGAAATTGGCTATATCAAAATGTAAGCAATAACATTTTTAAAAACTGTGATACAGTTTTGTACATGGTTCTTTATCAAGATCTCAAATGCAAGATTTAGCAGTAGGGCTAATGACTACCATAATATTCAATCAGTGAAGGTCATAAATGGTATTTCAAGATATGTGCAACTATAATATGAAAGTATCTGTGGTTTCAGCTGGTTATGAAGATTTCACTTGAAGGGAATGCTAAATTTCACTTTGAGATGAGTAAAAAAGAAGACATATTTTTTTCTCTCATCTATATTCATAGATGCACTGAAATCTTAATCCCTAGAGAGACATCCCGGGGGAGAATCCTGGAAACCTGACAGATTGAAGTTGAAGGAAAAGGCCGACAGATTTGTGGGCAAAGATGTGAAGTGACTATGGGGTGTCCCCTTCCTACTGCACAGCCATTCTGGTGATTTACCCCATGTCCCTCCTTGCCCATTGGATGGGCTCAAGCCAAGATGGGGTAACTGAACAGGCGTGCAACCCCACCATATTTGCCCTCACTGCCCTCTGCTGCCCCACCCTTGCCTCTCCAAATCTTGACCTCCACTGTGTCCAGAGAATGTCACTCTCCTGGGCCACATGTTCTCTTTTCAAAGCCCCTCCCTGCAGAGGAGGTGAAGGGTCACTGCTGTGTGTGGGGCCACCTGTGGGTCCCAGTCTGCTGTGAAAAATGAGGCTGAGGCCAGGAAGGTGCTTTCAAAGCCCCAGAAGTCAACCACTCAGCCCTCCCAGAGACATCTTGAAGCATTTTTACTATCAAGAAGGATCTGTATGCAAATTTCAGAATCTGTCTGCTGTTTCTCTTTGCAAAGGGTGTTGGAACAGTGGCACGAAAGGAAATCCAGAGAGACAGGGTAATGCATGTGGACGACTGCTAATGAGGCCTTCAAGTCCCCAGGCTGTCAGCCCTGTCTCCTGTGAGCACACATTTGGAGTTCACGTTTGAGGATGTGGAGGTGTGTGCTGATTTGTTGATTTTTGAGAATATAAAAAACCTGAATCACTCTCCTTTTAGAGCCTTTGTTTTTAAAAAATCAATATTTTAACCATTCATGTATTCAGTGGGGGCAAGGGCTTATTTTCAACAAAGCTGAGAGGGTGTTAGGAACAGTTTTCATCATATGCTAAAAATTTCTTTGTATTATGCTGTGCAAAGGACATATCTGGAAAGAAATGATGACACTGCTTGTGAACAGGAGAATATTTCTTTATAACTTTCTGTTGCTGTTTAATCTTTCATCAATTTTTTCATCTTCAAGATGCAATTTCTGCTTTTGAAAACTTTTTATTTTGTTGTTGTTGTTGGGAATATACACAATGAAACATTCACCAATACAATAGTTTCTATATGTAACAATTTGATGACATTGATTACATTCTTCAAGTTGTGCATCCATTCTCACTCTCCTTTTCTGAGTTGCTCCTGCTCTATTAACATAAACTTATTGCCCCTTAAGGGTCCTATCTAGTCTTTAGAGTTGCTATTGTCACTTTAATCCCATGTAGATAGTTCTTAAAAGAGCATGATGTTCAAGGCAGACATTTTTTACTAGCTAAACTAAACTATCTCTTGGTTTTAACAAGACTTCAGGAGATATTTTTGGTTTACGTGTTAATAGTTTCAGAGGTTCATTCAGCTCCCTTGGCTCCAGAAATCTATGGACTCCATGAGAATTTGAAATTCTGTTCTGCATTTCCTCCCTTTTGATCAGGATTCTTCTATAGAGTCTGTGAGCAAAATATTCAATGTTGGTAGCCAGGTACCATCCAGTTCTGGTATCATGACAAAATGGGGCAATTAGCCACACATTCCATATCCTCCTTGTATTCCTCATGCTTCTTCTTCCTCTGTTGTTCCAGGTGAACAGAGACCAATCATTGTGTCTTGGATTGCCATTTCAAAGCTTTTAAGACCCCAGGCACAACAAAAGAACTAGAAGGTAGAACAGAAGCACTAAACATGTTAGTAGGCCAATTAACTAGAATGTCCCATGAAATCATGACCCTAAACCTCCAAACTAAGAACCAAATCCCATGAGGTTTTTGGTTGTACATAAGTAGGCAATATCTACTTTAAACATGATTTTTTAAATATTTAATTAAACTGAATATTATAATAGTAAATGGGAAGTTGGACTTGACCATTTTAGAGTGAAAAAATACCCACCCACCCACTACAGTCTCAAAGGTACTTGAAGTACTGCTCCAGTGTGTCTCGAGTTGAGCTTCTTCCTCCTTTTTCTCTGTCTTTATTTCCATCACTCCCTCCACCCACACCGCTCTCCCACAAGCCAGCTTCAGAGATTGGTTTTAGAAAGTCTCAACAAACTGGAACCAAAAAAAAAAAAGAAAAAAAACATCAAATGCAGTGTGAATAATTATCAACTTTATAAGTGGTTAGTAAAAACATGATCTTGGCTAGTGGGTAATGCAGCCTGATCAAAGGCAAGAGTGGACCACAGATTCCCTGGCCCCTCCCCAAATAAAGGCTGCCATGAAATGGGTAACTTGGGCAAGCAGGTTATGTGGGAAATTAGGCTGTTGCATCTACAGAGAGCTTCATGGTTCAAATTCTGCTTTCTCATGTTTACCTTATTTAATGTGGTTGATTTTGATTCATCACACAAACTGATAGCACATGCTCTAAGTTCGTGATATTTTATTCTATTCATGACCGCAATTTACCTTTATTAAGACAAGCAGGGGAAGCTTAAGTTGGAATTTGGACTTGTTAAAGTGTGTCTGGGGAGCTTGTGGGGAAAGTCATCAGAAATATATGTGATCAAAGGAATGAACTCACTGCAGTGGAATAGATTCCAACTCATAGCCCTCTTTGGGTTCCCGAGCCGGGATCTTAAGGAAGTAGATCACCCAGTCTTCCTTCCAGGAGTGGCTTGTGGGTTTGAATCACCAGCCTTCTGGTTAGCCGTCAAATGCTATAAGCACTACACCACCAGAGTGAAGAGGCCCCTAGAAGAGCACAGCTCAAGGGACAAGGCAGCCACACGAGACCAACCTGCCCTAGTTAAAAAAAAAGAAAAAGAAAAAAATACTCATTGGGGTTTGAGTGAAGCTGCAGTCTGAAAAGAATTTGAGGTTGAAATCTGTCACTCTGGTTTTATCACTCTGAAGTGTGCATGCATTCATTTCTGGTTTGCATCAATGAAAATCACAAAGGCAGAGCTTTAGGAATAGCTATTAAAATGATAACATCAGGAGCCTTTTTCTTGACTCTTTATCCTCTGTGTTGACCTCTCTCAGGCATGCCTTCTCCAATAATGGCCATCAGGAGCTCTTGGGTTACACTTAGAGCTAACAAAACCTCAGATCAAAAATCTTGGAGCCATCATTGTCTCTCCTTTTCCTTTTATGTATCATGTTCATATGTCCCTAATTGTTCTACCTTCAAAGTGTATCCATGAATCTAGAATTTTATGATATCTCATCATCTCCACCCTTGTCCCAGCCACCATCATCTCTCTCCTAGACTACTATAATAGTTGTTACCAGATGCCTGTTTCTACTCTTACCCATCAGCCACCTGCCCCCTAAACCCAGTTCATTCTCAACACAGCAGCCAGAAATTTCTTTTTAAAAAGTAAGGCATTTCACTGGTGAGGATGTAGAGAGATTGGTACTCCCATACACTGCTGGTGGGACTTTAAAATGATACAACCACTGTGGAAATCGGTATGGTGATTCCTTATGAAGATGGAAATAGAAATACCATTTGATCCAGAAATCCCAGTACTAGGTATATATCCCAAAGAAGTGAGAGACAGGACATGAACAGATATATGCACACCCATGTTCATCTCAGCACTATTCACAACAGGAAACAGATGAAAACAACCTAAGTGTCCATCAACCGAGAACTAGATAAACAAATTGTGGTACATTCACACAATGGAATACTATTTAAACCTAAAGAACAATGTAGAATCTGCAAAACACATCATAATGTGGATGAACTTGGAGGACTTTATGCTGAGTGAAATAAGTCAATCACAGAAGGACAAATATTGTACTAGTCCACTATTGTAAAAAGTCAAGAAAAGGTTTATACACAGAAGGAAATTTTCTTTATTAGTTACCATGGGTGGGAGGGGAGGGGAGGCTAAGTTTCCAGAT
>NW_006921621.1:13284577-13332713 GCF_000298275.1 Orycteropus afer afer
GCCCAACCTTCCTTCCGAGGAGTGGCTGGTGGGTTTGAACCGCCAGCCGTCTGGTTAGCAGGCAAGTGTCTTAGCCACTATGCTACCAGAGCTCCCAACAATTCATACACGTTGTCATTTGTGACATTGATTGCTGTCCCTGCTCATCCCATCTCCTCCCTGTGTTTACCATTTCCATTTGTCCTTCTTTCCTACCTTTTCCTGCCTTCTGAGCTTTATCCCTAGGCAAATACTGCCCTTTTGATCTTGTATGATTGGTTGTTCCAAAAAATGTGTGCCTATTGTTTGGCTAAAAGTTGAGTCATGGGAGTGAGTTCAGTTCCAGGCTTGACAGTATCTAAGGACCAGAGTCTTGGGGGTTCCACCCATCTCTATCCTGGTCTTTTTGGTGGTTTTGAGCTTTGTTTTGCATTTTTCTCCCACTCTATCCAAGACCTCCTATTGTGATCCCTTTCAGAACAGTCAGCAGTGGTAGCTGGGCACCATCTAGTTCTTCTGGTCTCAGGGTCATGGAAGCTGGGGTTCATGTGGTCCATTAGTCCTTTGGACTAATTATTTCCATCTGTCTTTGATTTTCTTCTACTCCTCTTTGCTCCAGATGGGGAGAGACCAATAGTTGCACCTTATAAGCTTTTAAGATCCCAATCTCTACTCACCAAAGTAGGATATAGAACATTGTCTTTGTGGACTATGTTTACACAAAGCTGTAAAGATTTATGGAAGCAGATTGCCACATCATTCTCCTGTGAAGAGGCTGGTGGGTTCAAACCGCTGACCTTTCAGTTAACAGCTGAGTGCTTAACCACTGTGCCACAAAGGTTCCCTTACAAAATATCTAGAATAGGCAAATGTATTTAGAGCAAAGGTCGTTGCAGTTACTAGGGGTGGGAATGAGGGGAAAGGAGAAGTCATTGCATAGGGGCACTGAATTTCTGTTAAGAGTAATGAAAAAAATCTGGAAACAGAGAGTGATGAAGGTTGTATAATAGGATGAATGAAATTAATATCACCAAATTGTGCATGTAAAAATGTTAAAATGGCAAATGTTTTGTTATATATGTGTGTCTTTTACATATATAGAGAGAGAAAAAGAGAGAGAGATAATATACAACATATATGTTGTGAGAATGGCACAGGTCCAAGTAATGTTTCATTCTGTTGTACATAGGGTCACTTGGAACCAACTCAGCAGCACCTAATGATAACACACACATGCATTTGTGTATATATTTGTATGCACACATATGTATACAAACATGTACATACACATATGTATATACATACATATATAGACACATGTACACAAACATGTATACATATATACATAGATATATATGAAGATGTATGTACATATGTAGATACATACATGTATACAAACATGTATATACACATATGTATATACACATATATAGGGAGCTCTGGTGGCGTAGTGCCTTAAGCGTTTGACTGCTAATCCAAAGGCAGTGGTTCAAACCCACCAGCCACTCCTCAGAAGGAAGGTTGGGCAATCTATTTCCACAGAGATACCGCCTCAGAAACCCAAGGAGGGGTCACTATGAGTCGAAATCAACTCGATGACAATGAGTTTGAGGTTTTTTTTTTTTGGTTTATACACACATATATGTATATGTGTACATTTATACATATATATGTTTACCAAAACAAAAATAAGTAAAGCAGATCATGCCATTTCTAGAGCTCAAATGGCTGCTGCTCTCTTACAGCGTAAGACAAAGTCCCTGCAATGCCTTGTAAGGCCCTACATGATCTTCTTTCCCTCCCTCACCTTCACTCTGTTACCTCTGACTTCTTCTCTTTCAGATAACTTTGATGCACAGCCTAAGTCCCAGCCACTTGCACTGTCCTCTGGGCCATTGCTGTTCTGCCCTGCTCTGCATGCCCTGGGCAGCACCAGAGAAGAATCCACATCCCATGGTCGGACTCTGACCTGAGGCAAACTGTGAACCCCAAATCAGCCTACGCTGCTCTCTTAAATTGGAAGCCAAAACAAACCCAAATGCTACTTTTCAAATTTTGCCACTAACCAAACCAAAGATTTTCCAAAAGCCCAGCAAACCCAGTGTGAAAAAAATCACTGAACCTGTATAATTAAAAAAAATAAAATAAATAAAAACCTGAACTGAAACAAAAACAAAACATAAAGTGCTCTCCAAATTGGGTGGCTATTTTACTTGGTTCAAGTGTCTGGGAAATATAAAGTCATAGTCTGTGTGAAGCTGTAGAACTCAGCCAGAAAAATAGCCTAACTCTTTCTTATAGTAATAGCTGTCTTCCAGGTAGTTAGATTATTTTTCAAGCGTTTATTCAGTTCTCCCAATACCTGTGAGACAGGTTCCAGCATTGTCTCCATAAAGGAGGGAAACTAAGTAACAGAGAAGGAACTTGTCCTTGACCAGCTCAGCCCCTGGAGCTGGGATTTGATCACTACGCTGTACTTCCTCTTGGGCTGGAGGCAGACTGTGAAACTGTACAAGTGGGTCCATTCCAGAAGAAGAGGCTGCTTGATGGAAACATTGGCAATGAGGAAGCTTTCATCATCTGTGGAATATGAAATGATATTTTTATTGCCTAGTCCTTGATGTGGGTTTTAAAATTAGGCAGCTCAGGAAATAGCACCTTATAATTTTGTAGCACATGTTTAAACAAATTTGGCACCCTTGGGAGACCCCTTACCTCCCATAAGTGAGGCCACAGGCTCTATCCGGTAGCTCCTGGGCCTCTCCAGGATACACCTCCCACCTCTGCTCCATCTTGCTCCCTCCACCTGCTGTGCCTTGCTCTGCACACTGCCTCCCACCATTCTGCCTCTTGGAACGGGCCTCAGGAGGACTATCTGTTTGGTTATCTTTACCCTTGCCTGGAATGCTGCTAATCAGATCTGCTCTGGCTCCATCCTCTAACCTTGGGTCCCACTTGGACCCAGGGAACACTTCCCAAGGGACACCTCAATTAAGGTGCCCAAGCCCCTTGGCCAGGTAGGCTTCCAATAGACCTATCTCCAAGGAGAGCTCAAACCAGATTCCTGACTTTGTCTACTCCATGGCTGCATCCCTGGGTGGTTGATAACAGCTGTTCTTTATTCACCTTGGAGAAGTAAACGAGATTCCTTGCTGAAGCAGGTGGATGAAGATAAAGAGAACTGTTCCTGAGCACACATGAACCCAGAACCCTCAGAAATAGCTGGGTGAGGAGGGTGAGTTCTTGCATGTATACTAGGAAGGGCTTAGAGGCCCCAAGAGTTGGATATTAATGTCACTGAGGCTTTATTTACATATTTTATTCATTAGGGTGGGCTAATCTGTTGTAAGGAGCTCTTATGACAAACTAGTAGTTCTGCCGTGTCCTATAGGGTCTATGAGTCAGACTTGATTTGATGGATTTTTTTTAATGGGATCATATATAACACAATACAAAGTGTATTTCTTGAGCTCATAATAGTTCTGGACAGCTATTGAGAAAGGCAGGCCAATTCCCCTCCATGTCATTCAGGGACCTAGGCACCTTCTAGCTCATGTTCTGTCATCTGCTAAGGTATTATACATCTAGTTGATGGAAAGAGAAAAATACGGAGGAGCATACGTGGGAGACTTTGTGACTGGTCCGGGAATTGATACAGCTCATTTTCTCTGATATTCCATTGACTAAGACTCAATTTACATGACATATTTAATTGCAAGGAAAGCTGGGAAGTGGAGTCTAGCTATGTATCCAGACAGAAGAAGAGAAAGGACTTTGGTGAGCAGTTATTAGTCTCTGTTACATACTTACAGATTGTTTCTGCACACATTTGGAATTTATGAAGAAATTAAGAGAGAAAAAAATCAAGAGAGAAAGTAAAGAGACATAAAAATGACTACTGACCACAATGAAACAAAGGTAAAGTCATAGGTTAAAATGACTGGCCCATCCAATGTATCCTGAAAAAGTTGTCCTAAGTTTTTACTCCAAAAAAAAAGTTAATCGCCACTTTATGTATAAATAACTATCCAAGATAGCATAAATTCCCATTCATAGAGGAAAGATAAACTGAATCTTGGGTACGTCTATCCTCTTAATAATGATATGCTCAGTGACTAGGTAATAACCTAAAAAATACTTAAGTTACAACACCAAATTGAAAAAGCAGGACAGAAAGCTGTATTCCAGAAAAATGACTGCTATGTAACGTTAAAAACATAAAAAAGGGGAAAACTGCAAAGAGAAAAAGCAGGAAGAAATGCATCAATATAATAGCAAGAGTTGTCTTTGGATAAGGGAACTCTGGGAGATTTGTTCCCCCCAAGATCCTTCTGTTCGGTAAGCTCAAGTTTCCAAGAACGCATGTACTGTTTTGGATGGGGATAGATTTTAGAAGAATAGAATTAAAGACCCTAGGGGGCATGCCCTCCCCTTGTCTGTGCTAAATCAGGCCTTTCTTCCATGCTTTCTTTCTCCCCTCCACGTTCTAGAGGGCCAATCTGGATTAAACATCACTATCCTGTCTCCTTGAAGGAGAATGGGCACTCAAATAAGTCTACAAGAGGATGCCAGGAAATGCTCACTCTGCCCAATTCACTTGCCATTAACATTTCAAATCCTCACCTTCCAATACTGGGAGAGAGGAGAGAGACTCTTCCTCACAGGACTCCATGGCTCCCAGGGTTCTCTGGGCTGGGCTGGTCCAGGGTTACTGTCAATTTCTCAAGTGAGGATTTGCTCATGAGCCTCAGCTTTGCTCCCATCACTCCTCCTTTCCAGGGCCAGTGTATGTGTGTCAGTGTGCTTGTGTGTCTGTGTGTGCATACATGCATATGTGCTCATGCATCCTCATGCTAACAAGCATCAAAGGCTGAACAGAAATTAAGACCAATAGCTGGAAAAATTTTCAATTTTCAACTCCCATCAATGGCTGATTTACATTGTTCTCAGAGTTTTGGAATCATAATTATTATCTATGAACAAATAGAAGGAGATATTTAAGCTGAGATCCAGTGTGTGAGAAGGTACCAGTGATGTGAAGAGCTACAGAGAGAAATTTTCATGGTGCATGTGTGTGTGTGCGTGTGTGTGTGTGTGTGAGGGGCTTGAGATGGGTGAGGGTGTGAAAAAGGGCAGGTAGCTAGATCCCGGGGAGGAAGGGGTGGGGTGAAGAGAGGAAAGTGATGATGTAGTGGAGGTTAAGCAGGGGTTGGGTCTTGAAGGTGATGGTGAAAATTTTGAATTTAGTTCTAAGCACAATGAGAAGCCACTAAACAATTTTAAGTCAAGATATGACATGAACTGAATAACATTTTGAGAAGGAAAATGATCTCTGTGGCAGATGTGCAAAAAATGGATTGGTGGAAAGGCAAGAAGAGTAGGAAGTGGAGATGGTGGAAGCCAGCTGCGTTGGCCAACTGAATTGTCCAGACAGAACATTCTGAAGGTTTGCGTAGGCCAATGGCAGTGTATCGATTCAAGACATATTTGGATAGCAATGAAGGAAGTGATAACATGATTCATAAACAAAAAAAGCTCAGCATAGAAAATTATATGGAACAAAGAAATTGACACCATGAAAAAGCACATAACAAAAATGACAGCAACAAATTCATATTTGCTGATCATTACATAACTGACAAGGGACTTATCTCTAAGATTTATAGAAAACTCTAATGCCTCAACACCAAAGGAATTAACAATCCAATTGAAGAAGAGGAAGAAGACATGAATAGATACTTCACCAAGGAGGATATTCAGGTGGCCAGCCAATACATGAAGAGATGCTCACAATCACTGGCCATCAGAGAGATGCAAATCAAAAGAACAATGAGATACCATCTCACCCTAGCACTGATGGCAAGGTTCAACAAGACAAAAAAAATAATATATGCTGGCAGAGATGTGGAGACATTTGAACTCTCATACACTGCTGGTGGTACTGTGAAATGATACATCCACTGTGGAAAGCAATATGGTGACTCCTTAGAAAGCTGGAATTTGAGATACCATTTGACCCAGCAATTCCCTTACCAGTATATATCCTAGAAAGGTGAGAGCCAGGACAGGAACAGATATATGAATGCTCATGTTCATCGCAGTACTATGCACAATAGCAAAAAGATGGAAACAACCTACACGCTCATCAGCGGAAGAGTGGATGACCAAACTATGGTACATACACATACTGGAATGCTATGCAGCACTAAAGAATAATGTAGAGTCTGCAAAACACCGCATAATATGGATGAACTTGGAGGACATTATGCTGAGTGAAATAAGTCAATCACAGAAGGACAAATATAGTATTAGTTTGTTGTTGTGGAAGGTCAAGGAAAGGTTTCTATATGGAGGGAAACTTTCTCTGTTGGTTGCCAGGAGTGGGGGGGGAGGCGGGGAACCCTGCAAAAAAAAAAAAAATGCATTGACCCATGTCACTTTAGTTTTGTGTATTTCACTGTATATAAATTATATTTCAATAAAATGCATAAATAAATAAATAAATAAAATGACATTTTTGGGACCTAGGGGATTACACTTTCAGGGTTTCCTGATGGGCTAGATTTAGGGAATGAGTGAGAGGGAGAAATCCAGGAAGGATCTGAGTTTCCAGCTCAAGTTGATGACAATGCCACTGGCTGAATGGGGAAAAGCCATGGCAATAAATGGAATAAAGGAGTTCTGGTGGCATAGTTCCTAAGACATTTGACTGCTAACCAGAAGGCTGGTGGTTCAAACCCATCAGCCACTTCTTAGAAGGAAGATTGGACAATCTACTTCTGTAGTGATACTGCCTCGGAAACCCAAGGAGGGGTCGCTATGAGTTGGATCCGACTTGACGGCAGTGAGTTTTGTTTTGTGTTTTTAAGTGGAACAAAGAGGTCCATTTTATATGTGTTACATGTAAATTAAGGAGCTCTTGTGAAGCAGTGATTAAAGCATTCAGCTGCTAACCAAAAGTCAGTGGTTTGAACCCATCAGCCACTCTACAGAAGAAAGATGAAGCAGTATGTTTCTGTAAAGATTTACAGCTTTGGAAACCCTGTAGGGCAGTTCTATTCTGTCCCATAGGGTCTCAATGAGTCAGAATTGACTCAATGGTAGTCAGTTTTTTAAAGTGTGACTTGACTGCTGCTGTAGTTATGTGCTATGGAGTCAGACCCAACTCATAGCGACCCCTCCTTGAGTTTCCGAGGTGGTATCACTATGGAAGTAGATTGCCCAACCTTTCTTCTGAGGAGTGGCTGGTGGGTTTGAACCTCTAGCCTTCTGGTTAGCAGACAAATGCCTTAGGCACTATGCCACCAGAGCTAGAAGAATGAACAAATCTGTCTTGGAGGAAGTACAGCTGGAATGTTACTTAGAAGTGAGAATGGCCAGCTTTGTCTCTTGTATTTTGGTCATATTACCCAAAGGGACCAATCCTTGGAAAAGATATCATGCTTGGTAAGGTAGAGGTCAGTAAAAAAGAGATGAATTGTCACAGTGGGTACAACAATGGGCTCAAGCATGGTAATGATTGTGAGTATGGCACAGGACTGGACAGTGTTTTGTTCTGTTGTATATAGGGTTACCATGAGTTGGAACTGACTCAACAGCACCTAATAGCAACAACAAGTGAATTAATACCTTAATGTATATTTTTTATTTTCTAGAAAGGACCACATTGGGCCTGTGATGGAATATCTAAAAACTCAGTAAAATATTAAATTCAGGAAAGACTCAGTGATCCCTAAACATTTTCCATTTTGGTGTCATTTTCAAAATGCCATGTGCCACTCTGGACAGCAGGCTCCTCCTTTGAACAACAAAGATAGTTTCATCTTCCTGACTGATGCTGTCACAGACTAGCGTTGGTTTGGAGATAGACTAAACCTACAGAGCAGACTGGAGAACCCAGGAGACCTCAGTCCTTGTGGTAATCCTGCAAACCCTTGCCCCTGCAGATGTGCGATTAGCCAGTTATGAGCGTATAGGGGGATGCAAGGATGGGCCAGCGGCCACTTCTTGGACCAGCTGTCCTCTCCAACTCCAATCACACATTTTGAGCTTAGTAAAACCTCAAATGCATTTGGGCTCCAACCTCCCTTCCTTCTGCATGGAAGTCCCTAAATATTTCAGGGAAATCTGTAACCGATTTGTGAGCAATCTGCCTGCCCTGGAGCAACTTTGTCACAAAATATAGTATTTTCACATTCTTCTGGAAACCACTGATGTGTCCGCCCCACCCGCCCTGCACACTCCCACCCCACCAATCAGGCCTTCTTTCCACAGATCTAGCTGTCGCAGAATAGATGCCAAACCCAGCAAATGGTTATCTACAAAATAATTCTCATCTTCCACGGGTCATGTGCTTCAGGGGAGTAGTTAGGGAAAGGTATACTATCAATTAGAGCAGCTTATTTTCAGAAGCCATGTTTCAGAAATTTGACAGCAACTCCATATGCTTGATAGCCTTAGAAGTGTGCACAGACGTCTCAGTTGATGCTGGACTAGGGGCGCCCAGATTAGCTGGTCAGACCTGTTAAATGGCTCAAGCTCCTTTCCTTATAGCATGGGCTCATGGAAAACCCAAATGCCTTTTTGCACCCAACCCACACCTTCCCACTAGGTTGAAATTTCGTGTCTTGCAGAGAAATTTCATCCATCTGTTTCTGATTCATTTATCTCAACTCATCAAGATATTTGTTCGCAAGAGCTATTCAACAACTTAAAAGTTGATTTTCAAGTTCTTGGTAGAGAAGGGTTGTCCTCTCGAGTTGTCTGCTCTTGGAAATTACCTGAATCCCTAAAATAGAGTCAGGAAAGAAGCCAAGAGGGGGAGGATGAAGGTTCAGAATGTAGGTGCATCTCCAACCCCCATCTCTGCTAAGTTCCAGTTGTTGAGGAATCAGGAGAGGAGGATCTACTCATGTAGAGTGCCAAGTTCATTCCTGGGATGTGAGTGGGAGGAGCGTACAAAGGACACAGAGGATGGGGAGGAGGAGAGGAGATGCTGCACAAGATATCACCCTGGAGTCAGTCATATGTTACACCAGCATTGCCTCCTTAGGTTTAATGAAGCAGACAAAAGGGCTAGGGGAGGTAGCATGAAGCAGGGAGACTCCCAGAGATGGAACAGTGATGCCCACCAAGGCATATGGAAGAGTTACTTTAATTATGACACGCTCTCCACCTCATTTCAGAAAGGATTTGAGGCTGCTTATAATATTGGTCCAGATGCCATAGTATTGCTAGTGCACTGGAATCACAAAGTCCTTCTCCTAAGTTAGGAGAGGTGCTCTGCTCAGTGAGGTCCCTTCCTTGGTGGCAGAACATTCTGGCAATGGGCACAGTTGAGGACGGTGACTCTTAGAAAAAGAAGGCACAGAGCCCTACATGGCCTCCAGTGCTAATTAGAGCACACTTCTAGGAGCCCTCGGCACTATCTGAAGAGGAAGGACTTGAGGTGTTGGCTTGGGGTAGCTCATCATTTCCATGGTGGTAAATGAGTGTTAAGAGTCTCTAGGTGTTGCAAACAATTAAGCAGTCAACTACTAGCTGAAAGGTTGGAGGTCTGAACCCACTCAGAGGCATCTTAGAATAAAGGGCTGGCAAGCTGCTTCTGAAAGGGCACAGCCTTGAAAATCCTACGGAGCAGTTCTACTCTGCGCACATGAGTACATCATGTGTTGGAATCGACTTCAGAGCAACTAACAGCAAGTGGGTTTGGGAGCCCACTGCCCCTCCCACTGGAGTCCCTGGGTGGTACAAACGCTAATGTGTTTGGCTGCATGGTTGGAGTCCCTCGGAAGAAAGCCCAGGCAATCAACTTCTGAAAAATCAACCACTGAAAACCTTATGGAGCACAGTTCCACTACAACACACATGAAGTCCTCACGAGTTGGAGTTCACTCCATAGCAACTGGTTTTAGTTTAACCCCATCCATCAATGGGCCCCACCTTCTCCTGCTCCTCTGGGTCTGCCTGCAGCCACAAGCAAGGGCCGAGGGTCTGGCCTGTCACCGTCAGTGTGTCTGGCAAGCCGGGGACAGAGGCGTGCAGGGAAAAGCCAAGGCAAGGGTAGAGGCAGGCACCATCTGGGAATGATTAGGTAGAGGCTGACTTTTATCCCGAGGCCTCTATAAACCATCCATCAGGGAGGCAAGGAGAAAAAAACACAACCTTCTTTCCCTTTTTATTTATTTATTCTCTGCTTTGTTTATAGTGACAGTGGTCACAGTTTCCCTGAAAGGAAATCACTGAAAATTACAGGGTGTTTGGTTGGGCTTTTTAAAAATTAATTTCCTCTATTTTTGCATGAATTTGATTTGCTTTCATTCCCGTCCACTAACTCATGCTTAGCGAAAAATCTCTTTTGATTTGTTCTTAATGTGGAAAATGTTGGCAGTTCAACCAACGTAGTGATTGGAAAAAAATCCAAACAGCACAAACTAGGTAGAGCTTACTGATGGCTCTTCAGGGTCTAGGAGAAAACCTCTAGGATGTGAGGGGCCACCAACCAGGTCCACATCTGGCCCCTGCCCTAAAGCCTAGGACCTACCAATAACCAGTTGCCATCGAGTCAACTTCAACTCACGGATGCCCCATGTGTGTCAGAGAAGAGCTGAGTTCCATAGAGTTTTCAATGGCTGATATATTTTTAAGTAGATTGCCAGGGCTTTCTTCCAAGGTTCCTCTGGGTGGACTCAAACCACCTATCTTTTGGTTAGCAATGGAGCACATTAACTTCACCACTCAGGGTCTCCAATGGCTGGGAAGTCCTGGGCTTAAGTGTCTTCCTCCAGCTCATCTCTCAGGTCACCTCTGGTCTAGCTCATTGCTCAAATCTTTGCTTTGTTTCTCTTCCCTCTTCATAGCTCCCTTCTTATCTATTTCTAGTCAAATCATCTTTCCCAATGAATATCCTCATTAAAGACCTGGTTCTTTAAGGTCTCTACCATTTTCCCAAACTGGAAATTCACTCTCCTGAAATTGACTCAAGATGCTATCTCCTGAGCTGGGATGACTTCTACAGGGCTAAAATCATAAGGTCTTCAGGATTGGAAATAGGTCCCACGTCTTCATTCTCCCCAAAGACAAAACCCTCGGGCCTTGGGTATCTGAGAATGCAGTGACATCCAAGGCAAGTGCCAGAAGCTGCTGATAGCAGCTCTTTGTTACACACAGACCTTGGCTGGGGACAAGAGCTTCAGAGGGAGAATTAGAAAATCTGGCTCCAGACCCATTCTACCATTTTACCAGGTATGTAACTTTAGATGGGTTACCTTACTTCCTCCAGCCTCAGTGTCCTTATGGAACATTGTAGTTGTTATTATGGTAACTTTTAGGAGTAGAGGCTTGCCCTGTACATAGACTTTTGTGCAATTCTGTGTTAACATGTTCACATGCACTGCTTTACTTCATCTTCATAACAATCCCAAGGGAGGGTAGGCATTTTTATTCCCATTTTACAGATGAAGAAACTGAGGCCATAATGGAAACAGGCAGGCTGCTAGAGACATTATTAGCCACAGCCAACATCTCTCAATCTAATGTGCCAAATCCCACTAGACTCTCTAGAATCTCTTTGGGAGAATAAATCACTACAGATTTGCTTTGTGTGATCTCAAAATGGATGCCCAGCATAGATATTTCTTTGTTACACAATGAATTGTTTTTCCTCGCTTGCCTTTGTATACATCACAGGTGTAGAGCGTCACACTCAGTTCACAGCACCTATCCTCCATCAATCCCTGCAAAGTCTAGCCCTTGTTTGGTTGATTTCCTTTTACCTCCATTTCCTGCTCCTATTGCTCTCTTCCCATAGGCAACCACTCTAACATGGTTCAGAGGTCTCCTTGAACTTTTATATGTACTTGTAAATGCATAGTATGGTATTTAAATGTGTAAATATTAATTTACGTAAGTAATAATTGTCCTATGAATCTCATTCTGTTTCTTAGTTTCTCCCCCTACTGTTTTAGTTACCTAGTGCCGCTCTAGCAGAAGATGGGATGGCTTAAACAAACAGGAGTTTATTCTCTTACAATTTTGGAGGCTTTAAGTTTGAGTTCAAAGTGCCAGGCTCTAGGGGATGGGTGAAAGCCCTTCAACCTTGGGCTTCATTTCTGCCTCTCGATCCCAGCTCACTGAAGCTGGAGGCTTTTCTTCACTCGGCTGCTGACTACTGAGGCTGACAAGTGCAAGGTTGACAAGTAAAAAGGCACAGTACCAATGATACCACGCAACATGGCAGGCCACTAATTCAAGTCCAGATGAAGTCCCAAGATTAGCAGGACATGGCAGGCTGTTGAACAATAACTTGGCTACATGCAGGGTTCAAGCACACCATAAGCTAGAGACCAACCCAAAGCTGCTGCTTATATACAGGAAATAGACCACATCCCTAAAGCAGCTACCAGCTGCTTGTGGTAGAGCCCACCATGCAGTTGATTGCCAGTCTCATCATGGGGAATAATTATATTCAGCTGCCCAGCCATTCAACCAGGCCCAGCCAAGCTGACACACAATGCTAACTACCACAACATGCTTACATATATTCCCTTATGGACCTAGAAGATGAATTCATTGGGCTACACACGCAGAAATGGGATTGAGGAGACATGGGGCATTGTTGCTATTAGCTGCCAATGAGCTGGGCCCTGAATTACAACAACCCCAAACACAATGGAACAAAATACTGCCCAGTCAAACTTTGTGATCCAGAGAGTTTCATTGGCTTATTTTCTGAAGTTGATTGCCAGGCCTTTCTTCCTAGTTGGTGTTAGTCTGGAGTTCTGCTGAAACCTACTCAGCATCACAGCAATATATAAACCTCTGCTGACAGATAGGTGGTGGCTGCACATGAAGTGTGTTGCTGGGGAATTGAACCCAAGTCTTCTGCAATGAAGGCAGGAATTCTACCACCAAACTAATGTTCTCCATGGGAATTAACACACTTGATTTGACTGAGGGCTGCCAGGCTGCTTTTGAACACAAGTGTACTTATCAGCATTTCTGTCAGTCATGTACAAATCTCCTGTTCCTCAAATCCATGCAACCTTGGCATTATCCAACTTTCTATTCTTGACTTTCCAATGGGGTCACCATGACTTGGACCCTACTTGTCAGCAACTAATAGCAACAACAAAGTGTGTAAAATGGTAGATTATTGTTGATTTTATTTGCATTGTGTTTACATTGCATTGATCTGATTTCTAATGAGTTTGAACATCTTTCTGTTTGCTTGTTTAGCCACTTGGGTCTCTCTTTGCTGTAAACTACCTGTCAGATCCTTTGTCCATTGAGGTTCTTTTGTAAAATGTATTACTATTTGAGGGAAGCAAGACTTTTTGTTTATCTTTTGTTAACATAATTATTTGTGGACTTCTCTGTTTCTATAGGAATTTTAGAATACATTTATTCTGTTTCTCAAAATTAAGCAATAGATTTTTATACTGGGATTCTGAATTGTGGATGTTTTGGGGAACATATTTCATCCTTGTAATATTATGTTATCCTTTCTAGGTGTATAGAGTATCTTTTCTAGTTATTTAGATTTTCTTTTGTATCCCTTAGAAAAACTAACTTTTTCCCATGGCAATCTTGTGTATTCTTGAAATTAAATCCTACGCACTTGTAATTTTTGTTGTTATTAACAATAATGTTTTATTCTCTGCTTTATTTTTAGTTGTCTTTTACCAATGACCCACTGCCATCAAGTCAGATCTGACTCATAGCGACCCCCCCTTGGGTTTCCGAGGTGGTATCACTATGGAAGTAGATTGCCCAACCTTCCTTCCGAGGAGTGGCTTGTGGGTTTGAACCTCCAGACTTCTGGTTAGCAGTCAAAATGCCTTAGGCACTATACCACCAGAGTTCCTTTTTAAAAAACACTATTAATTTTTTCTAAATTAAATTTGTATCTAGCAAACTTGCTAAAACATCTTCATCAATTCTGTATTTGTGGATTCTTTTTTCCCCCCTTATTTGCACGAAAAAAACAGAAAAAAAAAAAAAAAACACTGCCATTGAGTCAACTCCTATTCATAGTAACCCTATGAGACAGAGTAAAACTGCCCCATATTTCCAACACTGTAAATCTGTACAGAAGCAGATTGCCTCATCTTTTTCCCACACAGTGGCTGGTGGGTTCAAACTGCTGACCTTTTGTTTAACAGCTGAATGCTTTTAACCACTGCACCACCAGAGCTCCTGGATTTGCAGGTAAGGGCAGCTGTTTCTTCCCATCTAATATTTATGCCTTTTATTGTTGTTATCTTGTTCTACTATGGCATTTTTTTGTTGAAAGTGTTCGCTCGAACTATAACTATGTTTTATTCTGTTGTACATAAGGTCGCTATGAGTCAGAGCCGACTAGATGGCACCTACAACAACAACATAACTATGCTAAATCACAGCAGCAGTATTCTTTATTCCAATATTTAAGGGAATATTAATCTCTGGAGCTTCCCCATTAAGTATGACGACTACCCTAACTTTTTGGTATAGGACTTTTATCAGGTTGTGGAAGTGCCCACTCATTTCTAGTTAGTAAAGAGGTTTTATATGATTTCTAATCATGAGTAAGTGTTGAACTATAAAAAATTCTTCTTCTGCATGTGGATTGAGGTGATAATTGTGGAGAATTACTGTTCTGGTTACCTACTGCTGCTCTGACAAGAAACTTACCACAAATGGGATGGCCTTAACAAACGGGAGTTTATTCTTACAATTTGGAGGCTTTAAGTCCAAGTTCCAAGTACCAGGCTCTAGGGGCTGGGTGATAGCTCTTCAACCTTGGGATCTAACTCTGCCTCCTGCTCCCGGCCCAGTGGAGCTACAGGCGTATCTTCACTCAGACAGCTGCTGGCTGCTAAGGCTGGGAAGCCCCAAGGTTGACAAGTAAAGAGGCACAGTCCCGATGTTCCAATCCATATGGCAGGCCATTAACTTAAGTCCATTGTAAGTTGCAAGGTTGGCAGAGCATAGCAGGCTGCTGAGCAACAACACGGTTACATGCAGGGTCCAAGTTAGAAACCATTCCCAAAGGTTTCTTCTTATATACAGGAAGAAGATCACATACCCAAAGGCAGCTACCCAGCTGCTTGTAGTAGATCCCACCATGAAGTTGATTGCCAGTCTCCTCACGGAGATTAACTACCACCAGCTGCCCAGCCACTCAACCAGGCCCAGCCAAGTTTACACACAAATAGAACTACCACAATTACATTAATAGATTTTCTGGTATTAAACTGTCCTTTTTAATATGAGGTAAACTCTTTATGACTGGGATACAGTTTGTTTTGTTGTGTTGTGTTATTTGCTTTTAAATACAATCTGTTGGATTTGGTTGGCTAATATTTTTGGCATTTTTTAAAAATTTAACATCCTTGCTCAACAGATTCTTTGAGAATCTACACTAGAAATAGAGTTTCAAAGCATAAAAGTCTACATCATGGTTCTTGCTCAACTTTTAGAAATCTAGGAAATTATAGAGGAGGATCTGGCAGAGCTTAAAGACTAGAAAAGGATATGAATGTTAGAGTTAAGCAAAGACTTGTGTTAAAATACATGTTATAAGGAACTAAGTGTTCTCTTTGAGAGAGAAAAGTAAATAAGAGAAGAATTGGTGAGAGAAACAGAGGAAAAAGTCCCTAAACTAACCAATTTGCTTTTCCCTAACTATGACTTTAAATCATCAGTCTCATGTTTTGCTATCTAACACCCATTTCAGTGTTTCATATTTTCAGTCTTCCTCAAGTGTCTGCTAAGGCTGTGAAGTAGTTCCAACTTCTCCCACATTTCTTAGGAAATGGGGTTTCTGGTTGGGCAGAGGGATGAACATCTCCAGAACATCTCCCAACATCTCCAGAGCCCAGGTGATCTTCACCCATATCCACCACTTGCCCCCGCCTTCAAGGCTCCTCAGACCCACCAAGTCCTCTGTGGGTTAGAGGTTGGGAGAGAGGATGGCAGCAGCGTCAAATTACCCAATAAGCAGGGTAAGCATGGGTTTACTTGTGCTTACTTACTAATCTGTCATGAACAATTTCACATTTTGTCACCACATCAAAGATTCTGCTTCTAGGTATAGCTGGCATCTGTCAGCTATACATATATTCTTAAACTGTGAAAGAATACATTTCTTTTGTTTTAAGCCACTCAGTTTATGATACTTTGCTATGTTGCTGCTAGGTGCCATTGAGTCTGTTCAAAAGAACAAAACGCTGCTGGGTCTTGTGCCATCCTTACAATCGTTGCTATGTTTGAGCCCATTGTTGCAGCCACTGTGTCATCCCATCTCATTGAGAGTCTTCTCCTGTTTTGCTCTCTACTTTACCAAGCATGATGACCTTCTCCAGGGGTTCGTCCCTCCTGATAACATGTTCAAAGTGTGAGACAAAGTCTTGTCATCCTCTTTTCTAAGGAGCATTCTGTCTGTACTTCTTCCAAGACAGATATATTCATTCTTCTGGCAATCCATAGTGTATTTAATATTCTTCACCAACACAATAATTCAAAGGCATCAATTCTTTGGTGTTCCTTACTCATTGTCTATCTTTTGCCTGCATATGAGGTGATTAAAAATATCATGGTTTGGGTAACCTGCACCTTAGTCCTCAAGTTGATGTCTTTGCTTTTTAACACTTAAAGGAGGTCTTATGTAGTGGATTTGCCTGATGCAATGCATCATTTTATTTGTTGATTGCTGCTTCCATGGGTGTTGATTATGGATCCAAAGAAAATTAAATCCTTGACAAGTTCAATATTTTCTGTTTATCATGATGTTGCTTATTGCTCCAGTTGTGAGCATTTTTATTTTCTTTATGTTGAAGTGTAATCCATACTGAAGACAGAAGGAGATCTATATTTGTGCCAATTCCAAAGAAAGGTGATCCAAAAGAATGTGGAACTTACCAAACAATATCATTAATATCAACTAAAGTTTTGCTGAAGATAATTCAAAATTAATTGCGGCAGTACATCAACAGGGAACTGTTAGAAATTCAAGCCAGATTCAGAGGAGGACGTGGAATAAGGGATTTCAGTGCTGATGTCATATGGATCTTGGCTGAAAGCAGAAAATACCAGAAAGATGTTTACCCATATTGACTGTGTGGATCATAATAAATTATGGAAAACATTGCAAAAAATGGGAATTTCAGAACACTTAATTGTGCTCATGAGGAACCCATTCAGAGACGAAGAGGCAAATAGTCTGAGAAGCTGAACTATATGAAGAAGAATCTGGCATCAGGATCAGAGGAAAACTCATTAGCAACTGGCAATGTGCAGATGACGCAACTTTGCTTGCTGAAAGTGAAGAGGACTTAAAGCACTTACTGATGAAGATCAAAGAAATAGCCTTCAGTATGGATTGTTACAGTAGTCCTAGGAAACTAATACAACTGTTAAGGGCCCACCTCTAAGTGTCAGGCACTACACTAATAGTGTTAATTCATTTAATTACTTTAACCAACCTAATAAACCAGTTGCCATTGAGTTAACTCCAACTTATGGCCATTCCATGTATGTAAAAGTAGAACTGTGCACCACAGGGTTTTTAGTGCTGACTTTCTTTCAAGGCACTTCTAGAAAGAGTCAAACTCCCATTCAAACACTTAAATATTTGGACCATTCAGGGACTCCAACTAACCTGATAATCAATGCTATTGAGTTGATTCTGATTCTTAGTGACACTTTAGGACAGAGTAAATCTGCCTCATAGGGTTTCCAAGATTGTAAATCTTTATGGGAGCAGACTGCCTCATCTTTCTTCTACAGAGCAGCTGATGGATTCAAACTACTGACCCTTAGGTTAGCAGTTGAGTGCTTTAACATCTACAGCTAACCTGATAGCAAAAACCCACTGCCATCGAGTCAATTCCATCTCATAGTGACTCCCACTGGCTTTCCAAGGCTGTAAATCTTTATGGAAGTGGATTGCTTCATCTTCCTCCCATGGAGCAGGCGGTGGGTTTGAACCACTGGCCTTCTGGTTCGTAACCAAATACCTTACCCGCTATGTCACCAGAGCTCCTCAACTAACCTAATAGGTCTCATTATCTCCATATTGCAGGTAGAAACACTATGGCTCAGTGAGGTGAATAATTGACCCAAGCTCACACAGCTGGTGTATCCTGGAGCTTGGATTTAAACCTGGACCTTCAGGTCTGTCTTACCGCCTCCCTTAAGCTTTGAAATAGCATGATCAAGTTGTAAAGACATCTCATAAGGAAGAGCATCAGAAAGGAAATCAGGAAACCTAGAATCAGGAACCCTCTGTCCTTGACTAGCAATGGGCTTCTTTCTTAGCCCTGGTTTCTTCATCTGTTGAGTCAAGCACATAGAAAAGATGAATTTTAAAGATCCTTCTAGCCAAGATTCTAACCCATTGCTGTCAAGTCAATTCCAACTTATGGTGACTCCATGTGTTACAGATATAGCTGTACTCCATAGAGATTTCTTGGCTACAATCTTTATGGAAGCAGTTCACCAGGTCTTTCTTCCATGGATACATTAGGTGGTTTTGAACTGCCTTCAGGTTAGCAGCCAGTCACAAATCACTTGTGCCACCCAGGGATGCCATAATTCCAGGACCCAAGAAAACATCACATGCTATTCCACACTAAATTCCTCAAGCCCAGAACCGAGGGGCCCAAATAGAACTGCCCCTGAATAACAGTTCTGTGCAGGGGGCAAGGAGAGGCCTGGGTGTGGACACATGCCTTTACAGACAAACAAGCCAAAACCATCTTCACAGGCGAAGACCACCAGCATGCTCTCTAAGCCCACATTCCAAGTGGCTGGCCATGATGGGAATCTGCAATTAGCTGTTTTAATTCCTAAAATAGCTTTGCTACTGTTGTATACCATCACGCAAGAAAAGGGAAAACTGGCGGCCACCACAGTAAGGCCAGGGGGGAGTTGGAGATTCAGAGCTTCAAGTGCCAATCTCACATTTGTGATGCGTGTGGTTGCAGATAATGCTCTGATTTTCAGTGAGCTGACAGCTGGGATGAACGGCTGTTTAACCTGATTAGATATGCCTCAGCCACAGACTCTGGGGCCACAGACAACTGCTCATTTGAGATGCATGCCACTGGCACCCATCTGCAAGAAGAAAGGCCAGCCTCCAACAGACAACACGCTTTTGGATGCAAACCTTATGGTTTCCGCACAGCAAAAAGGTTTATAACTGCCTGGGGTTCCTTTCCACTGAGTACTCTTTGTCAAAGAGTGTTTAGAACAACTGGTAACTGTAGCACTTTTTTGTAATTGCAGCTTGTCATTTAGGACCTAGTGGTATGTGCGGAACTGAAAGGGAGGGGAGACCCAAGCTACTGAGTTCCCATATGGAATGTGCTCTGACTTCTTTTGTGCCCTGGGAGCTGCTCCTGACCTTTCCTACGGGGATCCCATTGTAACCAAGAGGATGGCTGCCTTCCCGATGACTTCAAGACTGTATAGCATCTATTTGGCCACCGGAGTCACTTCCTGGTGTCAAGGGCAAAGGATTCATCCCTGTTGATGTGCCAGCCCCAGTGTCACTGTGGTTCTTAGTCACGGTTCTTGGTACCACAAGGCCTTGCAGAGTGTCACTAGGAACAGTGTCAGTTCTGTTGCAGTTGCTGGTGTGGTCCCATGGGCAGATAGTGGTAGGATCAGAGGGACTTCTTCCGGATACCTACACCCATTATCTAAAATGCTGGCAATCTTTGGCCTCAGCGAGCCTCAAGTTCTTAATCAGAAATCCCCAGGGGATTTCTTTGGGTGTTTTTACGATTTTTTTTTTTTTTAAACCTAATTGACACTGAACATTCCACCCAACAACAACATAAGACACATTATTTCTAAGTGTTCATTAAATATTCAACAAGATACATTACAAAGGTGAAGTAGTGCCTAAGGCATTTGATTGCTAACCAGAAGGCTGGCAGTTCAAACCCACCAGCCACTCCTCAGAAGGAAGACTGAGCAATCTACTTTGGTAAAGATTTACTGCCTCGGAAACACAAAGGGGGTTGCTATGAGTTGGAATCGACTCAATGGCAGTGAGTTTGGTTTTTGTTTGGTTTAATACAAACTTTAACAACAGAATAAAACGAATGAATAAATGAATAAGAAAATTGTGGTTTGTCATTGGAATAAAACACAATGACAGAAAAAAATAACAAATTACTGCTTTGTACAACATCATAGATAAAATTCATAGACATTATGTTGACTAGATGAAGTCAGACACAATACACTTCATACAGTATGATTCCAATTAAATGAAGTCCAAGAATGGGCAAACCTTATCTCTAGCAACAACAGCACACTAGGTCTCTTAAGATGAATATCAACTGGGCAAAGGAAAGGGCAGGAGGGAATCTTTTTATTTTTTCCCCTAGATTTGAATTTTTTTTTTAACATTTATTGTGGTTTGAGTGAAAGTTTACAGAGCAAATTAATTTCCCATTCAACAATTTATATGCATTTTGTTTTGTGACATTAGTTGCAATCCCTTCGATGTAACAGCATTCTTCCCACTTTTGCCCTAGGTTCCCCATTTCCATTCACCCATGTTTCCTGCCCCTTCCTGCCTTCTGAACTTTGTTTTTGGGCAAATGCTGCCCTTTTGGTCTCATATGGTTGCTTGTTAGGAGGATTAAATTCCTCACAAATGCTACTGCTCATTTTATAGGCCTGTCTATTGATGCGCTGAAAGACGGTCTCTGGGAGTGGGTTCAGTTCCAGGTTTGAAGGGTGTTAAGGTCCACAGTCTCGGAGGTTCCACAGTCTCTATCAGACCAATAAATTTACTCTTTTTTATGCTTTTGAATTTTGCTTTACATTTTTCTCCCACTCTATTCAGTATCTTCTATTGTGATCCTAACCAAAGTAGTGATAGCCAGGTACCATCCGGTTCCTCTGGTCTCAGTCTAGTGGAGGCTGTGGTTCCTATGGTCCATTAGTCCTTTGGACTAATTGTTTCCTTGAGTCTTTGATTTTCTTCAAGGAACTTTAGTGGCACAGTGCCTAAGGCATTTGACTGCTAACCAGAAGGTTGGCAATTCAAACCCACCAGCCATTCTGTGAAAGGAAGATGGGGTGATCTACTTCCATAAAGATTTACTGCCTTAGAAACCCAAAGGGGGTCACTATGAGTCAGAATCGGCTCGATGGTAGTGGGTTTTTTTTTTTCCTTCACTCTTCTTTGCTCTGGATTATCTTAGAAGGCCACAAACTTTTATCCCCTATCCCCTATTCTTTATGGGGTTTTTTTCAAGTGTAGCAACCAAATAAAACAAAAAATAGTTGCTGTCAATTCAATTCCTACTCAGGGAAACCCTATGTGTATTAGAGGAGAACTGTGCTCCATAGGGTTTGCATGGCTGTGATCCTTCAGAAGTAGATCATCAGGCCTCTCTTACCTGTGGGTGAGTTCAAACTTCCAACCTTTTGACCAGTAGCTGTATTAGTCTTTTGTGCTAC
This sequence comes from Orycteropus afer afer, assembly GCF_000298275.1. Classification (NCBI taxonomy): domain Eukaryota; kingdom Metazoa; phylum Chordata; class Mammalia; order Tubulidentata; family Orycteropodidae; genus Orycteropus; species Orycteropus afer. The sequence continues at coordinate 13,306,022 of NW_006921621.1, forward strand.
CCAGGGACTCCGTTTTTCAACGTAAAGCACAAAATATTATGGTATGGACACACATGGGCTCCTTTTTCTGGCCTGGTGCAGAGAACAACTCTTCAGAGTTCCTTCCCGTAAGAACAGCCTTCTACTCTGTGCCACTCTCTCAGGGAAGTGCCATGACCCATGGCCCACATGTAAACGGAGTGCATGTTGTATCCACAGTAGCAATAGTGAATCGTTTCCTTCATTGTTCATACATGGGAAGCCAGAGCACATATTGTGGAATGTCTGTCATCGACAAGCTTTTAATTTTTTTCAAAAATTGAAACTGACTCAAACACTAACTATAAACTATGAATTCTAAATCTTCCTATTCATTTCTCTCTAAAACATTTGTTGTTGTTGTTGCCAGCTGCTGCAGAGTTGGCTCTGACTCTTGGTGACCCCATGCACAGCCGAACAAAATGCTGCCCAATCCTGCACCATGCCTGTGGTCACCAGCATGCTTGAGTCCACTGTGCCTGCCAACCTAGGAGGTTCATCTTACAACACAATATCAGACAATGTTCTGTAGTGATCCCTAGCATTTTCATTGGCTAATTTTTGTAGCCTGGTGGTGCAGTGGTTAAGCCCTTGGCTGCTAACTGAAATGTCAGCAGTTAAAACTCACCAGCAACTTCATGGGAAAAAGATGTGACAGTCTGCTTCTATAAAGATTTCAGACTTGGAAACCCAATGGGGCAGTTCTACTCTGTCCGAAAAGGTCACTAGGAGTCAGAATCAACTTGATGGCAACTGAAAAGGAAAAAAAAAAAAAAATGGAATTAGATCACCAAGCCTTTCTTTCTAGTTTGTCTTAGCTTGGAAGCTTGGCTGAAACCTGCCTACCATGGGTAACCCTGAGGGCATTTGAAATACTGGTGGCTTAGCTTCCAGCATCATAGTAAAATGCAAACACCATGGTAAAACGAACTGACAGATGGGTGGTAGCTCCAAAAGATGGGCTTTGCACAAGTGTTTCAATAGGTCTCTCTGCCTCTTCTCTCACCACAGTGGTGAACAGCATGAACTGGGGAGTATCTAATGGGCTGAGTCTGAGCCTCCTTTTCCTCATCAGTTAATTGGAAATAATTATAATATCTCTTCACAGGGTTGTTGTGAGATTAAATAAGATATGGTCTGCAAAGCACTTAGCATAGGACCTGACCCAGACCAGTGGCTCAGTGAATCTTAACTATTGTTATTATCATCTTTAAAAATCCATCCTCCATCTGATCATCAACTTTTACTTTGCTCTTTGATCAGCTTCCTGGTTTAGGTTTCTCCTGAGGATGCTTTATTCTTCCCTGTATTATAATTGTTGAGACACTTATCTTATTCCCATCATTAGCATCATACTAAGATTCTTGAGGCAAAGATTGCACCTAGTTCATCTGTGTATTCAGTGCAGAGTTTCTAACACAGAATGGGTTAATTCTATGTTAGCTCCTGATCCAGAATCCTCCAAGACACTCCACAGCTTTCTAAGTGAGGTCCCAGTTCCTATCTGGGTATCTGGAGTATTTCGCCTTGAGGCCCAGTCTACTACCCATCCTATGAACTTTTACTGTGTCCTAAATATGTCTTCAATTTCAGTTATCCCACACATTTGCTTATGCTGTTCATGTTACCTAGAACTTTCTTCTTATCTCCACCTCCTGAACTCCTCCAAAGCCCAGCTTAAATTACATCAGGTGGGCTTCTCCTTGCCTCTCATCTCCTATAAAATTTGACCTTAGTCTGAGGGTCAGAAAACTTTTTCTGCAAAGGGCCAGACAGTAAATGTTTTTTGGTTTTTTCTTATGGTCTTAGTTACAATTATGTAACTCTGCAAAAGCAACCATAGACAATAAGTAAAAAATGGGCTTGATTATGTTTCAATAAAACTTTATTTATAAAAACAGGTATTGGGCCAGATTTGCACAACAGTTTGCCAAGCACTTTTGTAGTCTCCTATACCATTCATTACATACTGCCTTTATATGATGGATATTTGAGATTAAATATCTTCTTCACTTCTAGAATTAAAGTTTATTGGGAGAAGATTCATATTTCTGTGATCAAAGCTCACAAAGGACAGATAGATTACTCAAGAGCTATTTGAGGAAAGACTGGAAGAATGTGGTGGGTTAGAGGGTTGCAGGTGAAGGTAGGAGAGAGACACACAGTTATGGAGATAGTCAGGAAGACAAAGGATAAGAGATAGAAACCAAGGCAGATAGAATAAACCAGAAAACAAATGACAGAGCCAACAACCAATTCAACCTGAGGCAAATTAAGAGATTCAGAGAGAGGAAGGCCAATTACAAAGACAGAGAAGGCAGGCCCTGGTAAATGCTATGACTTCAAAACCTTTGCCTGTTACCCACAAGAGCTATAACTTTCTGCAAACATTCAAATTTTATTCTGCTGGGAAAGTTAAGAATGGATTCAGTTTCCAAATCCTGGGTTTCAAGTTTATAGCTTCAGGCTTGCATTTCTAATACCATCAATCCTGATGATTCCGACAGTGCTGTCCTGGGCCAGTTGCCCCACAGTTTTCCAGAAACATTTCTTACATGTCCACTCAAACTTAATTGCCTAAATACTTGCCATTTCTCATGGACTTTTAAAGGGTTTTGTTTGCTCTGTAGAGTTTAAGGAAAGCATATGATTTTTCTCCCCTTGTGAAAACTGCAGTTGGGAAGAATAATTTTATTTTCCCCTCTAGGTTTATTTTGTTTAGCAAAAGCCATTAGAAATAGCTTCAGTTTTGCATTTTTCTTCAGTCTGCTTGCAAAGTGTGTTGACATGGTGGTTGAATTTCAACGGTTTGGATTGTTTTGAATGACTTCTGTGGTTTTGTTCCCAATTCTTCAAATACTAGTTGCTATCTTGGTGACCAGGTGAATGAGTTATTTATTAAATATGTATTTTCACCATGGGGGCATTGATGGTTCAGTGGTAGAATTCTCACCTTAGATACGGGAGACCCGGGTTCCTCATTTCCCAGCCAAACCACCTCACGTGCAGCCACCACCCTTCTGTCACTGAAGACTTGCATGTTGCTATGATACTGAACAAGTTGCTATGGAGCTTCCAGACTAAGATGGACCAGGAAGAAAGACCTAGATTACAAGGGTGTGATCTCCAACCAACCGTGGGAAAGGCACAGAACCAGGCAGTGTTTAATTGCATTGTGCATAGATGGAGTCACAACAGCAATTACCAAAAATAACAGCAACATTTTCACTAACTTTAGGCTTAAATGTTTATACTGAAGTTGAAAAATTGATGTTCCCATAGATACAAGTTCATTTTGCACACCAAAAGACACTGTGGCCAGTATTTCCTCTCTGCAGCAAATGAATTTGAGATCACACCAAGCCAAGTCTTCGGGGCCATGTCCTGAGGATTCTATCCTTGGAAAGCACATCTTCCATGAGGTCAGTACAAAACCACCTGGAGGAGTCTAACAGAGTGCCCTTCTCTAGATCCCTTCTTCTGGAAAATGGCTCAGTAGGACGTTTTCACTTGACTAGTATAATTTTTAGGTGCTCACACCAGATTTTTAGATCTCATTATAATTTTCTAACACTATCAAGTTAGGTGCTGTTATTGTCATATCTCCATTACACAGATAAAGAAACCGAGGATCACAAATGTTGTCAAAAGTTGCCTTATAATTCAGTTATCTTTTGTAACTGCTTGCAATCGAGAGTTTGTTGAAGTCACTGGGGGCAGCAGCTGGCTTCTTTTACTTCTTTATGTCCCCTCGTGGTGCCTTGTGGAGTCCCTGAGTGGTATAAGCAGTTAATGTATTCAGCTGCTAAGCAAAAGGTTGGTAGTTTGAGTCCATCCAAAGGCACTTTGTAAGAATGTCCTGGAAGTTTACTTCCGAAAACTCAGTCATTGGAATCCCTATGGAACACAGTTCTACTCTGACACACATGGGTTGTTGTGAATTGGAATCGACTTGATGGCAACTGACTTGTGGGTTTTTTTTTTTTTTTTTGGTGTTTCTTTTGGTGCCTTGTGATATGAGAAACAGCATTGTGTGTTATGATTCTCAATGGTATTTGCAACAAGATACTAACCAAAGTGAACAAAATCCTTAGCAGAGGGATTTCAGGGATCAGTGGCAAAAAGACACCATGAGAGAGATTTTTTACCTCAAACTTTCCTAAAGATGCTCCTAGAACCACACTACAATTGTGGCAACTAATACTCCCTCTGCACATGGACATGTTCCAATGTCATACAAACATTCCCTGAGATGCACTCACTTCCCCAGTAAAACAGAGTCCTAATCCTCTGAGACAGACCAAGAGGTAGAGCTCCATGAGGCCAAGGAAACCTGGGCTGTATGCAGGTCCTCCTCCCATAGAGAGATGCTCTCACCATGGCCAAGTCCGGAAATGCCTTGTAAGGTTCACAGGAAGAGCCTGTGGTTCCTTTTGCTTGGTGGTAGTGGTGGGATCACATGACACAGTCCAACTGTTTAGAAGGGCTGTTTCCTAAAGTGGGTATACAGCAAATAGTTGTTAGGATTGATTCCTACAAACAAAGGGTGGTAAATCTAGAAAGATGAGAGTCAAGGCTGGGATATTTAGGAACAATCCTCCTCACCAGGAGAATCATGTTTTCCTGCCAGTTTTGGAGTATTTGGACTCAATTTAATTTAATTTATTTGTTTATTTTTATTGTGATTTGGGTGAAAGTTTACAGAGCAAATTCATTTTCTATACGGCAGTTCATACATATTTTGTTTCATGACGTTGACAGCATTTCCCCACAATATAACAGTTCTCCTCCCACTTCCTCCCTGCAGTTACCTCTTCCCTGTGTCCTTCTTTCCTATGCATTCCTGCACACACACACACACACACACACACATCCTAGCTATCTCCCTGTATAAACGCTGCCCGTCTGTTCTCCCATGATTGATCGCTGTAAGGAGTGTATCTACCTGATGTAAAATGCTCACCCTATATGCCTGTCTATTGTTTGACTGGCAGCCACAGGAGTGTGGACTCAATTTTATTGAAGAAACCAAGCATTTTATGCACACACATAAAATTAAGAGAAAAGTCTCTGTTTTGGGGTTTGTTTTTTTTCCCCCACAAAAACAGACTTTTGCCATAAGTCTGCCTTCTGTATTGGGGCTTTCCTAGCAGGGCTGTTCCTTTATCAATGTGGAGAGCTGCCCTATCCAGATATCCCCTTGTAGAGTCACAGAGCTGCATCCTTTGGCCTGGGATTGACGTAGCACCCGCCCAGCCCGCCTTCACACCTGCAGCTCCCTGATTTAATGAGGGCTGTCAGGGATTATCAAGTTCTGAACTTGCCTGTACCCACCAGGCCCTCATGAATGAGGCATTTTGTTCAGCAAACTCTCACTTCATGTTTCTTGGAGCCAGCACAAAGGGAAAAGGCAGTAGGTGAGCAACTATTTGGGGCCAGGGTCTAATATCTGAATATTACATGATGAAATATTGAGTCCATCAAGTCTGTTATTTTTGTAACTTTCTTTTTTCTCCCTCTTTCTCCCACCTCAAGTCACCCCACTCCCACACCCACCCTGGCCTTTAAAGCCCTGCAGCTTCCTTGACAGTGTGTAAGCTACAATAATTCCACAGCCAGTGAGTCATAGCTTGGTAAACGAAACAGAAAATAGCTGTTGCTGCAAATCCCCCCATGAATGGTCACTGGAAGCTGGACCTGCAAATGGTCAGACCATTGGCCAAGATTCAAGCTTCCTGAATAGGACTGATTTAAAGTCAGACTCACCCTGAAACCTTCTTCATTCGAGATAATTTTCTAAAGGAAAATCCAGTGGGGGAGAGGCTTTATGATTTAGTAGTGTTGTGAGGCTTAAAACAATGGTCACTCAAAACTAAATTAAAATTAAATTAAAATGGTGGTTTGGCTATTCAGTTGCTTTCAGCTGACAAAATTTTGATCATGGGTGAGTCAGAAATAAGCCATGTGAGTGAGGCTCTCCTCCATGGGAAAATGGTGAGAGCTTAACTGGGTCAGCTTCTGGCCTGAGTCAGTCAAGACTCTCTTTATAAAAATAAAAATAATCGCTGTCATTAATAATAATCATAGAAATTAGTCATTGCCTCTTTTTCTAGCTATCACCCTAGAGAACCTCAAAGCCCTTGACTGCAGTTGGAGACGAGAACACAGTAATAGTTTGCATTATCCTCAAACACCAACTCCTTCCCCTTACAGCCAGCTTGGAAAAGCCTTGTTGTTGTTGTTTGCTACCATTGAGTTGGCCCCCAATCCATGACAACCCCCCACACAATAGCATGAAATACTGCCCGGTCCTGCATCATCCCCATGATCTGCTGTGGATCAGACCTTTGTGATCCATATAGAGTTTTCATTGGATGAGTTTTTGGAAGTAGATCACCAGGACTTTCCTACTCTGTTTAGTCTGGAAGTTCCTCTGAAACCTATTTAGCATCTTTGAGCAACATGGCAGCCTTCTTTGGCAGATGGGTGGTGGCTGCACATGGGATACATTGGCTAAAAAACCAACCCAGGTCTCCCACATGGAAGGCTCGAATTCTACTGAACCACCACTGCCTCTGACAAGCCCTGAAAGGGACTTCATAGTTCACAGCACTCTTTCACATATATTCTGGGCAGAAAAAAAATTCCATCAAGGTTTAACATTTTCTCCAGCATTTATATTATTTATCTGTCCTCACTGTGAGGATATATTTCCTTCTCAAAATATACCAGCATCTGGGATCTTTGAAAGAAGTCTGTTGACTGAAAGGTAGATGGAAGATGGAAATTCAAAGGTAAGTCAGCCTGGTGATTCACAGTTGAGAAGTTTAGAAGAGAAGGAAAGAAACCATTGTTGAGTTAGTAACCATTAAAACAGGATCGGGGCAGGAGAGCCTTCAACAAAGTGCTCTTTGTGACTGTGGAAAACTATTCTGGACAAAGTCCATTACAAATCATACAAACATTCAACTTAGAGGCCCTCCAACAGGTGAAAACACTAATGCTGAACTTTGGGGTTCTCTAACAGTCAGTGGATGTTGGTTGCAACAAGAATCACATCTGACACTTGGTGAGCCCAAGGGAGGGGCCTCTTCACTCTTCAGCCTGGGAACTGGCACTTGATTCTATAGTTGGGCCCTGTGTTTCCAAGGTAAGAATGAGTTTGGCCATATGCAGCTGTGCTTTGTGGCTTAGATTTCTTGTGATTGCTACGGATGGAGTGGAGTTTACTGTGGTGTCATGTAACCAGGACTGGTCGGCAATTCCGGAAATCTGAGGGTAAAAATAACTGCATAGCTGCCAGCCCCTGGCCAGTGCTACCACCATGAAGCAGAATGTTAGGGTGGAAAGTGCTGAGTTTCAAGACCTTTTCTTCCTTCCGGTGGTGGGAAGTTCTCAGAATTAGAAGATCTGGGCTTTGGATTTCTCCCAAAAGTTTTCTCGGTGCTTCCCGGGCCTGCTGAGTCAGTGTAGTAGGGCTTGGGTAAGCTTTCAAGGAGGGCTGTTGGGTTTTGAAAGAGGGGGTGTGAGGAGAGAGCCAGTTCAGGCTCAGCAGCCAAGGGTGGAACCACAGAGGGTGCTCACAGGTTGCTGGCCTCTTATGACCCCAACACTCCTTCATGGAGGGCTTGCATCCTCCCAACCACCTTCCAAAGCGCCAGATTTACTCCATCTTTCTTGCCTTTTGCCAATCCTGTCTCGAAATCTTGACATTCCTTGACTAACATCTTCACCCCAGGTTCTTCTTCTTCTGTTTCTCCAGGAAATCTGATTAAATGCCACATCCATGGTTCCATCTCCCTCCCTTTGGTACTATCCCATGTTTCTTCATCTGACTTTAACTCCCAACTCCTCTGTACTATATTTGTCTAGCAAAAACACTCTGGGACCCCCTGAAAAAATGGAAAACATACATTTATACACACTGCCCACAGATAAGCAGTACCATTTGGACTAAGGGAAAGATGCATTGGATCTGGATATACATCTACATTCTAGAATGCCCCTTAAAGGTAGAAGATGTTATTTTAAAGCTCATGTAACAGTGTCAATTAGGCTGACAAAAGTTGAGGTGGTATCAACCCTTTGATAACCTTCTTTAATAATGTGATGTGGATAATTTTAATTACTAGGTTAACCTTTCAAATGAAAGGTACTTCTCAAGAGACTTAGTTTCTGAAAATATTTGGTTGACTCTTACTTTCCTAGACCTTGCCAAGACCAATTCATCTCTGTCTTCACTTAATTTTTCATTACATTTTAAAAATTTATTGTTTGTGTGTGTGAGGACTTACACTGTGTGATTCTAGGCTGGCCTGTGAGCACCCTTTGAAAGTGACCAATTTCATGCAGTTCTGCATCTCTAGGACCCAGTAAGTGCTTGTTGTTGTTGTTAGGTACTATTGAGTGTGCTCCAGCTCATAGAAACCCTATGTACAACAGAATGAAACACTGCCCAGTCCTGTGTCATCCTCACAATCCTTACTATGCTTGAACTCATCATTGCAGCCACTGTGTCAATCCATTTCATTGAGTAAGTTATTGACTTGCATAAGATTACATAGGTTAATGACTCTTCTGGGAAATCTTGTTTCCATTATTAATTTTCTTGACAAGTTCTTTTTTTCTAGATAGCACTAAGATATACTACATTTCCAGCCCTTGTCCAATTTAGAACTCTACCTTCATGAGTCTCCATCATGTTTCAATGAGTCTGTGACTCAATGTCCCTGATCAGGTCTTTATCTCTTCTCAAAGTGGTCCTAGGAGGATCTCAGCCTACAGGCTAGCTCCATTGCTTGGAGTGTGGTGTCAGTATGGCCCGGTGTGGCCCACCAAAACCCTTAGGACCCCATCCTGACTTGGCCCAAGTCAGCCACTATACATTTGCTCTCAGTGGGCAGAGCTTAGTTGGAAGGACTCATCTGCATGCCCGTGGAGTGGGGTGAAACTGTTTCATACTCATGGGCTTTTGCATAAGAACCATCTGGTTCAAATTCTGGCTTCAGCACTTTCTAAGTGTGTGGCCTTGGTCAATTTAGTTAATTTCACTGAGACTCAGTTTCCTTTGCTGTTAAATGAAAAACATAATACCTTCCCTGTACGGGTGCTGTAATAAATGGAAATAGAGTATACAAAATGCTTATTGCAGTACCTGGTAGTTGTTTATTAGAGGGAAAACTTAAAGATGTGCTTTCCTCACCATAAGTGAGTCACACCATCTTTACGAAGGTCAGACTTCTAGTTTCAAAGAGTCAGGAGCTGAGGAGATGCTGAAGAGTCCAGGGGCCAAGTCTCGTTTGCATCAGGGCATCTTGGCCCAAGAAGAAGTCATAGAAGAATAGTTGTTGTTAGCGGCCCTGGAGATGGCTCTGACTCATGGTGACCTTATGTACAACAGAAGAAAATGTTTCCCGGTCCTGCATCATCCTCATAATCACCAGCATGTTGAAGTCCATTGTTGGGGCAATTGTACTATTTTAGTTTCCTTGTGCTACTAAAATAGAAATAGTACAAGTGGGTGGCTTTAACAAATAAAATTGATTTTCTTACAGTTAAGGAGATCCAGAAGACTGAATTCAGGACACCAGCTGTAGGGGAGGACTCTCATTCTACTCTGGGAAAAATCCCTGTCTCAGCTTCTCTAGCAGCATTCTCCTCAGAGTTGCTTGGAGATCTCCACATGGCATCTATTTTTCCCCTATTCATGCTTGCTTATGTGCCTAATCTGATTCTTTATATCTCAAAAGTGATTATCTTAAAACACACCCTATAATGAGATGGCCTCATTAGAATGACAAAAGGAAACATTCCTAAATGGGATTCTATTCACAGGCACAGGAATTAGGATTTACAACACATATTTTTGAGGGACAATTCAATCCATAGCATGTATGAATCTTCCTCACTGAGGGTCTTCCATGCCCTCATTGGCCCTCAGCTTAGCAAACATGGTGCCCTCCTCTAGAAACTGATCCCTTCTGATGACTTTCCCAAAGGAAGTGAGTAAGACAATGTTCTGTTGTGATCCACAGGATTTTCATAGGCTAATTTTCCAAAGTAGAGCCACAGGCCTTTCTTCCTAGCCTGTCAGTCTGGAAGCTCCACAAAAACCTGTCCACAATGGGTGACATACCAGTGGCATATCTTCCAGCATTATAACTACATGCAAGCCACCACAGGATGACAAACTGACAGTGAGTGGTAGAGAAGAATAGAAGCAGTAGCAAATGTGAAGTGAGTGCTTACTATGTACCAAGAACTGTGTTCAGTACTTCCAAGGAATATTTTATTTATCCTTGTGACTGCCATTTTACAAATGAAAAACAATTAAATAACTTGTTCACGTTCACCCAACTAGTTCTCAATAAGAGTTGGGCATGTTGTGAGTTGCTGTCAAGTTGATTCCGACTCATGGTGATCCCATGTGTGCAGAATAGAACTGCTTCATAGGGCTTTCAAGGCTGGGACCTTTTGGAAGCAGATTGCCAGCCCTGTCTTCTAAGGCACCTCTGGTGTGTTTGAACTACCAACCTTTCAGTGAATAGTCAAGGACTTAACTTTGTACCAGCCATGGACACACTGAGGATTATAAAACCAAACCCACTGACATTGAGTCAATTCCAACTCCTAGGACAGAATAAAACTGCCCCATAGGGTTTCCAAGGCTGTAAATCTTTATAGGAGAAGACTGACCTCATCTTTCCTCCATGGAGAAGCTGATAGGTCTGAACAGCTGACCTTCTGGTTAGCAGCCAAATGCTTTAACCATTATGCTACCAGAGCTCCTACACTGAGGACTGATTCCAGTAAAATTCAGCTGTGATGCCCAAGGAAGAATACACAGTGGATCTAGCACAGAGGGGACAGACATTCACACAGTAAAAGAGAAGAAGCTGACTTCACATTTGTCATTCAGAAGAGATGATAAGAGGGGAATGGAACCACACTTCCAATAAGGAGACCAAAGTGTACAGAAAGGAAGAAAAACTTCACCCTTCGTGATTAGGCCAGAGATGGCACCAAAACCCAGCTCTCCCAAGTGGTTATCAAATAAGCAGAGGGAACGAGGCTACTCTCCTAAATCCCCAGCATCCTTCTCCTGACTCATGCCCAATGAGCTTGCAGTGCACAGGCGGGTACAGGAAAACTGACAAAACCAGTGATTGAAAAAAATCAGATTGGAGCATGAAGCTTCATTCAGGAACAACTATAAACCGCGCCTTGCCTGCCAAGCCCTAATCATCATCTGATGGCAGAGTCCCTTCTTAGTCACTGTCTGCCCCACCAGAGGGGCTTGTAAAACAATTACAAGAATTCAGCGATAATCTCTTCCTATTTACATCTTTCAGTTTTTATTTCCCGGATTTTCCAGAATTTGCCCTCATTAAACATCCAAGCCCATGCTTCCCTTAGCCCTGAGCCCAAGCCAGCCGAAAAGACTTTTTAGCATATGTTACTGTCTCTCTCTGCCTGATTCTATTATGTGGATCAAAGTTCCATTGCAGAGTCCTGGGGTTTCGTGTCAGCTTCAGCGAGATCAAAAGAGAGCAAGAGAAGGCCCTTGGAACTGAACAGCCATGAGGGGCTGTGAGCTAACCCAGGCTACTTGCTCTATGGCCTTTACATGTCAGAGTAGGAGGTGGAAGGCCTATGCTGAAATGAGGCTGTTTGCCTGGGCAGAGGGGACCTACACTCTAGGTGGCATGGCATGGTGACAGCTACACCTGGGGACAAAGCCAAATTGGGTGTGAGTGTCACAATCCATCACAGATGGACAATTGGCACAATATTCAGAATGGAAGTCAGAGTCTGCCTTCCAGATGGGTGCCTTGTTTAAATTCTCAGCCCCAACCCTCTCTGTTCAGCTCTACTACACACACACACACAGACACAGACACACACACACATACACACAGACATTGGATGGATGAATGAAGGAAGAAGACTTGCAAACTCTAGGTCAGAAGGGAGTCTTAGGGTGATGAAGACTAAAGATATGGGGGGGCCTCACACCCTCAGCACTGCTGCTTTGAAATCCTACTCCTAACCTTCTGAATTATCTTCAGAAAAATATTGAGAGGAATGAGAATTTCAGAACACTTAATTGTACTTATGTGGCACCTGTACCTAGACAAAGAGGCAGTTGTTGGAACACAACAAGGGGATATTGCATAGTTTAAAATTAGAAAAGGTTTGCATTAAGGTTATATTCACCATACTTACACAATTGGCATGCTGAGCAAATAATCCAATCATTCATTCACATATATGAAGAATAATGTAGTATCAGGACTGAAGGAAAACTCATTAACAACCTACGACATGCAGATGACACAATCTTGCTTGCTGAATGTGAAAAAGACTTCAAGCACTTACTGATGAAGATCAAAGACAATAGCCATCAGTATGGATTACACCTCAACATAAAGAAAACAAAAAGACTCACAACTGGACCAATGGACAACATCATGATAAACACAGAAAAGACTGACGTCGTCAAGAACTTTGATTTACTTGGATCCATAATCAACACCTATGGAAGTAGCAGTCAAGAAATAAAATGATGTATTGCATCAGACAAATCTGCTGCAAAAGACCTCTTCAAAGTGTTAAAAAAAACAAAGATGTCATTTTGAGGACTAAGGTGCACCTGGCCCAAGCCATTGTCTTTTCATGTATACATGTGAAACTTGAACAATGAATAAGGAAGACAGCAGAAGAATTGATGCATTTGACTTGTGGTGTTGGCAAAGAATACTGAACAGACTGGCAGAAGAAAGATAAAATCTGTCTTGGAAGAAGTACAACTAGAATGCTCCTTAGAAGCAAATATGGTGAGACTTTGTCTCACTTACTTGAGACATATTATCAGGAGAGACCAATCTCTGGAGAAAGACATCAAGCCTGGTAAAGGAGAGGGTCAGTGAAAAAGAGGAAGACCCTCAATGTGATGGATTGACATAGTGGCTGCACCAATGGGCTCAAACATGGCAATGATTATGAGGATGGTATAGAACCAGGCAATGTTTCACTGTGCTGTACTTGGGGTCTCTATGAGTTGGAACCAATTTGATGGCACCTAACAAAAACAACACCCTTCTGATTTCAGAGCTTGGCTGGGACTGAAAGTGAATGGTCAGATAGGCATTTGTCCCTGCATTTCTGAAATGTTGGATCCTGGAGGAGAGGGCTTTAATTTTCATTCTTGGGTTCTACATACCACACTCTGACCTTGAACTATTATTAATTTAAAAAAAAAAACAAAAAACTGTTGTCATCAAATCAATTCTTACTCATGTGTTTTAGAGACTTGTACTCCGCAGAGTTTGCAATGGCTGTGACCTTTCTGGAGTAAATTGTCAGGCCTTTCCTCTCAGTGTCTCTGGGTGGGTTTGAACCAGCAAACTTTGGGTTAGTAGATGAGCACTTAACTGTGTGCACCACCCAGGGACTTCCTAATCCATTATAGTTTTAGTAAACTACATCTTCTCTAAAAAGTGATTGTATTTGAGTGCTAAACTTCAGACTAGTCTAGTAGTAGGGTACAGGTCGTAGCAAAGAGGCTAATCATAATGAAGTGTATTTCTCTCTCGTATAATAGTCTAGAGGTGAATGGCTAAGGCTGACGAGAAAGCTCTACTCCACTCATCCACTTAACACCCATATTTCTTCCATCTTGTTGCTCTGCCATCCTCTAGACAGTTGTTCTCATCTATAAGGTCAAAACTGGGTCCCTTTGATCCCATGTCAACATTCCTACCCATAGGAAGCATGATAAGACAGAAATGTAGGACAACTTATTTTTGTTTAAGCAAGTGATACAGAAATTACCTACCTCACTTCTGCTCATAGGCCCCTTGTGAGAACTTACTCACATGGCCGCTAACTGCAAGGGAAGCTGAGCAATGTGGTTTCTAGCAAGGTGACTGTCTGCCACTGCAGGAGTTAAAGTTTTTATATGAAAATATAAATGTTCATTTAGTGAACTATACAGTGAGAATTCATTCTTACAATGATGATTCTGAGACACTATTAGAACCATTACCATCTGCCCATCCATCCATCCATCCATCCACCCATCCATCATCTATCTATCTATCCATCTATTTCTATCTTCACTCAGATTACCTACCTTTGTTCACTAGAGACTGGTGAACTTGCTTTTAAGCAGACCTCAAATACTGTTACCTTAGCCACCTCAGTTTAATTGATGGCATCCTAAGATTGCAAGCTATTTAAAAATCATTACCATTTGTAGCTACTTTTAATGACCCACAATGATCACTACAGCTGCAGAAATAGAATGAATGAAGATATCAATATGATTATAGCTGCCATCCCTGTCCCCAAATTTTCAGCTCTGGGATTCACCCAAACAGCATCGCTGTGCTCATTTATTGACTTCCCAGCAACTCAATGTTATAAACTAGAATGTTACATAATAATAATAATCACTTTTGGCGATTTCATTTTCTTTCAGCAAAACAATTGAAAATATTTGAAGACAAGTGAATTAAGTCTTTCTAAGGTTCCCCCAAGGCAGATGCTCCAGGGCTCCCTGATTCTCTGCAATGCCCTGGGCGGTTGGGACACAATGTGGGACCACCGAGGAGCAAAACAGCACCAAATGGAGAGAGGGGCAGAATGATGGGCTTAGGTTGATGGTTTGTGGAGGGCAGTCACAACTCAGAACCACTGGGCCTGGGAAGAGGTGAATCAGAAGCTTCCTTCCCTTCATCTTTGGTGCAGAAACACAAGGGTAGGAGTCAAAAATCTGGCAGGGCTTGGAAAAGCCCAGGGCCTGGGTTCCACTCTCCTGCAGCTGCCAGATTTTTGTTGGAGGGAAATTATTTTAATTTCAAATATGTGCTTCCAACCCCACAAGCTGTCTTGCATGTGGGCTGTAGCAATGGCCTGAGCAGCCTCTGACTCAGCCACTACCTCCCCAGGCACCCTGAGGGGGAACCGCCAAGAGTCTGGCCTAAAGGAGCCAACTAGTTCATTGTCAACAGATTGTCACTCTCCAAAGCATCTAGAGCTGTAGTGAATGTGCTGTGTTTCAAAGTCATTAGTTCATGGTTGTTAGTGTCTCTTCAAAATCATAGACTTAACTCCCAGAAGGACTTGACAGATTACCTAGTATAACCTAGAGCGGGAAAGGAGACACCCAACATCACGGAGTGAGTTAGTACCAGTGTCCAAATTTAAATCTAAGCTTCTAACATCCCAACCCACGTCCCTTCCACCACAACAGTGATCTTGGCTAACACAAATGTGCATGTGGTGTAATGAGCAATAACAATAACAGTGACAGCCCCTATTGCCAAAGCTTTGTTGACTCTCCAAATAAGTTTCCATTGTGCTTGCAGAATGCTACCATCCCTGACAACCATTGTACAGAATAGATGGGACAGCAATGAACTGCTCAACTTCAGAGGAGGCAGGGTTGGACCACCAACAATATAAAAGCCTTAGCACCAGCACCCAGGTTGTTAGTTATGGAATTGTGAGGTGAACCAGGTCTTCTGGCCCCATCCAAACTGCTCCATGTCCCATAGCTCTGCTTTCTCTTCAGCAGTTGCCACCTCTTCAAGTCTGTTCTTGCTCTTTTGCTAACAAAAGTCAATGAAAAAAAAAAAAAGAAAAGAAAGAAAGAAACAGTAAGTGTCTCCAAAGACATCTGCAGTTATAAAGTTCCTCCCCAGGGCTGGGTGGCACAGTGAGATTCCCCAGAGCAAGGCACATGACCCAACTCATCACCAGGCAATGCCTAGAGAGTCATCAAATCTTTGTGCTAGTTGCTGTGGGGCGCTCAGAAAAATACGAAGCAAGATCCCTATGCTTCAGGAGGGGAGAGAGAGAAGAGAAAGAAGAATTGGAATGCTTGCTACAAGGTTAAGTGTCTTACAAGTATTATCACATTTAATTCTTATAACTGCACCCTGAGATGAGTATAATTGTCACCCTTTTACAGATGAGGAGTCCCTGGGTGGTGCAAATGGTTAACATGCTCAGATGCTGATTGAAAGGTTGGTGGTTCAAGTCCACACACAGCATCTCAAGAAAGACCTGGTGTTCTGTTTCCCAAAAATCAGTCATTGAAAACCCTTTATAGAACACTGTGCTACTCTGATACCCATCGGGTTGCCATGAGTCAGAGACAATTTAACAGCAACAAGTTTGGTTTGAGAAGAAATCTGAGGCTCAGAGAGATTAAGGAATGTCTGAGGTCATACTACTAGTAGGCCCAACTAGAATTGGGACCTACGTCTGTCTGAAGTCATGAGCTCTCTATCCTTAACAATGGGCTTAGTATATAGTAGATGCTTAAAAAATGGTTGAGTCAATGGATGGGCAGAGTGAAGGTAGCCCAGGAAGAGGAGAGAAGCATAAATTGATAATCCATGGTGCAGTGGAGAGAAATTGTGGTTATCACTAGACAGATGCTTATACTGTGGGAAAGAGCACTGTGGTGCTGAGGAAGACCGTGGGGTGACTTATCAAAGCCCCATGAGAAAGGTCAGCCATTCCTGGCCAGGGAGGACATGGTAAGGAAAGGCACGGGTGATCTCTGCTCCAGGACTTGCCCACTGGTCAAGGCAACCATAGTGATTGTCACAGGCATTGTCCCAGGACTGGAGGCGCTCCCTCCTAGTCCACACCCGCAACCTCCTCCTAAATGAGACAGGCAAGTCACTGCAGAGTTGTCTCAGGAACTCACCGTTCTCACCTCCAGGAAATAGGCTCTGCCCTCGCTACTCGCGTCTGTCTGTCTTTCCACAGATGATGTAAGAATTAGCAACCTGAGAAGAGCAGCCCAAGTGGCTCTGGTCCCACCTTCTGAGACAGTTTGAAGGCAGCTCAGGGTTGGGCGCCGACAGCCAGCTTAGCTGAGACATGTCTCCAAACCGCTGGCTTCAGCTGCCGTGGTGTGAACTGTCTCTGAGCCTCCTCTTGGGGCAGCCATGGCCTGACACTGTGGTTCCTCAATAGCTGACAGATTATACTGTGTGTTGGGAGAGTCAGTCATAGGAGGATTATAACTGTCCACCCATCCTATTACCCTTCCAGCTGCCTGTTCTCCTGGAGAATCCCTTCGCAGTGTGTAAGGATGTCATCATCACAGCCACACTGAAAAACACTCGTAAATGACATTTTGAAAACTGAAGTATGACTGATGTGAGTGTGTGTATAAGTGTGTGTAAATGTGTGTATTACTGTGTATGTGAGTATGTGTGAGTATGAATGTTATGTTTGTGTGTGGGGGGGGTGACTTTAAACCATGAATATATCAAATATATCCTTCCTGGCTTCTTAGGCCAGCTTTTTTGAGGGGAAGGGGAGGAAGAGTTGAAATAATGATTGGGGTCTTGTCCATCTCTTGGTCTTGGCAGCAGCAAACTTTTTCCTCTCTCAAAATCCCCATCACCTCTAGTATGAAGAGAATCTGTGGCCCAGGAGTCTCCATCTGGAAAGGCACATCTGGATATCAGTCTTCCAGACTGCTCTGCTGGTGCCACAGCCTGCATGATGCACAGCTTGGCCAGACTGGCAGCAACACACCCTGCTTCCTCCCCCTTTCACCCCAGAATCTGCCCTTCTTGCCCCAGACTTGGCTCCCACCCATCCTCCACGCCCTGGATGGGCTGCCTTGTGTCCAATGCCCTCTCTCCTGAGGGACTTAATTAGACCTGACAGCCCTGCCTAGCTGAGCCTGGTATGGAGTTGCTGCAGATGTGCTTCTGGAGGTGCTGTCTCCAGCCAGCCTTGTGGAAATCAGTTCTGAGGTTGGTCTCACTCCAGGTCTGTGGGGTTCTGCTGGTGTCTGGCTTGGTTGCCAATAAGAACTCTGTAAACTGGAGGGATACTGGTATGTAAGAGAATGATGCCCCATTCTGTTGGTTGGATGACCCCTTCCTTTAATTCTATACCATTAGAGTCTTAATTCCTAAGGAAGAACCTGGATCCTCCAGAGTTTTAGGGTGTGTCAGGACTGAGAAGATGAAACAGAGGGAGAGAGTGAAAAGGTGGGAGATGGAGAAAGGGGTCATCATCAATTATGGTGCCATTTTCTTCCCTGGACTCTAGGGAACAGGATAGAAATGCTCTCCCCATCCTTTCTCTGCCATCGCAGTACTCTAGCTGTGCCCAGCACTCTGCTTTACTTTGAGTCAGAGGCCTCCATTCCCAACTGTAAGAACTGTGGAATAAATTTCTATCCCCTCTGGTCTATGCTGGGAAGGCTATCTGCTACAGCCTGGAAAAAATCAGGCCTCCTGTTCCCTTTACCATTTCTTAGTTTTTCATACTTTGTGGTTTTGATCTAACCCCAAACAAAGACTGAATGAAATTTGAACATTGGTTTGTTGAAGAAAAAGGAATGTCAAAGGCTGGATTGTCTTATTTTAATTTAGTTTCTCCCTTACTTAAATTGCTTTCTACAATCTATTGTTCATAATTCATATTAGGAGCACCCACTATTATGTCAGCCCTGATGCCTACAAACATGCTACGTGTCCTGGCCTCTATTAAAATAGACACTCTCGGGAACTCTGGTCACGTAGTGCCTAAGATATTTGACTGCTAACCAGAAGGCCGGTAGTTCAAATCCACCAGCCACTCCTCGGAAGGAAGATTAGGCAATCTACTTCATAATGATACTGTCTCAGAAATCCAAGGAGGGGTCGCTATGAGTCAGATCCAACTCAACAGCAGTGAGTTTGGTTTTGGGGGTTTTTTTTGGTACACTAGCATAGTGCCTAAGGCACTTGACTGCTAACCAGAAGGCTGGTGGTTCAAACCCACCAGCCACTCCTCTGAAGGAAGATGAGGCAATCTACTTCTGTAGTGATACTGCCTCGGAAACCCAAGGTGGGGTCGCTATGAGTCGGGTCCGACTCGATGGCATGTAACAACAACAACAAATTAAAATATAAATGGATATATAAATCACAAGTTTAATAGCAAATCTTTTATTCCCACATAAACTATATTATAAGTAAGATAAAACTATTTCCTAAGTTATAGCAGTTGTACTGCAAATCAACCATTAGACTAATTTCCAAATGATTTGTAGAGTTAGGAATTGTTGATGTGATCTTTCCTTTTCTTTTCTTATTTTTAAAGACAGCTCTCACTAGCCAAATAATAACATATTTAATCATCATTACTATTAGTATTTACATTTAGAATTGTATCAACGTCTTCCAAAGACTTCTCTTATAATTTAGTAGTCGCTGGGAACTTTTACTCTCTGTAGGTAGAGAATTTCTCTTAACAACACTGGCATCATTCATGGTATGAAATCTTCTCTCCACTCCTGCTGAACTTGCAACGACCCATTAACATTTTTTTCTAGTCCTTGTAATACTGCTTGTAATACTTTCATATATTCCATATCTCTATTATTAAAGGGGTCATACAAAATTATTTATTGGAATGTCACATTTAATTAATTGATCTAACTCTATTTTTGTTCACCTTCAATCCAAACAACATTTAGCCATGTTTCAGGATTTGATCAATTGAAAGAACTTAAGCATTCATTTGATTTTTTCAGTTTTTGTTATCAAACAATAAACACATTTTCTTCCTTCCTTCTTCTTTTTTTTTTAACTAAGAGGTTTTTCTCTTAGACTAGATACTTTGTTTTGTTGTTTAAAACATGTCTCCCAGGAAACAGATAACACGTTCAAAATGTGTTATTTGAGAAGAGTTTAATAAAGGGATTATTAACAAAGGGGGGGAGCTCTGGTAGCGTAGTGCCTAAGGCACCTGACTGCTAACCAGAAGGCTGGCAGTTCAAACCCACCAGCCACTCCTCGGAAGGAAGATTGGGCAATCTACTACCATAGTGATACTGCCTCGGAAATCCAAGGAGGGGTCACTATGAGTCGATCCGACTCAATGGCACATAACAACAATATTAACAAAGGGTGGGGAGCAAGTAGAAAATCCACAAGGCAGTGTCTGAACCCCAGGTTTAGTAACAGTAGGAAGCCGTTATTAAACCTTAGAGTGAGGAGGGAGAACCATTATTAACATTTGCAGAGAGAATTTTGTGAAATGGCAGCCCCACAGGCACATTTGATTGAAGAATACAGTCAGGTGGTGGCTACTAGCAGGGAGGAAGCCTGGCTAAAAACACTTTGACCTGTTCTCCTCCTTCTCTGGAACTTTTTGTCAGTGCTCCAACTGACCAAACTCAATTGGCAATCTGAGAGCATGGGTTGCCCACTGATTAGTCCATGCAAGTCAGCCTTCTCAGGGCAGAGAGCAGGTCAGAGAAATACAAAGAGAAGAACTGGGGGAACAAACCGAAGAAGTATCATACTTCTTTGTCTCTATAACATATTCTGGAGCCACTGGGTATTGTTAAAATGTTTGACTGCTAACTGAAAGGTTGGGGTTTGAGTCCACCCAGATGTACCTGGGAAGAAAGGCCTGGTGATTCATTTCCAAAAAATCAGCCATGGAAAACCCTTTGGAGCACAGTTCTACTCTGCACACATGGGGTTGCCATGAGTTGGAATCAACTCAAAGGCAACTAGTTTTATAACAACTTCTGTTTCTTTTCCATAGTTTCACACACAGTTGACTCTTGAATAACATGGCAGCTAGGGGCACCGATCCCTGCACCATCAAAAATCTGCATATAATTTTGACTCCTCCAAACCTTAACTACTAATAGCCTACTGTTGACCAGAAGCCTTAATGATAACATAAAGTCAGTTAACTCAGTTATTGCTGTACAGTCATTAATTTTCATATGAAGACACATACACATACATAACAGATGCATTTACTAACTGTAAATATAATTACATGATAATTATTTACTATTCATTAAATGGAAGTGTAAGAAGCTCTGGTGGTGTAGTGCCTAGGGCATTTGACTGCTACCCAGAAGGTTGGTGGTTCAAACCCACCGGCCACTCCACAGAAGGAAGACTGGGCAATCTACTTCTGTAAAGATTTACTGCCTCAGAAACCCAAAGGGGGTCACTATGAATCAGAATTAACTCAATGGCAGTGAGTTTGTAAGTGGAAGTGGGTCATCATAAAGGTCTTCATCTTCATCTTCACAGTAAGTAGTCTAAGAAAGAGCAGGAAGAGGAGGGCTTGGTTGTGCTGTCTCAGGAGTGACAGAGCTGGAAGAGGTGGAGGAGGTGGGAGGGAAAAGAAAGGCAAGCACACTTGGTGTAACTTTAGGGAAATGCATCATAATTTCTGTCTGACTTTTTTGTTTTTTCATTCTCTGAAAATGTTTCTATACAGTACCAATCCTTCTTCCACTGTTTGCTTTAGTTTCAGTGCCCATATTATAGAAGGGAGCTCTGGTAGCATAGTGCCTAAGGCACTTGACTGTTAACCAGAAGGCTGGCGGTTCAAACCCACCAGCCACTCCTTGGAAGGAAGGCTGGGCATTCCTACTTCCGTAGTGATACTGCCTTGGAAACCCAAGGAGGGGTCGCTATGAGTCGGGGCTGACTCGATGGCAAACAACAACAACAACATGTAATAAAAAAAAGTCAAAAGCAGTCTTGAATAATTGGAGCCCTTCTGCCAGATTATCTAATGTTAATTTGTTTTCTGGCACTGCTTCTTCTACATCTTCTTCCTCATTATCTGGTACTGGGTCAGAAGCACACATTTCCATCAAGTCATCTTCTCTTAATTCTAGTACGATGTCTTGAATTTCTCCAAGATCTGTATCTTGAAACCTTTACCCCACACATACACCTCCCCCTTTTTTTTCCCACTGTTTACACAATCTCCTTCATGATTTCCTTGATTGGCTTTGTCATAAATCCTGTGAAAAAAATCTACATATTAGTGGACCCACACAATTGAAATCTGTGTTGTTTGAGGGTCAACTATATTCGGTTTTAATGCTCAGTCACTATAATTGTCCCCAGATTAACTATCACAGTAATGTTTCTTTACCATAAATCTATAAAAAGAATTGATGTTTTTGCTAGGATAATGTTTATTAAAGACAAGTCTTTAAAATAAAACTATGTTCAAGATGTACTATTGCCATTTCATAAGTTCTATTTAAATTTTTAAAAAATCGAAGTCTTGACCCAATTTCCATCCCACTTTTGCAGCTCTTCCACTGTAGGCTGCATTCTGAGGTCTGAATCTTCTTCCAGTTTTAACTATTTAAATTTTAAGTTCCTCAAATATATTATTTAATCTCCAATAATGTTTTATTTGGTGTAAATAAAAAGTTTATGGAGAAAAGATTTAAAGTAATTTATAAATCATTATAAAGTAATAACACATTGAATGGGCAAAGGAGTAGACTTGAATCAATGGAAGACAGAATTGGCAAGACTAAAGACAAATTTCTCAATACTGTCTGTTAGAGGAGCAATCAGAAACAAGAACAACAACAAAAAAAAAACATCTTTCTTTGACTCTCCCAAAGATAACTGAATACAATGACCAAGTTAAAACACCTGGAAAATTCTCTAAAATATTGGTTGAAACCTTAGGTTTTCTCTATAGCATTATAATAGTACTATCTGTACAAAATACAATGAGGTTTTCATGTAAATTTTTTTGTTGACTAATAATTTTTCTTAAGCATTGATGATAAGTATAGATATATTATTTCAGATGCTGCTACTTCAACTCCATAAGGTAAAATCTGTTAAAACATCTTTAAATGGACTTCAGTGAGATAGCAGCCTAAGCGTTCAAGTTACCAGGATCCTCTATATAAAAGCTATGAGAAAGCAAATGAAACAGATACAGATGATAATCCTGGAACCTTGAGTTTCAAAGGAAAGGGTAAAAAAAATGATCAAATATCAACTAGAAGAAAATAACTGAGTAAAATCAGTGAATAAGGAAACACACAGAGCTGTGAATTGTCAACTGGCCTGACATAGCATGGCCATTTTTAATTTTTGCAAGTAGCACTCTAATTGAGGCAGCAACCTGGTCATAAGCTTTGTTTGCCAGCACTGTACAGGTACATGTAGGTAGCTGGTGGCCAGAAAGCTGCAGTTTTCCTCTTACTCCTCACACCCTCCTGGTGACCAGAGGTATGGTCATCCTCCACCCCCACCTGCCTTCTAGTACAACAGGAACTCCTTCCAGGTCTAGGTGCTATGCTCCCAGCCACTTTCTAGGCTGGCAGGAACTCTGTACCAGGCCAGGAGCCCTTCCCCCAGCCACCTTGTAGGCCTGCAGGAACTTCTTCTGGGTCCAGACACCCCATGGCAAGTCACCTTCTAGGCCAACAGAAACATCTTCCAAAACTGGGTGCTTTGTATCCAGCTGCCTTCTAGGCTAGAAGTTATTCCTTCCAGAACCAGGTGCCCTGATCCTCAGTGCCTCTTTAGTTGGCAGGAGCACTGCCTAGGTGCCCTGACCTCCCTCTAATTTTCTCCTTTCTTTTATTTCCCCCATTCTGTTGTTATTTTTTTTTCTTTTCCTTGACCTCTTTTTCTTTTTATTTCTTTTCTTCTTTTTATCCTTTCTCTTGGTTTTTCATTTTTTTATTTACTATTCTTTTTCTTTTTCTCCTCCCTATTTTTTTCTTCTTTTTCCCTTTTCTTTTTGTCCTTTGTTTTTTCATTTTCTTTTTTAAAATCTAACATCTATTTTCTTTTTCTTTCTTTTTCCTTTTTATTTATTATTTTCTTTTTTGTTTTTGTTTCTTTTTTTACTCTTTTTGTGTTTTTTGGTCCCACCCAACAAGAGACAACAACAGTGCCCTCACTGCCAGCCATATCAATACCATTTGCAGCCCTACCCACTCACTGGTGAGGGTCACCCCCTGCTCCTGCACCATCAAATCAATGATAGATGGTGGCCAACACCAGCCCAACCTGTCCTCAACTACTCTGCACAACAGTGAGCAGACATACTCTCATCCTCTATTACATACAGCCTTACAGTCACCAGGAGACAGTTGGTGAGCATCTAAGCACTGCCAAACTAGTGATCAGAGTAGCAAACCTACCCCACTCACTCAGATATATCAAAAACAAAATAAATTAAAAAAAAAAAAAAACCTGGGCAAAAGACACTAACATACAATCATGATTAAATACAAATACAACAACACTACAATGTCTCAGAGACAAAAAAACACCCTCAGTTTACACAAAGAAGCAAAACAGAGTGGCACAAACAAGTGACCAAAATACAGAGCCAGAAGACCTCCCTGAGGAAGAAATGGAATTGGAACTACCTGATAAGAAATTCAAGAGTTATATTTAGGTGCTTTAAATGTATTGAGAGAAAAATCAGGGAAAACACAGACAAAGCTCTAGAAGAGTGCAGGAAAATAATACAAGAACTGACAAAATAAATGAAAATTCACAAACTATACAAAAACAGCAAATAGAAATCCAGAATATTAATACTAAGATACCAGAAATAGATAACACATTGAATGGGGAAAGGAGTAGACTTGAATTGATGGAAGACAGAATTGACAATTCAAGACAAATCTCTCAATACTATCTGTTAGGGAAACAATCAGAAACAAGAACAACAACAACAAAAAATGGAAAGCATAAGATTTGTGTGAGACACCATCAAGAGGAATAACTTATGTGTGAGCAGAATTCCAGAAAAGGCAGAGATCAAAAAAGCACTGAGAATATTGTCAATGATTTGTTAGAAGAAAACTTCCCTAATATCATGAAAGATGAGAAGATATGCATTCAAGAAGCTCAATGAACTCCAAACAGGATAAATCTCAAAAGAAAGTCAACAAGAACTATTGTAATCAAATTTTCCAAAAACCAAAGACAAAGAAAGAATCCTGGAAGCATCTTGGAAAAAACTAAAAATTACTTACAAGAGAATTAATAAGAATAAGCTCTGATTTCTCAGCAGAAACCATGCAGGCAAGAAGGCAAGGGTATGACATATATGAAACTCTGAAAGGAAAAAGTTGCCAACCAAGAATTATATATCTAGCAAAATAGTCCCTCAAATATCATGGCCAAATTAGGATCTTTCCAGATAAACAGAAATAAAGGGAATTTGTAAAAAATAGACCATGCTTACAAGAGATGCTAAAGGAAGTCCTTTGGACAGAGAACCATCCACAGCACACAACAACTAAGGTTAACACACATGACAACATCAACCAGAAACTAACCCAGATATAGAAGTATCCAAAGATAAATAAGCCTACAAGACTGAATAATTGATACTAAAGACATCAATTTGTAAAAAGGACAACTACAAAACAAAAACAGGGAATAAATAGTTTAGTCACAAAACTTCCCAATGGAGAGGAAGTCAAGACAATGTCAAGATATAATGAACAGTTTTAAATTTGGGAAGAAAATAATTAATTACAGGGTAACCTCAAACAAAATTAACAAACCTCATCTATATATATATATATATATATATATATATATATATGAAAATAATAAACACTTAGTAAAAATGAAAACAACACCAATGAAGGAAATGATAATAAAATCCATAAACATAATGAACTCTGCAGAGAAAATTATATGGAATAAAGAAATCAGCAGCACCCACAAAAAAACACACACACAATAAACTGACAGCAATAAATTCATACTTATTCATGATTACACTGTAATTTATTTAATGTAAGTGGATTAAATGCACCAGTCAAGAGACAAAGAGTAGCACACTGGATAAGAAAACATGACCCATGAATTTGCTGTCTACAAGAGACACAAGTTAGACACAAAGATAAAATAGACTAAAAATCAAGCAAATGGCAATCAAAAAAGAGCAGGAGTGGCAATACTAATTCAGTATTAAGACAAAAACCAGAAAAAGAGACAAGAAGAGCCATTACTTAATGATTAAAGGGTCAGTCCATTTATTATTATAGCCATAATAAATATTTATACACCCAATGGAAGAGTCCCCAAATATATAAGTGAAAGTTTAACAGAATTGAAAAGAGAAACAACTCCACAATAATAGTATAAGACTTTAATACATCACTCTCAATGAATGACAGAACAACCAGGAAGAGACTCAGCAAAGAAGCATAAGATTTAAAGAGCACAATCAACCAACTAGACCTCATAGATGTATATGGATCACTTCACCGAACAACAGCACAATATACATTCTTTCCCAGTGCACATAGAACATACTCCAGAATAGGCCATATGCTAGGCCACAAATCAAGTGCAAATAAATTTCAAAACATTGAAATATTGCAAAATATCTTCTCAGATTACAATGCTATAATTAGAAATCAACAATAGGAAGATGAAGGAAAAAATATAAAACAAACATATGTAAACTGAGTAACACCCTGCTTAAAAACTTCTGCATAATAGATGAAATACAAAAATGAAAGAAAAAAATATTTGAATTAAACAAGAATGAAAACACTGTATATCAAAATCTTTGAGACACAAAAAAGCAGTGCTCAGAGAGCAATTTACAGCAATACACACACACATCAAAAAAGAGGAAAGAATCAAAACCAACACCTTAACCCAATATTACCAACAATTTTAAAAAGAGCATCAAAATAAGCCTAAAGTCAACAGAAGAAAAGACATAATAGGAGACAAAAAAAAAAAAAAAAAAGAGAGAGAAAAAAATGAAATGGAAAAACAATAGAAAGAATCAACAAAACTAGAAATTGGTTCTTTGAAAGGATTTGTAACATTGACAAACTACTGGCAAATCTAAC
>NW_006921621.1:13332813-13334670 GCF_000298275.1 Orycteropus afer afer
ATATCAGGTTACTATGAAGAACTGTACTTCAACAAATTAGAAAACCTAGAAGAAGTAAGCAAATTTCTAGAAATATGCTACCTACCTAAACTAACACAGACTGAGGTAGAAAATTTGAACAGACCCATCACAAAAGATAGTTCACTGATGAAATCTACCAAACATTCAGAGAAGAATTGATGCCAGTTCTACTCAAACTATTTCAGAATATAGAAAAGGAGGGAATGCTCCCAAATTCATTTCATGAAGCAAAAATAATGCTGATAACAAAGTCAGGCAAAGACACCACTAAAAAGGAAAATTATAGACCAATATCCCTCATGAACATAGACACAAAAATCATCAACAAAATCCTAGCCAATAGAATCCAACAATATATCATAAATAAATAAAGAATACATCATACCCAAATGGGATTTATACAACATATGCAAGGATGGTTCAACATTAGAAAAACAATATTGCAATTGTCTGTATAAATAAAACAAAGGAAAAGAACCATAAGATCATATTAACCAATGCAGAAAAGGCCTTTGACAAAACTCAACACCCATTTCTGATAAAAAAAAAAAAAAAAAAATGCTCTACAAAACAGGAATAGAAGTGAAATTCCTCAACATACTTAGGCAACTATATACAATGGACAGAGAGTGAAAGCATTCTCCTTGCAAATAGAAACCAGATAAGAATGCCCTTTATCACCATTCCTATTCAATATTGAATTGGAAGTTCTAGCCAGAGCAAAAAGGCAAGAAAGAGAAATAAAAGGCATCCAAATTGGCAAAGAAGTAGTAAAACTATCTCTATTTGCAGATGATATGATCTTACACATAGAAAATCTTAAAGACTCAGCAAGAAAATTCCTGTAACTAATCGAAAGATTCAGCAAAGTGTCAGGGTACAGGATCAATATTAAAAAAATCAGTCAGATCACTTTACACTAATGAAAAAAACTCTGAAAAGGAAATCAGAAAAACAATAGCATTTACAATAGCCACCCAAAAGATGAAGTACTTAGAAATAAATCTAACCAGGGACACAAAAGATCTATAACAAAAAAGATTAAAAAAAAAAAAATCCTACAAAACACAACTACAAGAAACCAAAAGAGACATACATAAATGGAAGAATATACTATGGTCATGAATAGGAAGACTTAACATTGTGAAAATGTCAATACTACTCAAAATGATCTACAGATACAATGCAATCCCAGTCCATATTCCATTATTATTCTTTAAATAAATTGGAAAAACAATCACTAATTTTATATGGAAAGGAAAGAGAACCCATATAAACAAAGCACTACTAAATAAGAAGAACAAAGTAGGGGACTTCACGTTCCCTGATCTCAAAACCTACTACAAAGCCAGAGTAGTTAACATAGCCTGATACTGGTACAATGACCAATACATAGAACAATAGAACAGAATTGAGAACCCAGAAGTAAATTCATCGCCTATGGACAGCTGATCTTTGACAAATGGCCAAAACTTATTAAATGAGGAAGAGATAGTCTCTTTAACAAATGGTGCTGGCAAAACTGAATATCCATTTGCAGAAAAATGAAACAGAACCCATATATCTCATCATATACAAAAACAAACTCAAGATGGATCAAAGACCTGAACGTAAAACCTAACATTGTAAAGACCATTAAAGAAAAAAATAAGACAAACATCGAGGCCCCAATACTTGGCATAAATAAACTTTCCAATTACTATAATGAAATGTGCGAAGACCTGGAGTCTGAAAAACAAAAAGGAAGAACACGCTCAGCATTTCTCAAACTGAAAGAACTGAAGAAAAAATTGAAGCCTCGAGTTGCAATATTGAGAGATTCTATGGGCAAAATAT